>NW_024704750.1:10735963-11300963 GCF_018977255.1 Callorhinchus milii
TAAATTACTGTTTGTCAAAAACATATTCGTTCCTAGTCCATCTGAACTGATTAAAAAAACAATTACTGTGAAGTTAAACCATTCTACTGCCCAATTAATTTCACATAGTTTCATCAGTTTGATTAATATCTATGCTTTGGAAAATATATACATCTTTCAGCAATGTAGTTAAGCCATATTCCATGCTACTTGGTTCAAGATTTTATTTTGGAGGTGAGAAATGATTTGTGTGGATGAAGGTTTGACTAAAAAAAAAGTAACTTTCTTTTTTTACTGATTGGGGCTATTTCTCCTTTTCTGTTATGAAAGGAATCTAATTTTCAAGACCTTATTCTTCTGCCCTGCAGCCTCCACCTGTTGTTCTACCACTTATGGCTCCCTATTCTCCCAAAGTGCTCAAGGGTGATCCTGTGAATATCTTGATTGTAGACACGATGAGCCAAATGATGTACTCCTGTGCTGTGAACATGCCACGATGTCAAATCCATTGTACTTTGTTTGTTTATTGTTAATTCCTGTGGCTTGGTTGTTTTAGGTACCCAGAAATATAGTTTTCTTTACTGAAGTGCTCGCCCACCACCGTACTGTGCCACTTGTTTAGATTATTATTATTTAGAATTTGCTTACTAGCATTTTTCTGACATCTTTATTTGTTAATATTTATCCTTACAAAACTAGATTTCTTTCAAGTACCTATATCCAATTCAAGTACTTGCATTTAGACCATATAAAAAGGTCCCAGTGTTTACCATGTCAGACAATTTGCAACATACATAAAATAGTACTGTATTCACTGGTGAATTTTGCAAGGGAATGTATTTGAAGGTAATCACTGCACAGATTAAAGAGCATCTGATGTTGAGGTACTTATGATGAAAAAATGCAGTCTTCCTCTCTCCTGATTGTTCTGAGTTTCATTCCTTTTACAATAAAAATTTACCCCAAATTCAAATTAAATTGCTGCTCATCTCGTTGTTTATAGATTGGTGGCACAGATAAACTGCCATGTTCACCAATATAACAACATTCACCTAATTGTCCATCAAATACATTTTGTTAAGCACTGCAGGAGATTTTTTTTACATGAAAGGCTAAATAAATGTAAGTTATAGTTATTTTCTCTTCAGGTTTAATCTTTCCCACTAAATTCTTCGAACATAATACCAAATTTGGGGGCATTATACATTGTATTCTGATAAGGCATAAATTATGTAATACCCTTTGCTGATACTAGGTATCCCTAGCATACTCTGTACCAATAAATAAAGCAAGCTGGTACTGTTATGTGACATAAAATCAGTACTCTGTGCATTTATTTAATATTCACTCCTTAATGTCAAACTTACTGGTCCATAAACATATTGGTCATCAACCAAGTATGAATGGTGAATTATGGCGTCCAAAAAATGAGGAAGTTAAATCCACATTTGCAGGAATTAGAACTGAATGTCCAAATTAGGTGGTTTTAATGGGTGACACTCTTAAATGCTGACTGGGTAAACATCTACCTTGGTATTTTGCCTGCACAGTTGGTAGGTCTAATTATTATTTAAGCACAAAATGGATACCGGGGATGTGATTACATTTCAGTAATCTAATCAAGAGCCTTAAAATCATTCCTGAGTATATATGTGTGTAAATATGGGGGGTGCGGGGGGAATATAGTTTTTGTGCCAGCAATTAATGTCAGTGCACTCCACTTCCTTAAATCACAATGATGTTCACACAAGAGGATTAGCATTTGTGGCATCATTATTTGAGGTTTATTAAGAAATTAATTACCGGGAAACTCTATGCCTCTAAGTATTATACATTAATTGCAATACTAAATATGAATAGAATGGCACTTCGCTCACCATTTTCCCCCATTTTCACATTAACAATAGAAAAGTCAAATGCTGCTGAATGCATCAGAGAGAAAATGCTTTCTTCTGGACGATTGAAATACAAAGCTGAGAATCAGGGTCCTGTCTGAAGTTGTGATACGACTAATCACTTTTACTATGGCAAACATGCCCTATCTAATTCAATTAATTCTAACTATTGTTTAATAACAACATTTGATAAAAAGATTTTCCTAATGGCCTCAAACAAAATGCTATCTTTTTTTTCACCTCCTTCAACTCGTCTACTGTCCATCTAAACCCATTGCAGAACCTTTTCTCACCCATTTCATTTACATCATAACAGGGGAGGTGTTCTTCTGTGCTGAATATTCTTTCAATACATTTAATGCTGTTTAGCACGTACTTTTCAAAAACAACAACAGAGGTGTGCAAAACATTTTGCAGGTCGATCTAAACATTGTGTACAAGTTTCCTGCAATTACAAATGCAGCAGCAATTGATTTTGGAAGCCCAACTACTGTCTTCAAGTGATGTTTCACCCTAAAAAAAGGTTAATAACAGCTTTGCTGTATTTAAAATCTGCTACACTGAAAACTCTATGATTCACAAGCAATTTATTATGAAAACACCATCAGGCAATCTACATGGAGTAAATTATGGCTGAGAAAATGAGGCTCCTGCTGCTACTCTAAGTATACATTTTGCATTTGGGTGCATTTAATGCAAATGGTTGTGCTTAACGGTATTCTTGAAGGGAAGATTATCTTGGTCATATTGAAACAGGGATAGTTCAGCCTAGTATCTGCAATCTTGTTACCAACAAACTTCTTTCCTTTCACTTTGCAATTTAATAAAAGTGTTGCTTTTTTTAAAAAAAAAGCCAACAACTTACAGCATATTAAAATATGGTATTATTCTTTTACAGTAAGATTTCTGAATCTCACTCCCAAATTCTTCAGGGTGTATTTTTAAAATAAAAAATTATACTCTAAATTAGACACCTGTACTTTAACATCATGTTCAGCAATTTTCAAGCATTTTCGCAAGATTGTAATGCGACTTAAAATATTACTGTTCATCGACACTTCTAATGGTTAATGTGAATAGACTTGTGCTTTGTTAAAACTATTATTTTTATATAAAAAAGCAGTATCAGCTGCATTTAACCCCTGCACACCAACACAACTCACAACATGCTGGCTGGAACTGGCTGAACAGATTTCTAATCACAGACGGTCAGTGCTGAATTAAAATCAGCTGTTTTCAAACCAAGTTCCCTTTTCATAACCTAGGTGATGGGGTGTAGGCCTGCAGTGCAGTACCAAAATTGAAAAAAGTAGCACAGGGACAACACAAGCCGAAAAGTGGTTAGGTAGCACTAACCATGCTTTCTAAAAGACTGAAGCAGCCATTCCTAATGTGTAGATCTAGGTCATATTGAGGTGTGTGAACGTGGATAGGAAGCACAATATTATATAAATTTAAAGTCAGCTAAAGGCTAAAATCTATTGTTTTCCAAAAAGCACAGGTGGGTTTTATCTATAAATGCCAGTAGCATTTCGAATAGGGTTTACATCGCTCCCAGATTGATATATTTATTGTTCGATATTCATTTCCCTGTGTTTACTGTGGAAATACATTCATTTGGGAAATTAAGCAGACTTTATATTTAAGCAATTATAGCAATTTGGCAACTTAATTTCAAATTAAGTTGCTAAATTACTATAATTGCTTAAATATAAAGTCAACAGTTAGGATTATGTGGCAAAATTTAAATTTTGGATTTACAAAATAGCATTTATCAGTTGCTCTGCCGAAAATGAAAACAGTGCAAACAGAGCATTTCTGCTTGAAAGATTTTGTTATCCTTCTGCCGCCTGAATATACATTGCCTCTTTTGCAGCAAGAAAAACAATGGCCTTTACAGCTAGCTGATCACCATATCAATGGCACATGCCACAACAGAAAAGCACTAGTTTATTTGATTGATCATGGTAGATAAACCCCAAATAACAGAGAAATTAACAAATGCTTGACATTTGCTCAACATCCATTATTCTGACACTACTTCAGAATTTCAAAGCCTGAGAGCATGCTTAATCAACATTCATATTCCCCAGTGAACCACAGGCACCATATTGTGCCCCGCCTAAGCACTGATGAAAACTGCATATTAGCCGTTTCCAAAATGTTCGGGGACTGCACACAGAGCCCCTGCAATCTCCTGCTCCATACTTTCTTTTAAACATTTCCAAGAGAAAAGCATCTGCCAGTTGTACTCGGGGGATGTATGCAAAATGAACTGAACGCAGTCTTATAGGCAGAGTATCTTCAGATCAAACTTCATTCAAGGGGGCAGAAAAGGCTTCTCCGGGGACAAAATCCTGCGGGAATCTCTGCAACACTACCGGGAACTTTACACAATCTGACTACAGACAATCTCCAATTCAAATATCCAGCATAGCAGTATCCCTGTCACTACTCTGAGCCCTAGATGCACTCTTTCCATTCTAGTTTCTGTAGAGACTAGACAGGACGGTACAGCTAGGCGGGAGGTGCACAATTTACATGCTGTCGAATTCTGAAAGGATAACAGTGACAGCACTGTGTCGAATTCTTTTCCCTCTAGAACTTTTAACTCTGTTGGATAGCATAGTTGACAGATGACACCCCAACATCTGTGTTACGTATACTTGCACAGCTGAGGAACATTGGCTTTCTGTTGTATTTGCTGGCATATGACCTATCTAAAATTATACAGCACCATCCTAAATTTACACTTCATGAATCTTTCCACAAATTATATGGAGCACATGTAAATGCAGATCACAAAGCCCAAGCCCTCAAAGTTTTCTTTTGATATCTTCAAATTTGTTTTTTTCCCGACATTAACAACAAATTCCCAATTAACATTAGAATTAAAGACTTATTTAACATTTTGGAAACTAACCTAAAGCATTTCACTTCCATCATTTTTTATATAGTAGCAATTATATTGAAAGGAATATTTTTAGATCAAGAATTGTTTATCAATGAAGTCATTCAAAGGAAACATAGCAACAACTCACAATCATACAGTAATTATTCATTGAAACTAATTGAAGTATATTGTAAGGAAAAATGCTCAAATGAATCTGAAAGTGCATTATTCGCCTAAAATGCGCACTTTCAAAATCAAAATTAGTAAATTGCAGTAAAATGTCAAACAAAATATTTTACAAAGAAATTAATTGGTTTCTGAGGGTGTTTAAAGGTCAATGTTCATTTTTCAAGTTCTTGATTGCCAAGTGGATGACCCAAAAGTTTTAACTCTTCAGAGAAATGTAGATCTCAACACATGCAAAGCTATTTCCACAAACGGTATCAAACTTGCTACTTACAGGAACCTATAACCAGTGGTGACTTCTCCCTTGTGTAAGCCTTTTATCCTTTTAATTCCATTAAATTAGTATTGGTGTCAACCCCCAGTTCGTAATCCAATACGGCTCACTTCTCAATCCCAAAATAAATGACTTAAAAAAATTATCCACATTGCAATATATAGGATTCTGGAGCTTCTGCATTATTGGATTACATAAAAGTAAGTACTGGTTTTCTAATAAATTATCTTTCTATTTGGAAGCTGTTCTACTATACAGAGTTCTTTCATAGTGTTACTCTGCTAACTGTATTTCCTTGCATAAAACACAAGGGGAAACTGTAGTTAGTGTACAGAAACAGAATTTTCTTCATTAAATCTACTCAAGCAGATATTAAAGATGCATTTAATATACTGTGAATGGTCGGTGGGCACCACCAACTGTGACAGACCAGTTACTGATGAGCTGCCGCTGGACGTCCTTCTCAGCATGAATCTGTGTCTTAGCCTGCTGAAGGACAGTGATAGCTTCCCATGTGAGCAGCTCTATTCATCTCTGAAGTATTTACTAAATCACAAGCCCCTGTGCAGAAACCAAGCAGCTCAACGCATGCTAACAAATGATGGATGGCCTAGTCAATCCTTTATGTCTTGAAAGCGTGATTTCCTGCTATTCCTATCACGAAACCCCCAGAGTATAGCACGCTGATCGGACATAGAAAATATATTTTGCAGGCACTGTAAAGAGTGGAAAGAGTTCTTTTGCATCAGGGTCCTAAAACTGTATTAGTTTTTCTGTGGTTCTTGCAACCTGCTAAAGTAATAAAAACTATCCCTGGAAGTGCACAGTACATTCATTATATGCAGTCCGTGAAACTCATCAGCAAAGCCACATCTGAAGCATAAAGAAGTGACACTTACCCTTTGCACTTTAAAAACTGCTAGAAGCAAAAGTACTTTATCATTCAACTAACTCCATAAAGATTAAACAATGCTTCACAATCAACGGTGAAGAAATGTTGGAAAATATTCCCAAAACATTACACAAATTAAAAAACAGATTTGGTCTTCAAGATTTTATTCAAAATTCCTCATCTATTTAACTCTAAATGAAGGCAAGCTTTTAAACAGAGCTCAAGAGAGTAAAATACTCACAGGATTCAAACAGTGTACAGAGGTTCTCCATCATTCAACCTTTCCAAAAGAAGATGTTTATTGCTGTAGTAATACACAACTTCTAAAATATTAAGAATTCAATAGTTTTCTCCCATTTTCTGGCAAAATCTGAATACAATATCACTTTATAATGAAAGGGCACTTATCATGTCAGTGTTTCATTTATAACTGGGTTTCACTATATAACCAAACAAGTATTAAGTGCTTATTATTATTACTATAATAAATATAGCAGCGAAATTGTCTTCCGATTTGAAGGATTTTTTCAACCACATTAAACTTTTGCATGAAGGTATTCTCCCATACTTTACTGAAATTATGTACTCACAAGAATATCCCTCAAATTTCCTGGTTTATCCCTTTTCTATAGCAACACAAAAAGAGATTCAGTAATTTATTTCCTTGTTATAAATCCCACAACAGACTAGAGGCAAAACATTGTTATATGAGTTTTAGCAGAAATTTGATAATTCCTATATCGACGTGTTCAATTTGAAATAATAATAATCCTTGTATTTGATCTAGTGCCTTATCAGGTTTTTGAGATGTCACGAAACACTTCACAGAATATACTGTAATGTGAATTGACTGTATAGTTTGTGGGCGAAATGTACCCTCCAATGTCCTAGATAAAGAACGGTTCCACCCAATCCATTCTTTATCAAAGCAAAAATCAGTTTTGCTGTGAGCAAGATCAAGAGCAACTTCAAAATGCTACAAAAAATCCTACAAACTAATAAAATCATGAAACGAGTTACATACAAAAAAAAGTTAGAGAAAGAACACTTTGAAACATTTTATTTCATGCTTTGTTATCAGTTCATCAATAACTCTAGGTCTGGTGCAGTCCTTCATTTAACTAGGGTGCATAGTTAAATGAAGCCCATTCTAAAGTGGGTTCCAAATACTGCTCTCCTTTGTATAGCTGGGCAACATCTGCAAATCTGTCATGGACAAAAAAATAGGTTGTTGCCTCAGCAGCTCTAGCACTGGCCTGTTAATCATTAATAAGCAGATTTAGAATTTAAATTTTAGTATCAAAAAGGCATTTGGCTCCTCTTAATGGTCAATCTCACTTGTTGTCTGCCAGCTGCTGGTTTAAACACTGAAGAAGGATGCTCCTTTTTCAGGAGAAAAGGGGAGAATGGCAGGACTAATGCCACATCAACAGGCCATAACCTGACACCAGCCCCTCAAATCATTAAATCGTTCTCACTGAAGGAGGTTTTGGTCAAACTACATAAGGTCTGAAATGAAATGACTTTGGATATTCTAAATTACATTTCTCGTCAGTTTGACAAGATACTTTATGGGGGAAGGGAAGTGAGAGAAAAGTTAAGCTTAATCCAATTTTAAACTGATGTCCACCCACATACGTATGTACAAACTTTTCAAGTGGAGCTCACTGGATAGCAATGAGGGCCAGAAAAAAACGAGGTTTCATTTTCCCCTACCTACTCCAGTGGAGTACAAGTACAAAATACTTGTGGTACAAAATACATAGTCACTATACTTCACAGTAAATCCTGAGAAGTGCTTTGAGTCATCCTTCCGATATGAAAGGCATTACATGAAATGTAAGGATTATTATAATTCCAAGTACAGCAGGCAGTGTATTTAACAAGTCATTGGAAGATCTCATTCAATGTTACTCCTGCATTTCAATGGGCAATGTTTTCTTTAAAGCACAAAACTGTGGTCAGTTTTTGCTTCACGTTACAGTACCTTTAAAACACAGCAGAAAGTGATGATTATCAAAGATGCAAAAGAACACAAAATCAACACTTCCCCACTCTTGAACACAAATCAATGACAGGAACACACTCCAAGATTGAGGGTCAATTTCACAACTTGGCAGTACAGTACATCGCTTTAAACTCAGGGAATCTTTTCACTGGTTTTGCAATGGCGACAGACTCTACTTTAAAACACCAGCAAACGATGCCTGCCTGCCCCATTGCCCACTAATGTCATTCACCAAGGACAATGGCCTATTTAGCGTTAATCAGGGACAACAATGAAAATAATATTTATACGCACTAAAGTTCTTCAAGTCAATTGTGATTACTGTTCCAATTCATGCCTTTAATTTATATGGTAAGTAGGGGAACTTAAATAACAAATAAGAAACTTGAATTTTCTCTTTGTTTTCACCTGATTTAAGAAATTTCAAACTTAGTGAAACCAAAATGATGGGAAACCTCCTGGCAAGGTACACTGCACATTATGTGAGGCCGATATTGAAAAAGTTCCTCAAAAAAGAAAGTAAATGAATGCACAATTTCAACATGTTTTGTTTTTTACATAATTCCAGAATATAATCAAAAAAGGACTGAAACATTGGCCCATTAGATAGCGGGGTATTGCACTGCCTGAAACATCAAATCCCACCACCCAAATTTACTATCTATCGTGTCCAAGCTCCAAGAGGTGTCCAAAACTGCTGCAGTGTCCATCATCTGCTGGTCACACTTGTCTGAGAACAATGTTCTCAAGAGGCCTTTTCAAGGGTTTGTACTGAAATCGCCAGTATCTGTCCAAACAATGTTACAACCCATTTTGAGTGGAAAAGATGAATTAGGGCTCAATTAGAAGTGGGAGGAGAAGGCAGCTTAAAAACAATTTACAAAGAAATATTGGCAGAGCAATGCCACACACAAAATGAATGGGTGTCTACAAAATAGAGGTACATGGAGAGAAATTAAACATGTGGAGACTGACAAGCACATTATTGATGCAGCAAACCGAACTCTGTGAAAGTAGATAGTGTAATGAACTAGAGACTGAACCTGATGGGACATTTAGCACAAAAAATATTCTGTAACCTAATTATTCTAAAGCAAATGAATCACTGTCATGAAGTGATAGCCACGGTATGGTGCTCACTAAATCCTAGATTTTTACTCTTCCCTTTTATGCTTTGAGTAAATATACTGTAATCATTTTATTTTTCTGTCAGAGTTTACAAGACAACGTGGCAGAAAATAAACTGTCAATTTAAAGCAGTTTTTGCACTCCTTTCATGCAGAACATCAAATCTATCTTCTTAATTTCTCAAAATACTTTCTACTCTAAAACCCAATATTGTTAAGAAATTTGGGAAGATATAAAATATTCTAATTGCAATAAATCCCAGTTCTTGTGAAAGTCAATGGAAATGTTTTTTTTTATTTTCTATTTGACCCAAATAGGCTAGGAATGAAAGGTAATCATTCAAAAAAGTAAAGATGTTGTAAAACTCACGAGTTAGTTACATAGGCCTTCTGCATTAAATTGAATATGATTTTCAACACTTTGGATACAATGTTATAATAAATACTTGCATTTGATATAGTGTTTTATCACGTCAATCAAGTGATACGTCAATTGAATAACAAATGGGTTCCTACTTACTGCTAGGTAAACAGAGGCGTGTGAAGTAAGGAAACTTGTCCAACATTTCGCCCGGCCAGGAATTGAACCCAGGTCTCTCGCTTGCGAGGCGAGTGCTCAGCTACAGGACTCCATGTTGAAATTACACTGCACACGCTTGATTTCTGAAAAGTACTTCTACATTCAAAAGGATGAGATTTGTGACATTTGATCTAGCAATATTTATTTGGCATATGCAAAAGCAACCATCCTAGAAATTCTTAGGGGTCCTGGTCATACGATTGCACGATCACTATGGATTGTCATTTCATTGTCAGGACGTGACTTGGGAGAGCTGTATTCGGTTCAACTTAGCATCAAATTGATGCTGATTTAAATCAACCCTAAAAGTGCAGAGTAAATAAAAGTGCGGGTCTAGAGATGTTAACTTGTGTTTAAGCCTTTCAAATATCATTGATTGCCGCATAAATCTAACTGCAGGCGATTCCAACATATTCTTATGATAAACTTGCAAGTTGTTGGAATATCTTCAAAACAATGCAGCTAAAGGCATGAGTGGTGGGGGGAGTGGGGAGTGGCGTTCAGATTCAAACCAAGATCCCTATAGTGAATCTTGGCTGCAGCAAATACCCAATTATTACAGTTTATGGATGGAAAGTGAAAGAGTGATTATAAGTCTGGAAAGTGGGAATGTTGAGAAGTTCACATGTTCTACCTATATAAATAGCTGAATCTCACCACTGATGTGTGGATGGTGACAGTTACATTAATACTCAACGGTCTGAGTTGGAAAATTAAAGGAAATGGCAGGATATTCATATTCATGAAGCAGATTAAAAAAATCTTCCAAGTTGTGTAATTCAGAAAAGGCACATTTAGCTGCATTTAATTGATTTTTTTTTAGAAAAATCAGCCTGATTGCCCTTTCTGTGGATATGAAAAATTGTGATGTTTTGTCTTCTGCACCAATACTGTTTAGTGTTTAAACCTGTGTTTTTTATGCATCAGAACAAAGCCTATTTTCATTCAACAACAACTTCCATTATGTGTCAAGTGACCCACTTCCTTCCTGTATCTTGTCACTTCATTCTCTTTCCTCTGCTCAACTTGTTATTTTTCTCATTCATATTTTTTTCCAGCATCTCCCCTCTACCTGTTCTAGATCCATCTTTGTCTCAGCTAAAGTTGGTCACTCTCTTCCTTTGCTTCCTTTCTAAAGCCACATTTATACCTCTTTTCCAAATTCAAATGTGTCTATCCTTTCTGCCTGCACGTCAACGTCTAACTTTGGGTCAATTGGTCCATCATCTCTTGCGATCCTCCAATCCATCTGCTTCCTCTCTCTTCCTCTCTCGTTTCACATTTTATCTTCTCAAGTAAGTGGCTCCGTCACACAGACTTCCTGACTCCTCGGGCTCTCGGTCACTCCTCTGCCCATCTCTGTATGGGTCCCCATCCTTACATCAGTCACTCCCTCACGACTCGTATCCCATCTCTTTCCCATGTCCATCACCGCCTATCTTGGTTCATCTCCCCAACTCTGACTCGGTTAGCATCTAATTGCTTGACTATTCACTCGGCCTCTCAATCCGCCCACCCAGTTCTCCCAAGTGCATCAGTTTACAGTCCCTGTCCCCAGTCCATCCATTCATCCTTTGTTCGTTGATCTATTCTCCTGGTCCTGGTGCGTTGGTCTCCACACTGTCTGGCCTTTGTCTGCCTGAGTGTCTGTCTTCCATTCCACGTCTATCTGTTTTCTGTCTCTCCTTTCTCCTCATCCAACTGTTGTCCGCCTTATTTTTTTTATCCCAGCACAGGCTTGCTCTCTCTCCCTCGCTTGCCCTGGTCCTGGTCTAGGCCGTTGATGGTTTGTCCCTTCACCCAATTCAGCAGCTACTGTCTGCCCCCTTCCCAAACCACTGTGTTAGTTGAGTGGTACCATTCTCTCCGCCTCTGTCAAGTTTCCTCCAGTGACTTTCCCAATTGGTCTGTAGGTCTCTCATCAGTGATATGTTCCTCTGTGTCTCTATCTGTCTCAGTGTGTGTGTCTCTGTGTCCGTGTCTCTCTCTGTCTCAGTGTCTCTCTGTCTCAGTGTGAGTCTGTGTGTGTGTCTCTCTCTGTCTCAGTGTATGTATGTGTCTCTCTCTGTCTCAGTGTGTATCTGTGTGTCTCTGTCTCAGCGTGTCTCTGTGTCTCTCTCTGTCTCAGTGTGTGTGTCTCTCAGTGTGTGCGTCAGTGTGTGTCCCTGTCCCTCTCTCTGTCTCAGTGTGTGTGTGTGTGTCCCTGTCCCTCTCTCTGTCTCTGTGTGTGTCCCTGTCCCTCTCTCTGTCTCAGTGTGTGTGTGTGTGTGTGTCCCTGTCCCTCTCTCTGTCTCTGTGTGTGTCCCTGTCCCTCTCTCTGTCTCTGTGTGTGTCCCTGTCCCTCTCTCTGTCTCTGTGTGTGTCCCTGTCCCTCTCTCTGTGTGTGTGTCCCTGTCCCTCTCTCTGTGTGTGTGTCCCTGTCCCTCTCAGTGTGTGTGTGTGCCCCGTCCCTCTCTCTCTGTGTGTGTGTGTCCCTGTCCCTCTCTCTGTCTGTGTGTGTGTCCCTGTCCCTCTCTCTGTCTGTTTGTGTGTGTGTGTCCCTGTCCCTCTCTCTGTCTCAGTGTGTGTCCCTGTTCCTCTCTCTGTCTCAGTGTCTGTGTCCCTCTGTGTGTGTGTGTGTGTCCCTGTCCCTCTGTGTGTGTGTGTGTGTGTGTGTGTCCCTGTCCCTCTGTGTGTGTGTGTGTGTGTGTGTCCCTGTCCCTCTCTCTGTCTCAGTGTGTGTCCCTGTCCCTCTGTGTGTGTGTGTGTGTCCCTCTGTGTGTGTGTGTGTCCCTCTGTGTGTGTGTGTGTCCCTCTGTGTGTGTGTGTGTGTGTGTCCCTCTGTGTGTGTGTGTGTGTGTGTGTGTCCCTCTGTGTGTGTGTGTGTGTCCCTCTGTGTGTGTGTGTGTCCCTCTGTGTGTGTGTGTGTGTGTGTGTCCCTCTGTGTGTGTGTGTGTGTCCCTCTGTGTGTGTGTGTGTGTGTCCCTCTGTGTGTGTGTGTGTCCCTCTGTGTGTGTGTGTGTGTGTGTCCCTCTGTGTGTGTGTGTGTGTGTGTGTGTCCCTCTGTGTGTGTGTGTGTCCCTCTGTGTGTGTGTGTGTGTCCCTGTCCCTGTGCCGGGCTCCCTCTTACCTGGGGAACTTCTCCATGATGAGTCTCATGCAGTGTCTGGTGGGCCTCAGCCTCTCCAGGTACTTGGCAATGTCACTGTACTCAGCTCTGCTCAGTATCATGATGCCGAGAGGGCCGCGGACCCGCCGTCTCTCCCCCCACAACAACCACAGCCCAAGCGGCGGCCTATCCGGGGCCGAGCCTCGGGCTGTCCCGGGGACTGGGACCGGGCGGCGGTTGAGCGGCCGCGGAGGAGAGAGAGAAGAGGATTGGGCGGCGGAGAAGAGACTCAGCCAACCCGAGAGCACCGCCTGACTGACAGAGAGAGTACACACTGTACACACAGACAGTACACACACACAGACAGTACACACTGTGTACACACACACAGACAGTACACACTGTGTACACACACACAGACAGTACACACTGTACACACACACAGACAGTACACACTGTACACACACACAGACAGTACACACTGTGTACACACAGACAGTACACACTGTACACACACAGACAGTACACACTGTACACACACAGACAGTATACACACTGTGTACACACAGACAGTACACACTGTACACACACACAGACAGTACACACTGTATACACACACACAAACACAGTGTACACACACTGTATAAACACATGCACACACACAGAGTGTACACACACTGTATATACTCACACACAGAGTGTACACATACTGTATACACACACAGTACACACACTGTATACACAGAGAGTGTACACACTGTATACACACACACAGCGAGTGAACACACTGTATACACACACACACACAATGTACACACTGTGTACACACACACAGACAGTACACACTGTGTACACACAGACAGTACACACTGTACACACACAGACAGTACACACTGTGTAACACACAGACAGTACACACTATACACACACACACAGACAATATACACTGTATACATACACACAGAGTACACACTATATATACACACAGTGTACACACTATATACACACACACAGTGTACACACTGTATACAGAGAGAGAGTGTACACACTGTATATACACACACAGAGTGTACACACTGTATACAGAGAGAGAGTGTACACACTGTATACACACACAGAGAGTGTACACACTATACACACACAGAGAGTACACATACTGTATACACACACACAGAGTGTACACAACTATACACACACACAGAGTACCCACTGTATACACACATAGAGTACACACACTATACACACAGAGAGAGTGTACACACTAAACACGGAGAGAGAGTACACACACTATCCACACAGAGTACACACATGGTATACCCACAGAATACACACACTGTATGCACATGCACACAGAGAGTACCACACTGTATACACAGAGAGTGTACACACACTGTATACACACACATAGGGAGTGTACACACTATACACACACAGAGAGTACAGACACTACACACAGAGAGAGTATACACATTGTATACACACACAGAGAGAGTGTACACACACTGTATACACAGAGAGAGAGTGTATACACTATACAACAACAACAACTTGGATTTACATAGCGCCCTCCATGCCAGACGGCGTCTCAGAGCGCTTCACAGTAGCGGATCCCGGGGCCAAGCCGGGGGGAGGGGGAGGAAGGTGACCAAAGACATGGTCGAAAAGAAAGGTCTTCAGCAGAGATCTGAAAATAGGAAGAGAGGGAGCGAGATGAAGGGAGTGAGGAAGGGAGTTCCAGAGCCTCGGGGCATAGTGGCTCAAGACACGACCGCCAAGGGTGGAGCGGAGGACTCGGGGGACAAGGAGGAGGCCAGACCCTGAGGAACAAAGGCAATGGGTACTGTTGTAAGGAGAGAGGAGGTCAGAGAGGTCGGGGGGTGCTGAGGAGTGGAGGGATTTGAAGACAAGGGTGAGGATCTTGAAGTCGATCCTCTCTGGGACAACAACAACAATTTGGATTTATATAGTGCCCTCCACGCCGGATGGTGTCTCAGAGCGCTTAACCAGACAGGCAGCCAGTGCAGTCTGGCAAGGACTGGGGTAATCGGGGAGCAGAGTTTGGTGCGGGTAAGAATGCGGGCGGCAGAGTTTTGTATGACCTGAATTTTATGTTGGTAGTGGAGGGGAGACCGGCGAGGAGGGCATTTGAATAGTGCAGCCGAGAGGTGACAAAGGCATGGACCAGGGTTTCAGCGGCTTTTGGAGTGAGGTATTGGCGGAGACGGGCGATGCGTCAGAGGTGGAAGAAAGTGGTGCTGGTGAGGGACCGGATGTGGGGGAGGAAGGATAATTGGAGGTCAAACCTGATGCTTAGGTTGCGTACGAGTTCGGAGAGTTGTAGGGGGAGGTCAGGTAGGTGGAGGAGGTGAGAGCTGTGAGATTTTAGACGTTGATGAGTGCCAAAGAGTATGGCTTCCGTCTTGTCAACATTTAGCTGAAGGAAATTTGCGCTCATCCAGCTCCTGAGATCTGACAGGCAGGCTGACAGAACATCAGGGGACTGGGGGTCGCAAAGAGAGGTGGAAAAGTAGAGTTGGGTGTCGTCTGCATACATGTGGAAGTGTGCACCATGTCTGCGGATGACATCCCCAAGAGGAGGCATATAGATCAGAAAGAGGAGGGGGCCAAGGATGGATCCTTGGGGTACCCCGCAGGTAACCGAGTGAGAGCAGGAGGAGAAGCCATGAGAGAGAGAGTGTACACACTGTTTACACACATACACAGAGAGTGTACACACACTGTACACACACATAGAGAGTGTGTACACACACTGTATACACAGAGAGAATATACACACTATACACACAGAGAAAGTGTACACACACTGTATATACAGAGAGAGTACACACACTACAGAGAGAATGTATACACACACTATATACAGAGAGTGTGTGTACACATACTGTATACAGAGAATGCGTGTACACATACTGTATACAGAGAGTGTGTGCACATACTGTATACAGAGAGTGTGTGGGTACACATAATATATACAGAGAGTGTGTATGTGTACACATACTGTATATGGAGAGTGTGTACACAGAGCATAGAGTGTACACACACAGAGTATAGAGTGTACTGGGATGTCTTTCAGACATGAAGGGCACTACACAAGTGTAATTTGTTGTTGTTAACTCCTTTTTGTTTTCTCCTGCCAGCCCCATCCTTGCCCAACTCCATTGGCTTCCCATCACACAGAAGATATAGTGTAGAATTTATGCAAAATATATACACATTATAGAGTGTACAGAGAATGGAGTAGAAACAGAGAGTTTGCAGTATACACAAAAGTGTATTACAGTGTAGACAGAGAGTAATAAACTGTACAGAGAGTAATACAGTATATACATTTTCATTTGGTAAATAAAAAAATGAGAACCGGATGAAAAAGTAATATGTTTCAATGTTTTCTCCTGCCACCCCCATCCTTGCCCAACTCCACTGGCTTCCCATCACACAGAGGATACAGTTCAAGATCCTGGTCTTCACCTTCAAAGCCCTCCACGGTCTTGCTTCCCCCGACCTCTCCTACCTCCTAACCCCCTATCTGTTCGCTCCCTCCGCTCAGCGGGCTCCAGCCTGCTTCACATCCCCCGCCTTGCTTGCCCCACTATCGCCGGGCGGGCCTTCCGACACTCTGCACCCACCCTCTGGAACTCCATCCCGCAGTCCCTCTGTCTGGCCCCCTCCCTCACCACCTTCAAGACCCACCTCAAGACCCTCCTCTTCGACAGTGCTTTCGATCTCCCTGCTTTCCCCCCTGCCCTCCCCCTCCCCCACCCCAACCCTCAGCTCGGGTCCATAACTCTGTCTGTCCAGCGCCTTGGAACGTCCTCCCAATGTGGTAGGGTGGGATATTTTGGGAGGATAGATCAGATGGGCTAAATAGTCTCCTTCATCCAAATCAAACGTATAATCTTATGAAGTAGAAGTGGCCTGTGTCAATGCTGTTCTATAACCAGGTGCACAACAGCTCTCCTAACTTTCTGGTTCCCTTTCTATGACTTCTCCCAATTGGTAACTTATGTGAGGGAATGTGGGAATAAGTCAGAGACCTATTATTCTGCTGGGCAACATGTTGGAGTTCCATTGGCTGAGCCATTATACTTCCCTTGAAATGCCATCAATTTTCAGGAAACCTGAAGCTTCTCACCCATTTTGTTCTCAAAGCAATGTTAGCTTCTGTTGTTATACAGTGCTCTGTAGCACTAACAGCTTCCATCCTCTGAATGTCTCACCTTGAATTCCTCGCACCTGAATCATTTATTGGATGATACACTGTGGACCGATGGAACTTATTTGAAATACTTCTTACATATGTCTGGTATGCTTTTGTCTTGTGAATGAACCCATTTAGAACCTTTGCTGATTCTATTGCTCCTCAAGCTGATATTTTTTTAATGGTATATCAGGTTGATCTGGTTTAATTCAGAGAGACAATTTCATATGAATCTGGAAACTGGATCCTGTAATTTTCCTGCAGTCCTACAAATTATTTATTTTCTGTTTTCTTGCCTTCCGCCTCAGGCAAGACATGATGAGCACAAGCTGAGAAGAGTGCCATTTTCCCACAACACAGCATCTTGTTTGGTCTGAGCGGCTAACTCGTGCATTTGTAGCTGAACCTGATGGAAATAAAAAGTACACAGGGGTAGCCCAGAAAAGGCGTCAATATCAAGTAGAACTGAAAGTCACAAACAAGCCTGCTCATTAATCGATCCTATTCTCATTGTCGTTACAACTGAAAACTTAATCACAGTCAGCAATAAAGACCCAATTCCAGATGAGAATTTTGTCCCCCATTTTTCTGTCAATAAGATGAAGTAGATATGTGGGGCAACTTTTTTTTATATATGAAGCACTCAATGTACAAAATCCAAATTTAGGGGAAAACTGATCATTCATCAATTCTTAGACAACTTTCTCAAACATCAGGTAATCAGTATATACATCTGAGCGGGGAATCCTGCTGAGATGGTTTTGGTCTTCTGCTATTATGTTGAATGGGTATCATCATAAGATAAGAATGATTTGAGTTCTTTGCAGTGCTGTTTTACTGACAGAAATGTATCATTTTCTGTGTTGTATTTGGATTATACAATACCCAGTGCAAATTTACATTAGGCAAGCTTATCTTTATATTCTGACATTTAGCAAATACAGTACTACTGACAGAAAAAGAAAGCAATTGGGTACAGAATATCTAAACAAATTAACTACTCAAACAGTGTATCTCAACAAAATTGACCAGAATAAGGCAGCATTTCAGTGTTTTAATCACTCCAGGTCACAAGATAGATAAGTATGATTTCCTAAGTCTAGCTTGGGAACAACTTTAGGAATAGGTTAGTAAATTCTGAAGATGCTATTAAGTTACTATTTCATGTTTCATTTGAATCATATCTTTGTCAAAATATGTGGAACTTTTCTTGGATAACCCAAGACAATTTTGAGTACTGCAGAATTCAGTGATCAGTTGTCAAATTAACTTTTCAATTGCGAGGTGATTTCACCAGTGTAAGAAGTCCAGATAAAAGAATTTCAAATTTGACTCATTAACTTATTCTTGAAAGTGTGGGACAGACAACAGGAATGTTTACTTGCCATTCAGTTGTTACCCCCATTTTAATACGGATTCTTTGGGTTCTTTATTTTCTGAATCTAGAATGTTCTGAGGGTTATCAAGTCCAACCAGAGTGATCTGTAGAAACACAATTTGTCTTAGTTCACAATATTCTCAGGATGGACTTTCAAAATGTAATCTTGTTATTTTTTATTGTTTGCGGAAACACTATTTGTTGTAGTGCCCAACAATTTAAAGTAATCATACTGTATGCTCAACATACAGTATTTGTAAAGTCACTCATGGTTCTACTAGTCACAGTTTCTCAAACATTTACTAAATATGCACAATACAAAGATAAGTTTCCGTTCCATACAAATCAAATTTCAAAAAAATTAAAACTTGTTATGATGGATATTATGAGCAATACAGTGATTTGTTGAATTTAAATAGGCAGAAAGCAATTGATACATTGTGACATTTTAGCAAAATAACACTTTCTGCAAAATAAATATATTACAATCCTTATATTGAATTGATTAACAATATTAATTTGTAGTTTTTTAGATAGAGCTGTATTTTATGTTATAGATCTTGGTTGTTATATTCCATCCAAAGAAACTGCAATAATTATTAATACTTCATTGTATGCATCTGAAAGCTACAATATTAATTTATTAATGGGGAAAAGTATATTGAAATGAAATGCTGTTACTTCCTTCAATATCATGATATTGATAGAAGTAACAGCATTTCATTTCAACATACTTCTTTTTTTCTAGTATTATGTGTATTATACTGGCAGATGATAACTGGGAGTATCATTAGTTTGAAAGACTCTACACATGAACAAACCAAAATAATTAACAGGTAACTAGTCAAATCTGTCTGACCAAAATAAACAAAACTGCCAACTGATTACAGAAATTCATCTGTTGATTTGTGTTTCCGTTTGACTCTTATTTTATTTTGCTGTTATCAGTGCCAATTCTCTGAACGTTTCTGGGTTACCAAACATTATGCGATCCTTTATTACTCTTGATAAAAAATACAACATAACTTTAAGAGTAACCAACAAGCACCATAAGTAATAACTTGCTAGTTGCAGTAAATCACTAGTTATTGTCTGTGCTGCTTAGTTCAGATACATCCTAAAACTGGATTTCATCAATGCAATAAAAATATCAATTACATTTTTAAAATATATATATTCTCAGTGGGGATCTCATGATTTGCTCAGTGGTCAATATCATTCAAGTTATTGTCCTAATACATTCTTAGCCACACAATTGTAGAATTGCATTAATCCTCCCATTTTTCAGTCAATATAATCTTTTTTTCCAGGTATAAGGGGTTTGATGCTGTTGTCTATTCCAGTTGATTTATCACAATAACTGTGATTTTTATGATTATCACTTGGGGGGAACAGGTTATCATGATTATCATGGGTCTGACATACCACTATATATCAGACTATTGTAATATAAGAAAACAGTACGCCAGGACATTTTCTATGGTTGGATACATTTCTCTAACCGTACTTTATAATATTAAGCCTTGGATGTTCAGAAATCATATCTTGCAGCTGCCCACCTATTTTCTGTCACATAGTATTTTAGAAGCTGGTAAAGACATTCAGTATGCAGAGGGTTATTATGTTGTGAATCGTCAGGATAAAGATTGAATAAATAATGTAAAAGCAGGGATAAATTTTACGACAGTACTTAAGTATTTTAAGTGGAGAATTTTATATCCCTGATTTATTGTAAGCATCCTATGAGAAAATGCAAGGAAGCATTTCCCAGACAACATTCCCAAATATGGCCTGGATTTTCATTGCTCACAGTAGTTCTATTTCCTTAGCCAAAATAATGAAACTCTTATCTAAAAATCTAGTCCGCTCAATATCATGAATACCAAAGCTGGGAGTGTGTGAAATTGAGTGGGGTTTCAGATAATGCCACAAATTGCAAGAGTGAAACTCATGTCAGCCTGGTTCATTTGATAGCACTCTCACCTCTGAGTCAGGAGGTTATGGGTTTCGAGGCCCATATTGAGACTTTGATCTCATAGTCTAGGGCAGCTGACACACAATACAAAACTGGGGGAGTTGTGAGATGTTAAACCAAAGTCCCATCTGCCTATTTAGGTGGTGTCAAAGATGCCACTATTGAAAAAGAAAAGAGAGTTTCTCCTGGTATCTTGGCCAACGATCCCCCAAATAAAATTGGTTACTCACTTCCTGGATGTTTGTGGGACATTGTGCAAATTAGCTGCGACATACTTGACACGTCACAGTAAAAAAAATCCTGTGAACTGCTTTGAGACACTTTCTTACATGAAAGGCTGCTGTATCAAACGTAAGGATTATTATTATTCTAAATAGCTTCTAAATATAATTTGAATCCCAAGCGTGTGTTACAATTTTGATTACACTCTGAATCTTTTTATCATTATCTACAATTCACTTACTGTATGAATCAAAAAGGTTTAGCAATTTACTAACGGCTTTGATTTTTCTTCAAAAATTCCATAACAATATGTTTTCTTTGCAACAGGTTGTTTTGCAGGCAGCCATATTGTAAGAGGAACATCTTTTGTTCTGTAAAACAACAGCTTGTTTTCAGTCAGTGGTGGGTTTTTTTACATCATGTGACAGGAAGACAGAACTTCTATAAAAGTTGCAAAGCCAGGATAGAATTGAGTATCTTATGGTGGCAGGAGAGGATTTCCTCCAAAAATAATTTGTTCTATTTTACATTGATGTAATACTGTGTATTTTTCAAAGTTATACTTGTATCACCTTCCTCCCAGGTTCAGCAGGACAATGTTTTATAATTATAATTGTAATAATAATAATCCTTGCATTTGGTATAGTGTCATTCACATCAGGAGGATGTCTAAAAGCACTTCACAGGTTATACTGCAAAGTGTAGTAACTGTATTTGTAGGCGAATGTGTCAGCTCATTTACGCACCAAAATGTCCCACATCCAGCCAGCAAATGAATGACTGACTTTATTTGAGGGACTGTTGGTCAGGACACCGGAAGAAACTCTCCTTCTCATTTCAAATAGCACCTTAGATGCATTGGGTTCACCCACAAAACATACAGTCACACCACTTTACAGTATATCTTGTCAGGGCTTTCAGATATCTTAGTACCATGATAAGAGGCGATAGCAAATATAATGATAATGATTATTATTTGCTATTATTGTTTTCTCATCACCTGCACCTTAACATATAAGTGCAAGAGATGAGAAAATGCCATTTAGCATATCAAGAAGGTGACCAAACAAAACCTACCCAATCGTGGACTGCAGACACCCACTTAATTTCCAAGGGAAGGTGTAACATATACTCCCTGATCCACAGTCAATCAAGCAAAAAGTCCAGAATATTAATCTATCCTCACATCTGCACTATTCAAACCTGGCCTCTTTTTCTACAGACATTTTCCCCCTCCCCCAGCCTTCACCCAGGCCTCAGCAGCACATAAATCATTGTGTTCGGTGGAGTATTTTTTCATCTCAGTGTGCACCTATCCCTATATCTTGACCCTAATGTATTCTGCAATATATTTTCTACAATTCTAGTTTGCTCTGAATGGTGACTGAAGGATTTTTTTTACACATGGGGTTATTTCACATTTAGAACAAAAGATTGTACAAAAATGAACTTTACGCTCTGTCTGATCCCTGTAAATTCTTGGGATTTACTGTATTCTTTTCTGGTACAGTACAATTAATAGCAAGTGTTGTACTGCAATATTTACTGCTCGGCTGGTGTTTTATTTCGGATACACCATGTAAATCTTTCTTATGTTAAAAAAATGGTAGCGCAAGAGAACATACATGTTTATTTAAGACCATTTTTCCTTCTGCGCCATTTTTTATTTTGTTACAAAAATATATAAGTATTTTTCCATTTTATAATACAGGCAGGATTAAATTCCTAACATGTTTGAGCCAGAAGAATATTTTGAAGCAGTAGCCATTTCAAATCCATCACTGGCATCACTATTCCCCATGCAAGATAAGGCATGTGCATTGTAGAAGCTTTTTTAAGAGCTACTTGTCCCATTTATTTTATTAGTCTTTGGTGAATGTAATTAGAATCAAAGTAATTAAATGCAATTGTGCTCAGTATGTTACTGTTGTAAATTGCCCTAAACAATGTGTGTTGCATGTTGTGAACACAATTCTGGAATTAATAGACGATAGATAATGTTTTAGGATTGTATTTCACACTAAACAGCCAAACAGAGAAACAGATGCTTGTGCAATGTCATTAATCTTAGTCATCTGAAAGCACAAGTGTAATTTGCATGACTCAGGTTATGGCACATGCTGTATTTAGGAGGAGAGCTAGATCATTGTCTTGCTTTCTAGCTTTAAAAATAATGTCAATCAAGACAGACCCTGTAAAGCTCAGGGGGACAGAGGAGTAAAGTGTATGAAATCGGGTGCCCTTGTTAAAGCAAACAGAAAATCGGTGCGTGATTTAGGAAAATCTTTCAACATCACAGTCTTATTTATTCAATGAAGTTCAGTCTTTAGATATCACTGTCTTAGCTTTTTTTTTTAATGATTAAAAATCACGGCTTGAATTTCCGTCCCATATATTTAATATACACCTCGTTTATCTGGCTACCTTGTGAAAATGTACTTTTTAATAAAAAAAGAAAATGAAGAGGAGGAGGAGGGAATAACTCACATTTCCTATTGAAATATTCACAGTATTTGCATGCATTGTGCACTATTATGGCAGCCTTTGCTGAGCATGAGCAACTTTCTGTGTTTGTCTTTGCACATTTAAAGCAAGTCCACCTATACGGTCTGTGGCATTATATTACCGAATATGACATGACCTTCAGGATTAAAGATTAACTTATTCGCTTGTCCAGCAGCTGGAAAGTAAGAATTGAATTCCCTATCATCGCCATCATCCACAATGAGGTGATGCGGGAGCTTTCACTGTTTGTGAAGCAAATTACTAATTGGATTTCAAAGGCATCCTAAGCTGTTCAGAATCATAAGATCAGCCTCAATATGTTCATAAATAAGACACAATGCATATGCTGCGCAATGAATATAAAAATTCTAAAACTGCATTTTTAATAAGTGTAGATTTATTGAATCATGAATTTCACTGATTGCCTTTGCCTCCAAAACACACCACATTCTGTGTTTGGTATCAATTTCTAATATCCTGGAGGCATGGTGCTCATTATCAAATTGTGTTTGAATCTTGTGTTTCGCGATGATTAACTGAGGTCACCTAACTCTAACCTGGTTTCTTTAAAATCTAATTACCATGTTTGCAGTTGTTAGAAGGAACAACTCTTTCTCCACCAACTCAAAAGGGTTGATGGGTAGCAAAGTGAGTTAGAAGACTGCAATCTCACCTCAGGAACATAGGAACAGGAGTAGGCCATTCAGCCCTCGAGCCTGTTCCACTCTTCTGTTAAGTCATGGCTGATCTGTACCTCAGCTTCATTTATCTGCCTTTTCTCCACATCCCTTGATACCCTTACCTAGCAAATATTTATCGATCTCAGTCTTGAAAATTCCAATTGACTGAGCATCCACAGCCTTTTGGGAGAGAGAATTCCAGATTTCCACAAACCTTTGTATGAAAATAAATGCTTCCTGGTTTCACTCCAAACTGGCCAAGCTCTTATTTTAAGATCATGCCCCCTCGTTCTGGATTCTCTGTATCTATAAGAGAAAGAGGACTCTTGTTTCTGACAGCTGTCAATGCATGTAATGGATTTGAACAGCGTCACAAAGTTACCGATGGATATATGTCGACTGTACAAAGCAAACATTGATTTGTGGAGTCCTGTAGCTCAGTGGTTAGAGCACTCGCTTTGCAAGCAAGAGACCTGAGTTCAATTCCAGGCAGGGCGAAACCTTGGGCAAGTTTCCTTACTCCACACGCCTAATAATAATCCCTCCAAAAAACAAAAACAATAATTAAATTGGTCATTTTCAATCTATGACTGTTTGTGGGACATTGCTGTGCGCAATTGGCTGCCGCGTTCGCCCACAAATATACAGTCAACTCACTTTACAGTATATTCTGTGAAGCGCTTTGGGACGTCCTCCCGACGTGAAAAGCGCTATATCAAATGCAAGGATTATTATTATTATTATTATTATTAAATATGAACAGTTTCCGCTCGTTTAATAATTCTGGCTCAGAGTAAGGATCTCCTGCAGTAGAATTTGGGAATGGAAAAAAGTTGCAGCAAGAAGTGCTCGCAAGGCTGGGAGATCAGCACATTTTTAGGATAATGGGGAAATACATAAAAGCATAAAACAGCATGAGACTAAATGAGAAAGGCCATTTAGTTCATCAAGCCCAGTCCTTCTGCACACAATGTGCAATCTGTCCGGTAGACAGACTGATTGTATCTGTCTATGCAGTTATTCATCCCTGGAACCTAACTCCTGTTCCCAAACAGATAATTATTCAGCTCCTTTTGTTAAAAATGAATTAAAACAAATTAAAAGAACATTAATTGCTTTTCATGGAAGGCAGTCCCACAAATTCACGACTCCAGAAGAATTTGTTTTCCCTCAAAATCTCTAGTTTGACTTGAGGTTCACTCACTCTGTACAGCACTTCAGGTTCCTTGATCTTCACTCACAGTTCAGGTTAAATAGTTTGCTCCCATCTACTTTATCTGTGCCTCTCAGCATTTAAAAGACCTGGTTCGTCACTCCTTTCTAATCTGTTCCATTTTCAATTTTTAAAAAAAAATGCAGATTCAGTTCCCACTAGTCTCCCTAAGTAACATAATTTTGAATGCTAATTAATGACTATCTCATCCTTCTATTTTTGGCCCACAATCTCTGCAAATATCACTGAGCACAAAGTAGGAAGGTGACTATTTTTATTCAATATATCTATTTTTGGGGGGTGGTGGTGGGTGGATCTGCACTCACCAAGATAAATGCTGCCAACATTGAAAAATAAAACCTATTTCCATTTTTGGATATTCGGATGCAGTCCGATTAAAAAAAACACACATATTTTTCACATATAAAACCCAACCTCAAAGGAACAGTTTCTGCTGCATCAGTGTGATGATGTTTCCATTTCCCACACCAGCTATTATCACGCTGCTCTGAGTGACATTGCCATTCTCGTGTCAATTTGTGTGGAACTGCAGTGAGTTTTGTGCTGTTGAACCACTGGATGCTGGATTGAAAGAAAGCCTCTAAACTCATTTCACATAGGAACCCTCACAGCCAGCAGCGAGAGGAGAGTATCATCCCATCAGTCTGGCACTAGCAATGCTCAGTGTCCTCCAGGCTATTCTTCCTGCCAGTGGTGAACAGAGAAAAATGATTGAAATGTTATTGTGGTTGACGTTTCCCTCTTCAGCAGCTAATTTTGGCTTTTACTATCAATTGGGATCCTCACATTGCACACTCAAGTGCCCAAACTTTTGTTTGCAATTTTCTTTGCTTGTTCACAAAGAAATTAAACTTTCAAGGATTCCTATCTCACAACAGATAAAAGTCTATTCTGGGAAGGGAGGGGAAGGAGGAGGAATTACTTATACTCTGGAAATAAAATTCACCAGAGAGGAGTCCAGAGCATCTTTTTTATCTGAAGTAATTTGTGTTATGGTTTATTTTGCTAATGTGAAGAGTCTGATGGCAGTAGCTTGAAACCCTGACCTGCCTGGCCTGGTGTGGACTGCCATGCTCTCCCTTGAGGTATATCAGTAACTTTGCACTGCCAGTGCTGGAGGGCAAGGGGTAAACAGCAATGTTGATCAAGATGAAATATTTGATTTGTGCCATACCATCAGGGTAAAATCAAACCTGCATTTTTTAAAAAAAATCATACTTATGCATAATAAGCTGTTTTATTAAAACCACAACTGTTTCTCACTTATTTCTACTTTGCAAATATAGTGCCTAAGATATACTGACGACTGCATATAATTTTGATAGCAGTTAAGCGAGCAAATTCCTTGCTTTTAGGCGACTGATCAGATAATTGCATGTCAGGGAGTTTTCACATAAAGGGATTACAGTACTTAATTTCTACAGGGATAAACGGAGAAACAAAATGCAAATTAAATCTTTTTTTAATGGATTAAGGTTCGAAATTAATACTAACTGCAAATTGGTAATAATTTGTTTTTAAAAAAAATTCCAGTTAACCATTTAGCCATGAAATTAAAACTAACACAAAGCAAGAGATTGAAAAACATATTTTTGATCATTTGAAAATGTTATCCCGAGATTCATAAAGTTTATTTTTCCTCTTGGTAACTTGCACTGTTGAGGCTGTGCAGTTGTGAGACCGTTCTGCCTGTTCTAGTAAAATACAGTACCGAATTCAGTGTTGTTTGCCCAGCAGAAAATAAGTAATCGCCATGATTAATCTGATAGCACTTACTGAAAAATTAAAGTCACCTCCTATCTTCAGTCAGCAAAAAATGATTCACATTCAACATGTGCTGCGAGTGTCCAAAATCATTTGGGAGGAATGAAAGTGGAATGCCCTTAAAATGTTATCTGAGTGACTGTACATGTAAATGCAAACAATTGTAAGAAACAAGACGAGACCTTTTTAAAATGTAGAAGTGTGAACTGCTGTGATAGTTTCATCATTTACATATACGCCTTAAACATTTGATCTAGTGGGATACAGGTAACAGAAAACTGCAGGGAAAAGAAAATAATTCAGACTCAATTAGTCGCAGCCTTAAGTACAATGCACAAAGTACAATATGCAGGGTTTTTTTTCCCATTTTTTGCACAAATTAGACCGCTGTTGCAACCAAAATTAGGAAAATAACTGCACTATTTTTATTGAAATAATGAATATTCGCTTGGTGTTCAGTTTCAGTGAAGAAAGCCCTTTGTTCTGGTTGTGTAGTCTGCCCGAGGCTCTGCGTTCATGACGTGTTACTGCCCCCTAGTGATCCCTTTTTTCCCACAGATTGCAGACAGCTCTAATAGTCAACACCCATCAATCAAAACTTTAAACAATGTGCATCTGTACAATGTAGCATTGCCTTATTGTATAAAAAAAGTTTCTGACGTTTTGCAATAGGGTTGACAATGAGGTACAAGCTCTTTGCAGGTGCACTAAGTGGGGTTAAATACTGGTGATTTCCGGTTTAATAGGAAGTTTCTTTATGCCCCCATTGTCTTAGCAATAAAGAGAATAATTCTGCTGCATTTAGCCACTTAAATAATACACTTTCAAGATCACACACCCAAACTGCTGTAAAGTAGGCAAAACTTGTGCGAGGATAACAACAAAGACTATTTTTTGTTTGCGGACCATAGTTCAACCACTCATATTTGTAAATTAAAATCCTTCTTTAATTGCATGTGTGACTTACAGTTGTGGAGTCAGATCAGCCAGTTCCCTGCCAGCAACTGTGTCAGTCAATGATAATCGCAATAATAATCCTTGCATTTGATATAGCGCTTTATCAAGTTTTCAAGATGTCTCAAAGTGCTTCACAGAATATACTGTAAAGTGAATTGACTGTATATTTTGTGGGCGAAGATAATAGCTAAGGTTGATCACTCATGTGATTAGAACTAACCATCAAGAATGACCATTGACAGTATTCTATCAAGAGCAAGTTTTATGCTTAATAGATTTGGGTTGCTTCCTGGGCCTGAACAATTAAAAGATTCAAATCATAATTAATTATAGTCATTTAGAACAAAGATCACAAGAGGATAGGAAGAAAGCAGTGAAGATTCCAGCTCCCACAGATGTTGGGCAAAGGTAGAATTGGGCAAAGCTGTAATGGGCTCCAACGGTTGTATAGTGCATTAACATTCACTGTGTAATCTTACACATCAAGTATGACCATCTGAGCAAGGATGGGACGACAGCTTGTAATGTGGAACAACCATATAGTCTGAAACATTGCCTTTATAAGTAGAGTGGAGGAAAGGGCACAAAAAACAAAACCACTGATCATTATACGATAGTTGTTCATTTTTTATTTGTATCCAACAGAACAGTGGTGCCATCTATAGAAATGATATGCAGCTTCCTCCAGCTTTGAACATAGTGATGAACATTTATTTCATTTTTTAATCGTTAAAACAATGTCAAACAGCTTCCTCTATGGTTCACTAAGTTTACTCAGTGAGCAGCTGACCATAGAGACTGAGAAGGTCTGAAAACCAAAATTGATTTCAACCAGGACAACACTCAAAATGCTATTATTTAGCTTCAGCACCCAGATTGGTGAAGGGAAATTAGTCACTCATTGGGACACATTTCTTATCACTATCCAGAACCTCTACATGCTGTTGACGTCTGATGAGGACAGGATTGGGCTCACCTAAAATCCCCAGGTGGGTAAGGTGGGTGCCAGTGTTATTGTAACCCAGCAGAAAGAAAATGGGAGCAATCACTTTCCAGAGAGAGAGAGAGGGAGGGAGAAGAAAAAAAATTGGCAATAAACAAAAAAGAGCTAAGCCCTACCTGTGGCTATCATCATTTGACTTATTTCAGCCGTATAGATTTTGTTGCACCATCCAATATACTTTTTAAGATAAATAAATGTTACTCCTCATCCCCCATAAAAAAATCTAAAAACGTCTGAAAACGCAAAGCATTTTCAATTTTATAAACAAAGTCAATAACGCTAGAAATCCACAGCAGGTCACAGAAGCATCTGAAATATAAATATAGGTTAAGGTTTCAGGCTTCAGAATTGAAACGGTGAGCTGTGGGAGCTCAAAAAGCTGATTGACCTACCGTGGATTTCCAGCAGTTTTCTTTTTGTTTTAGATTTCCAGCATCTGCAGGTTTCTTTTTTTTTATATTGCAGCAAAAAACAAAGTCGTTAGTTGTGTTATTTGTTTGTTGTCTTCAGAATAGGAAATGATAGATAAACCACCCACAGCACAGTTTTGAAGAAAGGCAAAACCTCCCTGTTATGTCCCTGGGGAACAAATACCCAGGTGAGCTATATGCAATTTCTGACACTTGCTGCCTTGCTCAGCTGGACACACACACTAAAAAAGATTTACAAGTGGATCCTAGTGTATGCAATAGATAGGGGTGTGCAAAAAAAAAAGTATGTTGTCAAATTTACATGCAGTGCTGCAACCCTATACTATGTAAAGAATAAACATTGGGAATAATTTATAGGTTTTGCATCACGGTCCCAATTGCGCTCATATAAGGATCTCATATATGTGGATTCAACTTGGTTTACAAGTAAGCTTTGAATTCATGCCAACAATTCTAATATTGCTTGAGCTCCCCTAAGAGTCTACGAAAGTGAATGGAATGGTACCTGACCCCTGTGTTAACTATCCTGTAATTTATCTTTTGAACTGTTTCCAAGTTATTCAGTTGTAAACTAATACTGCCGTAACTGCAATTTGTATGAATCCTTGATGAAGACATTTTTCTTAAATACATTTAGGGTTTCTAACAATGAATTGAATATTGTATGTGACTGCTATTCATTATTTATACAAACCTCTTTATGTATCACAAAACAATTAATAAACATCCTTAGAGCTCCCATTGTAACAAAAAAAAATTGCATTTGTATAGCGCTTTTCACATCGGGAGGACGTCCCAAAGTGCTGGAAGTGTAATTGTAATTGTTTTTATTGCCCTCAAAATATTTGCTTCAATTTTTCTTTCCTTGACTCCCCTTCTTTGCTCAAGGTATTTGCTCCTTTTTTCTTTCCCAGGTACTAGTTGCTCTCTATTATCTCATATGTAGTTGGTGCCACTCTAGACTTTGAGCCAGAAGGTTGTAGTTTCAAGCTCCATTTTGGGTCTTGGAACTCATATCCTTTAGGTTGACAATCCAATGCAGTGCCAGGGGTGTGCTGCATTACAATGCAATAAAATTGGTCATTCATTTCAAGGCTGTTTGTGGGACACTGTTGTGCACAAATTGACTGCCATGTTTGCTCACAAAAACATACAGGTATTTGTTAACAAATCCTGTGAAGCACTTTGAGCTATCCTCCCAACGTGAAAATCACTCTACTAAACATATGGATTATTTTTATTATTAAGTGTATGAGCCTTGAGCATTGGGGTTATGCCCAGTCCTGTTCTTGCCCAACATTCACACGTCCAGTAGAGGTTACTGGCTGGATTTCCCCTTCCTAACCTTTGGTGTTCAGGCCATTTGTACAGGTAATTCCCTCAGGGCTACCCCAGCTGAGATCAAGTAACTCAGCACCGACCTAGCGATCAATCCTCAGGGTGTAGCTCAATAGTTAACCAGTAAGTTTAAAACAATGAGTAAACTCACTGAGTTATTGGAGGAGCAGGTTTTTTTTTATTTCTAAGAGAGCTACATTTTTAATTCTCTATCTTAAGTTTCAATGCATTTAAGTGAATACATTAGCATTTTTATGTTCACAAAAGTCTCTAATGTGAGCCTCCTGAAGCAAGGACAGACGTATCACAAAACTGACCTGTTAAAAACTCAATGTATGTCAATATCATATTATTGAACCTTGTTTTTTACTGTTACTTTTTTCCCTCCAGGTTTGTACTCCTCGCCTGAAAGGAACGATTCATGCTGCATTGGAATTCCACAGGTACAGGCAGGTCTCTCATACCTTGCTGTCACAACTGCTATGCCACGGTAATAAAATTGGTCACTCACTCTATGTGAGACATTGCTGTGCGCACATTGGTTGCCGCATTCACCCACAAAATACAGTCAATCCACTGTGCAGTATATTCCATGAAGTGCTTTGCGACATCTCTATGATGTGATTAGACACTATATCAAATGCAAAGATTTTTATTGTTATTGTCACTATTACTATATTCAAATGATTTTGTGTGTGTGGGGGTGGGTGGGGGGGTTGTTGGTGAAGTTGTGGCATCAGCCTTCTTTCACAAAGGATACACGATAAATTCCAATTAATGGTCTCGGTTTTGTTTCACAACTGTCAGGCATTGCGGAACACTAAAAAGCAACAACAATCACGCAATCCCTTACAGACAATTAGACTTCAATTTGTTCTGTTAACTAAGATTGCATTCTGGAATCTGGCACCTCATTACTGATCAGCTCTAATGTGGCAACAGAAAGGTGGTAACGGTCTGTTACCTGGTTTTAAATTACTGCTTATTGCTTTGCAAAATTCAATGTGTAAGAAAAAGAAAAAAATATATAACACTAGTGCAGCTGGTAACCATTTATTCCAAAAGTTACTTATCAGAATTCACCAGTTAACCAGAATGGCTGGACCTCCCAGAGTGTCTTGCTCTGTAAGTATTTAATTGTACTCTCTATCAGTTTGCATGCTGAATGAATATAATTTAATGCAGTGCAAAGCTCAAATGATCAGTTATCCAAATCATTCAATAATCTGATTAGTGCCTTTTCCCCCTCAACTGTTCAGATAAATCATACTTACTTGGGCTTCTCCTAACTAGAATAATTCTCACCTTGTTTAAGAAATAATAAGAATAATAATGCCTGCATTTGATATGGCGCCTTATTACATTGCCTTCACCTCTTTTCGGCTGATCCCAATTGTTTCACTGAGACCGATTCTCAGAAAGCTATTGCATATCTTTGTTTGTTTTAAAAGAAAGGTCCAATTCCTTAAAAGCAGAAACACTCACAAATTATTCAGTGAAAGTAATACCTTGAGGAACAGCAAAAAAGGTTTGCACTGCACTGAGTTTGGTAAACGCTTAGGCCAAGTGTGAGAAAATAAAGGGCACAACCTTGATCTGTAAATGATGTGTGCGCAATAATTCTCAGAATAAACTCAGTTCTGAAGAGTTCACTACTGCAGAAACAAAGTCTGCACTGTTCGTCATCACAGTGGCACATTTAGAATTGGACTAATTCAAGTTCTGTCAGTTGATGCCATTTTGCTGTGTTTTAATGTGTTAACGTACAATGAAAAATTGAGTAAAAGTACATTATAAACTCAATATTTGTCCTGGGAGGGCAGCCAAGAATATACTTTTTACTGTTCGTGTGTAGCATTTAATTGACTGTAGTGAGGGTTAGATTTACAGCTAGACCAGTTGGAGAGGGGAATTACAGGCACAGAGGGACAACAAATAACATTTACCATTTAAGATTAGTAAAGGAATCCAGGTCTGAGCCACACAAGTACAGGGAGGTAAGGAACTGTTACAATGAAACTAGTTGTAGGGGCATTGGTTTCAGCTGAAATGTACAGAAACCAAGTGAAAACTTGAGGAACTCAGAATCAGTTGAGAAAATAAAGAACTGTAATATCTTTGACCATGACATGTAATTTGCGTGATTATCTTTTAAGACATTTGTAAGATTAGTTGTCGGAAGAATTGAAAGAGTATGAGTGCGTTTTGTTACTCTTTCGTACATCACACAGCAAGACAGTCATCTGTCATTTTCCAAACAAGAAAATAGGACCTGGCAGAAAGAATATTGTTTTTACGTACATTAGGAGCCATCCCTTTAAACAAATATAATCCAGGCAGTTTGTTTTACTAAGACAAGGCAGCATCGCTACTGCCACTGGCCAGTGGTTTGTCTTGTCTTAATCCAAAAGAGGATTAATCATTGAGATTTTGGAAAAAAAATGTATGTTTTGGGTCAAAGTGCTTGTTGCCTTTTGGGATATGCATTACATTACTGTCATTTTTGGGGTTTGTGATGTTAATCAAAACCAACACCATAAACCATCAGTTACCTAATTTGTGTATTATTGCCGATGTTATCATTAATTATGCGTTTGTGAGGAAAAAGAGGATTAATGAGATGTCACAGGTAATTTATACTGATCAGAGTCCTGAGGACATTAAGGAAATACTAGCCACTGTAGTGTTGTTATGCCCACTTCTTAGCCTTGTCGAAGTACCTTGTACCCAAACTTAATCAGTTATATCCCACAAGTATTCAGAATACAGTTTGTCCCCTGAGATGAGTAGAATTTAAGGGTAGGAAGTTTAGGCAGTTCATATTGGCTGCAATAATCATCAATAAAAACTTGGTTAAAAAGACTATCCATTTTGTTCCTGTTTTAATCCCGACAGTGTTTATTCCCCATTACAATTTGATTTGGTTAAATGTAATATGTACATTTGTCATTTGAGTAAAGGGCTGAATTTTTTTTTGTTTTTGGTGTGGCATTACTGCCTCCAGTCATTACTTCATTAAATGTACAGGCTTGCACTGTATATCATTTCACAGCTTTACATGATAACTGTTATGTACATAGTAGTCAAGCTACTAATAAGGAAACAGTGCTACAGTTCTGACCCACAATCCAACCCCATTATTCATAAGTAAAATTTGCTCGGTAGAGAAGATTACTGTCAAATCAAGACAGAAAGTGACACAATTTGTGCAAACTGTGTCAGGTTAAAAAGGCTGCTGGATTAATAAAAAGGCATCAACAGTCCTAATCCTTTGGGACGACATTGGTGAAAAGTAAAGAAGGGTGAGTCTAGTCTCTGAATATAGATAGAAAATACACATTGTACTGCACAAAATCTTTTCAACATTTGATAAACGTATAGAGAGTTGCCTGGGATCCAACTTGATTGGCTTGCAGTGAGGTAAGAAGCTACTGCTTAAGTCCACAACTCCAACTGGTGGAACCATTGCTCAGTGGGAAAGGACGTGTGTCTGAGCTGTGGATAGGAAGATGGTGGCAATGTGGCGGTCTTGGTAGTACAGTTCCTGAGCCAGATGGGTCTGCAGTATTCCAGGGCACTGCTGATGACAACACAGCCAGCCTGCCTCATTCGCAGGATGTGGAAGGGCGGACCAGTCACTGGGGGCAGGAAGTCATCCCATTCAGCTCCCATTAACCCTGCAAGCCAAAGCCCTAATGGGTAGGGTGGTTCTAGCTGGACAAACAGTGGGAAACTTGCCAAGTAGTGCTCCCAATGACAAGCTCTGTGGATTTAGCTGGTTGGACTCGAGCAGGACCCCAACCCACACTCTGGTGTCCCCAAGCCTTGGCTCTTGCCAACCTGTACCTAATAATTTTGAAGTAGGATGCCATCCCTCCAGGGATAGAGTGCACATTCCATTCCAACAAATATCTCTGGAGTTTCCATGTATAGGTGGATGGGATGCATGGAACTCTCAGTCTGGTTCAGATACTCTTAAGCATGGGGATGGATGTCTGCATTTCAGACACCTGGCTGACCAAAAAAAAGAACATTTTTAGTTGATTGCCATTTCAGAAGGTATTTAGGGAATGCAGTGATCACAAGGCAGGCATCTCATTGAGGGGTTCACTTGATGCCAGAAACCACAAGCCTGAAACTCAAGTAATTCATAAACATCATCTGAACCACTAAGATTAGATTACAGCCTTCAAATCACTCTTCAGTATCTGCTGTGATTTATAGCATCTACTGTTTAAATGTTATATTTCGGGAGTTAGTTTCATGTTGGCAACTGTACCAGCCCTGACTCTCACTCTCTCTGTGAATTTGATGCATGATGAGATTATCATAAAATGATTAATGATTATGATTTCATTTGACTGTGTTTATCAAGAAATAATATTCCGTTGAAGAAAACCTAGGTCCCATCTATAGTGCATTGAAACAAATTATTTGAAAGTGCTGATGCTACAATAAAGTAAAACTAATAAACAAATAGCTGATGAGTTTATGTGACAGAAGTTGAGTTCTCCATTTAAATAAAGTAGGTTTTATGTACATGGCAGACTCATCAAAATATTACTCACAAAATTATTTGCAACAGATATATATTTCTTAGATTCAGATTAAATTGTTATACTTTGCAAATGCAATGGAATTTATGAAACAGTCCTGAGGGTACAAAGTTCCTTCCTGCTAAAGAAGAAGTTCTATTGGAAAGACTGGCAATTTGAATTATTTATGTGAATAAACACAGACAGTACATGAACAATTATATTCTGCCACATGAGGCAAGTAAAAAAAAAAATTTATTTCTAAAATTCTTTAACAGGAACTTTGTAAGTTAACATTGAATTACTATTTTGTTTTTAAAATGTGTATATGATTAAGCATGCTTAATTTAAATCAGTGCAAAATAAATTTCATTTAAAATGCAGTTTTTTTACAATATTTTTGTGAAATGGTTTCAATAATAATCCTTGCATTTGATGTAGCACCTCACCACATTGAAATGTCTTGAAGAGCTTCACAGAGGATATTCGTTCCATAAAGTGTAGTGATTGTGCATTGCAGGCAAGCTAATTTAGATGTCTGTAGGCTTAGAAATGTGATACAAAAATTCTCAACAGAAATGTATTGAACAAGTTACTTGAAAATCAAAATAATGGAATCAAATTTCCCCGAGCCTCTGTGTCAAAATAAGTGGGCAAAAAGAAAGAGTTAAGAATGGTTACCGATGGGGATTTTTAATGCCTGTTGAAATTGTTCCACATGTTATAAATTAAGTCCAGAATTGTGCATATTTGTCAGACATAATCTCTGCCTATATTATTTGGGTTACCCAAAAAAACAAATGATGCAATGCCATAAAGAGTCATTGTAGGACATATATAGACCTTTCCATATAATTATTCTTTGAAACAATGCTTAGGACAAGCCAGTTCCTGCTGTTGTTAAATTGAATTGCTCAGAAAAAAGTGCTGAAAGACTTCAAAGCAAGGCTGTGTATAGCACAAAAATAATAGTTTTGACTTCGGAATCTTAAAATATTGTACGGTTCACTTCAGTATATGTTCATCGGGGATAATTTTATCAAACCTGGGCATATTTATTCTTTCTAGAGGCAATGACAAGGCAGAAACATGAGTCTTTTTTCTTTACAGTTGCAATAAAAATGGATTTGACAGACAAAGTCTGAAATTGGTAACATTAGTCTAAACGTCAGTAGCTATTAATGGACACTGTGGCTTGCTTCAGCTTCTTTCATTAGGACAGTTAATCTGTGGCTGCGTTGAATGTCCCGATACTTGCGGTTGTCTATAGTTTAATGGTTTCTTTTTTAGTGGCACAAATGCAATGCATCACCAATTGATGATCAAGAAGGAAGGCTTTGTGCTGGAATGCTGCCTGAACCAGCATCCTGTTCATATGCCGCCAGCACTAAGGTTTCACAAGTTTGCATCTGTGTGCATTTGAGTTGTTGGATTTTTTCTCTCTCTCTCTCTCTCTCTCTCTCTTTGTTAGGCGATTGATTCTGACTTATAGTTTGATTGAAAAGTCTCGTGAATCATTTGGACCGTGACATTCTTCACGGTGGTTTCTAGTTTCTATCTTCCGGGTGTATGTAAATAACCCAGTCAGTCGTAAGTGTAGACTGTCGGCAGTTTTGTCAGAAAGTATTCTGACAAAAAAAATCTATTGCTGCTCTGCAAAGGATTCAGGAATGAAATATAACCCGCTGGTAGAAAAAAAAGTATTAAATAAAACATTGGCCAAGAGCTGTTTTTGCAACACTTTTCTTTCACCGTCGGAGCTGAGATTTAATTGTCTGAGTGAGGCTAACGGCATGGCAAGATGAAAATGTTTCTTACAATATTAATGCTGAAATGTGCTATTTTGAGATTTATAAGAAACATTGTACTCTGAGTCTGACAGACAGATTCCATTAAGAGTATTTTCACGCAGTTATTAAAGAAGCAATTAAAATGGTCATTGACTCTTGCAGTCATATGTGAAGCTATTATCAACAAAACTCATCAAATACACAGTGGCATCTTGAGGACATTTGACTACAAGTTGAAAGAAGTTATTCTAACCTTGTGTGAAGTGCTGCTGAGGCCAGATTGGAATAGTTTTGGGCACTCCTAACTTCAGAAGATTTGGGAAGCATTTAGAGAAGAATGACAAGCTTGATTCCAGATCTTGACTTAAGCTCTAGACTTTAAAGAGATAAACAAATTCTCACTTGAAATAAAAGAAGTAAAAGGGAGGGGCATGAATCCAGGCCTTTGGAGTGACGAGGGGCAAAGATGGTGTAAATGTAAGCAAAACAGTTGACTTAAACTCGGAGTACAACTGCTGTACAGGACAAAGGATCAAAGAGTAAAAGCTTCAAGCATTTACAAGAAAATAGTTTCTCTCTGAGTGGTGAATGTGGGACAGACTCGGAACAAAAGCAATTATTTTTGTATTAATTAATTCCTTGATAAAAAAGAGAACTGAGTAAGAATCTGCTTAATAGCAGAATTGTAACATATCAGGATAAGTATAAACTGAAATAATCAAGTACACTAGGAAACACAATGGTCACTGGAGTTGGATAGATGAATGTTCAGCTCTTTTTGCATGGTAATAATAATCCTTACATTTGATATAGTGCTGTTGACATTGGGAGGATGTCTCAAAAAGCTTTGCAGGAAATTTGCACACAATGTCTCACAAACAACAACAAAATTACATTTGTATAGCGCCTTTAACGTCGAGAGAACATCCCAAGGCACTGGACAATCAGTGCTTTGGATCCAAGCTTGGGATTGGGAGGGTGGACGTCAGGGGGGAAAGAGGGTGATCGAAGGCATGGTCAAAGAGGAGGATCTTGAGATGGGTCTTGGAGGAGGCAAAGGAGTCACAAAGTGAATGGCCAGGGCACCAGCAATGGTGTCAAAGGTTCTTCAACATCTACCCGACCATGGAGATGAGGCTTTGGGGATCAGGGGAGTAGCAATGCACAGGAGAGGTAGAGATGAAGTCTGCAGTAGGGTAAGCTTGCGGTGGCCTCTTCTTTGAGTTTTTGATTCATTGTAATATTTCTGGTAAACATGTTTCAACAGGAATATTCCTCCTCTTGCTTTCGGGGGGAGGATGCTTATTTTAAACATGTGTCCAATTGCTTTACTGAACACAAATCTACAAGCTGAAAGACATTGCTATTTGTTATGATTTCTGTGCGGTTTGCGTACCAGTATAATAAATACCCAACTACTTTTCTCAAAGATTTAGTGAGGAATGCAAGAGTAATGATTAACAGCAGCTTTCTTCAGGATGGTTCTCCCCAGTCCCTTATAGCCTGTTCATTATAGATTCCTGCTGTGGGCTCAAATGCATTTCCAGATTTTCACCAAACTAAAGGTTAAGCAGGTGTCTGCTTATAGTGGCCGCCTGCCTATTATAATCATCTGATTGCAGCCCGGTCAATTTTGTTAATTGCAATTTTGGACCAACTTTTCAACATGTCAATTGGACTTGACTACCATGATGGCTTGTTGCTGTTCACCTGTTTCCCTGGTGCAAGTTCTAATATTGCTTGTGCTGTTTAAAATAACATGGTTGCTCAGTGGAATTTCTTAACGCTTAAATCATTTTTCCTTCAAACATAGAGTAAGTGCCTTTCTTTTGTTTATTTGAACTTAGATAAATAAATAGATAAGTTTGCTTACTTTAGAGAGTTGAGCCCTTAACTTTCAGTTTTCACTGAGCTGACAATGTAAGTAGGTTGCGGCAGAGGAATTAAAGGTGATGTTCATCTTAAGTATAATTCAGAACTTTTGATATTATTTTTAATTTTTGTTTTTAACTTAATGTTTTATGTTTTAATTGTAACTTGTGCACTGCAAAAGTGATTCTCATCATTGTGGAGGGAAAGCAGTTAATAGTGGAAGTACTGTATTACAAATTTAAATCAGAACAAATGGCAAGTTATCAATATGATCATTTTGAAATCAAATGCTTGCTTGTTTTTTTGTTAAGTTCTTCATCAAGCAATTATTAAACACAGCAACAATAAATTGTGGGTTCATTAAAAATGTGTTATGTGGACTACTGGAGTGGAGAGTCGTTTATCCAGTTGGTTTGATGTTAAATCTGAGTCTTGATACATACTAAAAATAGGGCATTTAAAGCTGCCCAGTGAAGTAGGGGCAATTCTTAATTTATAGGCATAATGAGGAGGTTTAAGTGATGATTATTCACGTAGTGTGACAAATTGTACCTCAGTTGGACTGTGTTCTATTTCATGCTTTGCTATAGTCACAGAGAAAGGAGTTTGCAGCAAGAACCATTGCTTTTTTCCCCTTCTTTTATCCCTAATTGCAGTAATTCTTTTTAATTTTTAACAGAAGTTTGGCAGTCATTGTAAACAACACTAAAGGTTAGTTATTCCACTCAACAGAACATAAAGGAAATCATGTGAAAGAAATTACTGAGCAATTTGATAATGACTTTTGGTCAGCTGTTCTTCATTTTGTTTCACTTTACCACATTGCTTTATGAGTCTTGGGATCTTGGTATTGATGAGAGAGCATTGTTACAGTCATAGTTGTGCTGAATTTTTTTTTGTTGGGGAAGAACTGCACATGGAATCTTGGTAATGGTAACAAGGTAATAGTTTCTTTATATAAAACTATTTAAAACAAAATGCGACCGCTGTTCAAAAATTCAGTTAAAGGCCTTAAACTACTGTTGATCCTGCCCATCAAAACCTGTGTCCCACGAGTAAGCAAACGTGTTGGTTTGTTAAAGTGCCTACATGCTGTCATCGCTTCAGCTTTAGAAACCACAGATCTCAAACCCTTGATAAAGTCCCAAACATAATAAACAACTTTTTTTTAACGTTTATCAGATGGGCAGTTAAAGCACTGTAAGATTTGATTAACTGATAGTTGCTCAGTGAAAAAGCAGAGACCGTAAGGCAGAATTATCTGTGGATTTTACTTCAGTGACTGGAATCCAGCAAATGCTGGCAATGCAGAACGTTTTAAGGCTATTTCATCTGTCACACTTCACATCTGGACATACCCCACCTTATCCCTACAGAGGAAGCGGGACCATGTGTATTCAACCAAGGTTGGATAAGGTCAGGAACCAAACACATAGAGTGGAATAATCAGATTATTCCACACCCTTTAAGTTTTGAGTGTTAAATATAAGAAAATGCAAAATTTGAAGAGCCATGTGAAAATGCAGATTTGGGCAAGTCTCTTCTCTAAAAGCCATCGTGTTTATTTTTAACATTGTATATCTGGGAACATGGGCAGATAGGGGAGTTCAGCTAGAAACCCAGATGGATAACTCTTGTCTGCCACAATGAGACAACTTATCTTTTATATTGATGACAACATTTCCATCACGGGCGTGGACTATTATGAAATACTGTATGCATAAATGGAGCAGATAAGGAGTATGATATATGACAAATATGAGTAATGATGAAGCGCATACCAAAGATTGCTGCTGTCAATCATAATTATCACTCAAGGTTGCAAAGCATAAGATTTACCAGCAGTGCTGTGTATAGCTCGAGACCGCTTCAGAGTATCACCACCAAAACTCTGTTTGTGGTGAGGAACACCGATCTGATCTCAGTGACTGGTGGGGCAGCTCTTGAGCAGATGGAATGATTGCATTAAACCATTTTGGTAGTAATTTTGCACTGCAAATTTATCATTTTTGCAGATGGTTGACGGAGTATGATTTGTGTATTTTGAAAGCTGTAAAGTACATTTTGTGCTTGTAAGCTCGAAGCTGGTTCCTTTCAACCAATCTGACATGTGTGCAAGAGCTTAAACAATTAAATCATTTTTAGATTTTTTTAAAAAGATAAAGTAGTTACAATTTTTGAAGCAATTTTGGCTGTCTCCTGTTATCGTTCCAAAAAATCACTGTCTCTTGTCAAAAGGTTTTCCTGTTTACATATTCAGTATTTTGGCAGGAGGTAATGATTCTGAGATGTTACAGGCAATTCGTCCCAAATGTGCGTGAAGATCCACAGTGTACTGTGACTTTATGTGAGATGATTAAAATCTTACGATGGAGCTTTTGAACTTGCCCTATTTATTTAACTTTGGCAAAAGCAATGTAATGGTACAGACAGATGGATACTCTGGTGAAAAACACCTGTGCATCTAAAGTGCACAGAGTCGAAAACCATCACTGAATCTAAAGAAAGCAAGAATGTAAAGTAACTCAGCCATGATCCTCCTTAGTCACAGGTGATGACAAACAGCAGCTGCTCAGAATTTGCAGAAAGTTACATCTAATGTATTTCATAATAAAACTGTAATGTTGGTTCAAGCTCAGTGTGAGACCACTTCAGAGAACTGTTAATTTTTGCTCCGTGAATTAGCTACTGCTGTTATGTGAAACTCCAGTGTTCGGTTTCAATACAATAGGGCTGTGTGGTATTCTGCACTGACTGTATCTGAATTTTGCTGATTAAGCATAGCCGAATTTGCAGATAAACCAATCGCAAGCGCAGAGTCTTCATTCTGCATTCAATTTGGGAAGAGATGGATCGTTTTAAACTAGAAATTACCAAGGATACTTTTCCAGGAGCTGTTATCTATCCAGAAGGATACCATAATCCTGCACGTTCCCCATTCCCTTTAATATCCCTCCTATCTAGGAATCTATTCAATTCTCTTTTAGAAGACTCTATTGGCCTCTGCTTCAAAAAGATTTTATGGCGGAGAATTCCACATTTTCATCATCCTCTCATAAAAAGAAATGTTCTTCTAACCTCCCTTTTAATTCTCTTTCAATTTTGTGATTGCTTTAAATATTGTGCCTTCCAGTACCGACTAGCGAGGAAATAATAATAATAATCCTTGCATTTGATATAGCGCTTTTCACATCTTCTAGACATCTCAAAGTGCTTCACAGAATAGACTGTAAAGTGAATTGTCTGTATATTTGTGGGAGAAATGTGGCAGCCAATTGCGCACAGCTGTGTCCCACAAATAGTCGTGGATTGAAATGATCAATTTTTTTTTGAGGGATTATTATCAGTCGTGTTGGGTAAGGAACTTGCCCAAGGTTTCACCCTGCTGGGAATCGAACCCAGGTCTCTCGCTTGCAAAGTTCTGTAGCTCAGTGGTTAGAGCACTCGCCTTGCAAGCGAGACACCTGGCAGGCAGGGCAAAATCTTGGGCAAGTTTCCTTGCTTCACATGCCTAATAATAATCCCTCCAAAAAACGAAACAATAATAAATTGGTCATTTCAATCCATGACTGTTGGTGGGACAATGCTGTGCGCAATTGGCTGCTGCGTTTCGCCCACAAATATACAGTCAATTCACTTTACAGCATATTCTATGAAGCGCTTTGAGACATCTAGAAGATGTGAAAAGCGTTATATCAAATGCAAGGATTATTATTAAAGCGAGTGCTTTAACCAGTGAGCTACAGGACTATTACTATTTACTCTATCATAAATCTCTTTAATTTTGAAGACCACCCTTTAACCTCTTCAGCTCAAATGAAAGTAGATCTCGTCATAATTAAAGCCCCTTATTCCCTGGCAATAACCTGGTGGATCTTGCACCTCTTCTATTGCTTTTTTTTTAATCCTTCTTGTAACGGGGTGCCCAAAACTGTACAAAACCTTCCAGCTTCATTCTAACCAAGGTTGTGTACAAATTACCTCCATTGCTTTTGTATTATACCCACCAAAACTGTTACCGATATCTGAAAGAATTTTTTTTTAAATTGAGGATGGGCTTTAATTTCACCCAGTAACCACTGCCCTGTTGGTCCTTTGTTGCTTTTGCAATGACCCCTTGAACAGGTGAATTAACAACTCACATGGCTGAGAGAGAAAGCACTAAGCAATGAGATCCATTGGTATGACATTTAACAATCGGGAGAACTACCAAGGGATCTGAACTCTTACAAGCTGAAGGTAAGAACAGAACCAGCCAGGGTTAAATACTGTATACTGTTAAAGAACAACTGATGTGCATTGAGAAGATCAGCTTCAATGCTCAGTTGCTAGATTGAATCACAAAATGGACAAAGGCAGTGGAATTCTATACGAGATACTTTGCATAATTGTTGGCTGTGCTAAGAATGGGAAAGCAAGCTGATTCAGAGATCTGAAAGAATCTCTTTTTTTTAAACTTGAGGATGGAGTTACATAGGAGTGGGTGGAGCAGATTAAACCAAAGCATGCTGAGCTGGTAGAGCGAGTGTTTGCCCTGAACTACAAAGGGCTCAATTCTCAAATAATACTGCATACACATTTCTTGAAAATCCTGCATTTCTGGTCATTATTTCAATTTTTGCAAATTTACATGGTTGGGATGAATGCTGTAGCACAATTGTAACCTGAAGCAAGACAAATTGAGGCCATGCTGGGTATGTGTGAATGCATGTATTTTACTTGATTCAGCATTTCTCACTGTGTGTGTGTATACAATAGTTGTGCAATGTGTTAGGCTGATCAGTCTAATACTTAATGGTGGTACATTTGCACAGTGGTACAATGACGCAGTGCATTTTTGTTCCACGGCAGCCTTGAGTGATTTTGGGGATGGGAAAGTAGGGTCAATGCCTTTATCATTGCATATTCTCAGTGAGCCTCAGGAAGCCAACTCCTTTCCTCAGATTAATAGCCAATACCTACCATCTGCCATCATTTGGCTTCTGTGGTCTATTTTGTCGAGGGTTGGTTTTCCTGCAGAATTTATAATTGAACATAAACCTCACTAAATGGACTCCATGTGTTTTATTTTTGATCAGTTGCAGATCTACCAATAAGTAACGGTATTCCTGGGCTACGTAAAGTGTTCTAGAAATATTCCAATACTTTGGGGGCAGTGCTCATCTATTCTACCACTTTTACTTGGTGATCTTACATGTAAAATATCACATTATGAGTCACCACCTGAGGTTTGAATTATATAAATTGCTTGCATGTGCTCTATTAATGTAATTGATACAGATTTTATAATGCCTGACGAGGTGTTAGAATTCAGGCTCTCACACAATACAGTAGGGTAGTGTTGTCTTTCAATTAACTCTTGTGAAAGGAAATCTGTTACTAGATTAAATTGAGTCTCTGCTACGTCATCAATCTCACTCTAGAAGGTGGAAAATAATACCAGAGTGGACTGGTTAAACTAAATGTATATTTTTACCAGCATAGATAAGATTTTAAAAATAATGCTTAGCTAGTGAGAACCTGGTGCAATATTTAGATAACTGAGCTGAATGCACTGCTTGTAATCTTTTTCAGATTCTGTAAATGAAGTTTGTTGAATTCAGAAGTACAGCATTGAAGCAGTATGTTTTTCAGTTGAAGCTTGGCTTAGATGGTTAGACTCAGCAGTTAGCAGTTTCCTGCACCCGAGGGAGCTGGATAGTTCAGTGTCTCCTCTCGATTGCAGTGTCAAGATGAACTACCGGAAACCTTGTACAAGGACTGAAGAAATAAGTGCAGTCCTTTTCAGGCTGAAATGTTCTTTTGATCTTATGGTGCCTGGCTGTTGAAGATAAGTAGTCCTTGTGCAACCTTAACATAATTGATTCCTGCAACCGAGGTTAGCCTGTGAGTGAGTAGCCATCCAATGGATACAAGAACCAAATCTTTTGAGTTTATCAGAATTTATTAAAATGCAGTGGTATACTGTAACTTTTTATATATTTTGTGAACTTGACCTGGAGACAATTCACACCTCCTATTAATTAAAGGAAACCTGGACTTGAGAACTTTGTATATGCCAAACTTTTTTTTTTTGCCAAACAAAAGCAACTGATGTTTTCGTGGCAGTCATTTTTTAATGCTTTCTGAGTGTCTACAAGATTCAGAGTGGGATTATTTCATATAAAAGGTACCATCCATTTTGTGAAGAATTAGTAAGACTCATATTGAACTCTTTATTTTACATCTAATAAATGAGAAATGAACAATAATTAATTGCACTAGCTGCTTGAAAGGTTTTTATCCTCCCATTGTTCATTTGCATACACACCTGCATATTAGCAGCAAGCATTTAAGTATATGAAAACTTAAGACAGTGGTTCACATGTTGGGCAACTTTGTGACATTCCCTTCTCAAAAACGCACACCTTAAATGTTCTCTCCTCTGGCATCCTGCAGGTTGTCATCTTCCAAGATAATGATAACCAGCTTTCCGTTCATAAGCCTCAACTCCCTCCAGTTCAACAGAGCATGGTGACAATCACACCTGATATCACATAATGAAGGCTCTCACATCCTCTTCAATCCACAAGGGGTTTAGTTATTTAAAAATATTTATACACGGGAGAACAAATGAACACATCACTCATATAGCTGCATCAATCATTAGTACAACCTCACCCAACACCCTGCCCTGTGGCTATCCAGAATACATAATTGGGAAAAAAAATCCTGTGCTCGGAAGCGTAAAATGGTCATTATGTTTTTTAAAATAAATACTTTACTCCTAAATGATGAGGCTGTAAATATTGTGTAATATATTGAGTTAGGACAGACTTTCAGGAGGATAGGATTCCAACCAAAATATTTTGTATTACAGGTTACAATTTGGTGTAAATGTTCATACTGATACTTAAGCTCCATCTTTTCTTCAATGAAAATTGTTCTTTATACCTCATATTTTTAATTCGCAAAATCATGAGATTCATTCGGATGAAAATGGCCCTTCAGAATTAAGAGAGTAGTTTCCAAGCAAGTCGTCCCTAACTTGTTAATTTAACCCTGAAAAAGGCACAACTATTATCTTAAGCACAGATTCACATTCTAATGCATTCTCATCTGAGATGATATGACTGAGAGCCCTTCATTGGCTGTGGATATGAACAGCAGCATTAATATATAACCCAAAAAACAGAGAACGATGATTCCTAGGGGAACCATGACCTACACCAGACTAGATAAATAATTCTCAAATGAAACCAATTGAAAGTGCAGACTGTAACATGAGTTGAACCAATCTATTGTTTCAACATTAAATTAAAAGTAAAATGTGAAATAATTGGATCCTGTGAAGAGCAACATGTTTAGCATTACCGCAGTCGGTGGGACAGCTGGAATTGGTCTCATGCATGTAAATGTTTAAGATTATATGGTATGAAGCAGTTTCCTCTCAAATGGTGTCATATTTCAGCAATCTGTCTGTTATTTTAAGATAACTGCAATTCAGATATTTAATGCTGGGTGGAGGAAGGTTCCTTCATAGCCTGTTCTGATTCACTTTATTAAAATAGAGCCAACTAGTCGCGTATCAGGTGCCAATCCATGCGAGTAGGATACAGGCCGACCCCACTATAACACACTTCAGTGTAGTGCAGGTTCACTTACAGCAGTGGTGGATCGTAGACCAGGTATCATAAGTGTGGTACATTTCTGGTGCAGCCTGTCTGGCTTCCTGTCAATAGCTAACTGGCAAAGAAGGCCTTGCAAGTGTGTTAAAAACCACTGGACATGCTCACGAGAACGGGTGTTTCAGCCTTTATGGAAGTCATGTCAGTAGCAATCTGACAACCCGGATGTACTGATCAGCAGCCACATTATATCCGGGTTGGTCTCCATCGGTCTTTGCTTAAAAAATTACTTTGATGAGAAAAATTAGTTATAGAGTAATATTTATCAAATCGATTTAAGATATGTACAATTATTATTTTCCAAAAGTTGTGAACTCACGAGGCAGAGTTGAATTCTGATCAAGTGTGTGGACATGGATTCTGTCTCACTGTGTCTCACAATGTATTAGCGATTCACATAGCTAATGATTGAAATGAGGAACTACTCACTCAGTTATTTTGGGCGTGCCCACCATGTTTTTGTGACTGCATTCCACATTGGGAAAATGGTCTCTGCACAGAGCATCAGAAATACTTCAAGACAGCCTCAGCACCCAGATGGGAAGGAAAGCTCCTGCTCCTATGCAGTGACCCCTCTGTTGTAGATGAAGACTGGATTTGCCTCGGTTGCTAAGCTCACTGTAGTTAAATAACCTGCATACACTGGCTGTCAAGACAGCTATGAGTAAAGCCGCTTGGGCAAAGACCAAAGACTGGTTCCTATGAAAGTGTGGCCCCAGTAGATGTAAAAAGGTGCCAAACCTTCAGGAGGAGAAGGGAGAAGAAAAGAGTTTGGTGAAGGGGCTGGAAATTAATCTTAACCTCCTTTATCCAGTAATTTTTGTTTTACAGAAAAATACGTTAAGGAATTTCCAGTTGTGGAAGCATTTTTTTGATATAGTTAATTACGATCTAGTGATTTCTATAAATATTTCTAGGGAAACGCCATGATCACTTGCCCTATCTGTATTGCAGCTAATCTGTTTCTTGGGTAGGTCTAGAGTCTCGAAATTCCACCCAGTCTTAGCCCGCCAGGCCACTTTCTCCTAAAATTTAAGATGACACAGAAGTGTGGAAAATTCTTAAATTCTGACATTTGTACATTTCAACAGTTATTTTTTATATTAAAAAAAGAAACTGCTTCCAAATGAACTGAAATATTAAGATTTTTTTAAATATATTAAACTTGAGTGTTTCTCCTTTCTAACCCTAACACAGACACACACAGACACATGGGACAAATTTCACACAGCTAGTCCATAGCATACTGTGTGCATAAATGTGCAAACCTATGGCTGAAGAGCTAGGATATGTTGCCATTGTACTGTCCATAAAACTACGGTTCACACCAGTTTAATTAACATTTGACACAAATGATGATAATAATAATCCCTGTAACTGTATCCTAGTCACTGAAATGCTACTTTGATGCACATTCATTGTCAAGGCAGTCAATGCAAGGTGAAAGCAATGGGCTGCATCGCAGTACTAGATGGATGTTGAGCCCCAACAACCATGTGACTGCATTACTCAGACCACTGCTGGTCAGTGCTGTGCTTTGGCATTGCATCCTACTCTGTTCCCAAATAGCTGGATGGCCATGAAAAAACACAGCTGTGGTCCTTGTATCAAGAGAGCCGGAAAAAAAGGATTAGAGGGCTTCCAGGAAACCACATAAAGAACACCTACAAGGAACACACCCATGTTTCCAAGGGCAGGAAATGCTGGAGTTGCTCTTCAGGTCACTCCTTCTCAGGGGAAGGGGAATGTTTGAACATTTTATATGTTTGATCCAGATTAAAGGGGCTATGTCATCATGCAACAAAGCTTCATTGGATACCTCTGCCCATCTGCAAATGCAGCTCATGTAATGAGCTTCATGCCACAGATATAAATAAAATAAATAATCCTTGCATTTGATACAGCGCCTTATCATGTATTCAAAATGTCTCAAACCACTTCACAGAATATACTGTAAAGTGAATTGATTGTGTATTTTGTGGGCAAAATGCGGCAGGCAATTACGCAAAGCAGTGGCCCATAAACAGTTGTGGATTGAAGTGACCAATTTTTTCACATACTGGAGAGCGAAGCTACTTCACTGAGGCCATGTTGTATAAAACCAGAATTATTTCATTCGCATATCTGGCTGTATTGCTTTTAATCAGGCTGCAAGCAAAAACATTTTGCACAGCACAGAACGCCAGAACTCGTACATTTGGTTTTTAATTTTTTTAAAATGTCATGAGATGAACTCCTCAAAAAACTGAAAACACAGTGTTCAAATATTGTCAAACCTCCACTTGGATTGTGAGCTTTGACTGGAACTTGTGGGAATAAGCCCATTGCCATGTTTATCCTGTCCGGGTCTGAATTGCAGGACACCTAAAACTATTTCTATCAGGAGTTGATCTCCTCAAGCACAATTCGCTGCCTGAGCCCTTGTTCATGTTGTACTTTTGATGGCAAATGCCCAGGATTTCACATTTAAACGTGTAAATTGCATTGCTCAGCATTTATCAGATTTGAAAATCACGTAACCGAGAGGGAAAAAAACACTGCACTGCAACATAGTTTTTAGAACAAATGCCAATGCAATAAGCCAATCACGCAGCTTCACGGTAAAATTTGCATTGCACTTGAAAGCTCCCAAGTAAAACATGCTATGAAGAAAGGGTCAACTGGCCAATCGCGAGACTGATTGAACTTTTCACAGAGAATGTCATACTCACCTGGCTGCAAACTTTCGGAGGAGGAGAATTTAAATAGGACAAGCACGGGGAATCTGCTGACTCTAGGGGGAAAAGGAAGAATTGAACACCATCACAGCAGTGTGCGCTAGAAGGAGGCAGAGATTTCTTTTGTTTGTATGTGTTGGAATTTTAACAGTTCTCTGCCAGATTTTTTTTTGAAAGCTCAATTAAAAATCATGTTGCTGGAGTCTGCCTAACATTCCCTGCTCTGTAACTTATGCATTTCATACTTTATTTGTTTTACAGCTTGTAGCAACCAGTACATCAACATTTCTATATTGCCCAAGTAGTAAAGCAATAGTAAATTCACATATTGTTGCATGTGTATTGAGACTGAGAAAGCCAGTGCTATTTTTCCTAAAGCTAAGTTATGTACGTTTTATTATGCTGAGATGACATGATTAATGGCTACTGCACTTGGGCACAATATTTCATAAAGCTTCTCTGTGTTTTGGGTGCTACCAGTCACCAAATAAAATTAACCTAATAAATATATTGCTAAGAGTGAGAAGAATTCTGTCCATTGGAAATGCTTTCTCAGCAGCAGAGTAAATTTGCCTTCCCAATATGGGGAGTGGAAGCTTGCTGGTGTGTCACATAATTCTTTTTTCCCTATCATTTTTTTCCCTTTGTGTGAACCGCAGTTTACCTTGCGCTAAATCTCTGTGTAACCTGAGGGAGAAGACAGGGCACCAATATTGCATATTTTCGTAATCTTCAATGCCATCTATCTGATTTAAGATCTCGTACTTTAAATCGAAACAACCTGAAATGTATGTTAGAGCAGAAATCACATATATGTGTCTATGTGTCTCTCTGACTTCCCCCAACCCTCGTCACACACACATATCAGACTTTTTTGGGGCAGGAGGGTTCTATAAATTGTCTCCATTACTAATGTTGCATATATAATTAATATACATTCTTATATACTTGTTCACAATTCTTTTTTAAAAATCCAGCTCATGAGAATCATTTGGACATGAAATGAAATTTATCACTTAGATAGCTGCCAGCTGAATTAAGTTCAGAGCGAATCATTTCCCAGTGCTGCTTGCTTTCACTACCAACCACAAGTCTCTCCCCTCTGCAGCAGTATTGCCCCTTCCTCCTGCCCCACTGATAACATTTCTGTAGTTGTGCAGTATCCCAATTATAAGGAATTCTGTCAGAAGGAACGCATTCGAAAAGCTTCACTGTCCAATCATAAAGCTCACGGGCTGTGGTGAAGTGCAGTGTTCAGAAGTGATAAAAACCTAACAGTGTAATTCAGATGATGAGTGAGCTGCTATTTCCCAGAGGCCATAACTTGTTTATTGCATCTGGCAGCAAATTAAGGATAGTAAAAAGAAATTAAACCCCAGGCAGCAAGCTACATTGTACTTCTGCCTGACTAGCTTCTGGAAATGTGAGTTGGATCTTTGATTTTAAATTAGGGATCCTAGAGTTGATAACCATAGAAGAACTATGGCACAATAAAACAACATTCTCCTCCAGTTTGTAAAAGCACCTTGGGTCATTCAAATTTAAAGGTTATTTTTCTTAGTTTGTTCCTCAGTGATGTGTAAAGGTTGATTATATTTATTCATTGATTTAATGATGTGATTTAAATCTCATGCCAACATTTTCAGTTTTACACAGAAATAGCCAAGGCTGTTGTAATTCTTCCCTTGGTAATTTATAACCACTGTTATGGGGCGTTATGGTATGTTTGGTTTCATTAAAACACAGAGGCGGTGAAATAATACGATTAAAAATAGGTTGCTCTCCAATCTTCTGAACTAGGGGGATGCAAACCGTGCGTAAACGTATGAATGTTCTGATGCTGTAATTTGGCCACTTCCCTTTTTCATTAGAAGTGAATCAAAAAAAGCAGCCTAAGGTCGAAATGATAAAACCTATTTTGAGAATTTTAATGCGTCATCCTGTTAACCCTTGAATGAGGCTTTTTTTAAAAAAAATCCCAATCTAAATGTGCTTGCTAAAAATGTATAGGTACTATATCCACTGATTTACTTGAGAACAATGTAGGCTGACACAACAATGTAGGCTGACATTCTTTGCATGGACGTTAAAATAAACTTGCTCCTTTTCAGTGCTTATTGTAGCATGTAACATTAATTACTGCCAAGTGTAGTGACTGTTAACAATCGATGCATTTGTTAATTGAAGGAGTAACGTGTAGTGGAGTCAATGAAGGATCATGTCTGGTCTGATTAGGATCCACATGCGCATTCTCCAAATCTGCCTGATTGAAAAATACACTACTACTGCTTTAGTACTAACATGGTATAGGTGTTTCATGGCATTTTACCTGTAGTACAATTAATGCTCACCTCCAAACCAGAAAGGAGTGAGTTTGGCCATTGTTCAAGTTTGCAAGGCTTCACTTGAGTCACTTGAAAGATGGCTCTTTTCCATTTCCACAGAGAAAGGATGATCGGAACAGGGGCCTGAATTTCTCAGCTTGAATTGTACCTTGTGAACATAAAGTGGCATTGGCAGCAGTCGGGAACCAGATTGCTACCCTAACCATGCTGATTTCTTGACTCAGGGAGGATATGTTATGCCACAAGATCCTCAAGGGCAGTCTGAGGTATTAAAAGAAAATCGAATTGCTGTTTATTGTTTAACTCTTACAACCACCAAAAAAGGATGCATTTCTTTTCTTTTTGTTTATTTTTAAAAAGAAGTATGTAATGGGACTGACACCTTGGCTATTATTAGTTCATTGTAACTGTGCATTGTTGCCATTTTTTAACAGATAAATGCCTCTGGAAACGTCAATGCCTTTTTTCTCCCGTTTTGAGTTGACCTATTGCATTTGCTGGCCTATTGTACTGATGTACTGTTATTACTGCTCTGTGTAGGTTGCAACCTTTTTACAGTATGAGGCTTACAGAGGAATGTTGTAACATAAACCAAACCAATACTGAATGATATTTCTTCACTTGTTGCACCATTCTCTAAAGAACATATGTCAGTCAGCTATCCTAATATGGATGCATATTTGTGGTTCTTGGCTGCACTCTTCTTGATAGTTATCCTAATTTATCATAGCAGACATGTTGATTTGAAAATACAATAGTTAAATGATTTGTTCATTGATGTTTAATAGAAGTGTGGATTTCAAGCCTGAGGTTCGCAATTGCAAAAGTGCTTTACATTTGGATTGGCAAGGACTTTTAAAAAAAAGCTGAAATAATTGCTGCATTTTTTAAAAAAAAAGAGAGTTGCTTTCAATCCACTTTACAGTATATCCTTTGAAGCACTTGCGGGATCGACAGTGTGATAAGACGCTAAATCAAATTCAAGAATTATTATTATTATTTACTCCTCTCTTGTATTATTTCTTTGGTGAAAAGATTAATTTAGACTCTGAATGCCAAGCTAAGATCAATCAGTTACAAACTTAAATTTTTTCCAACTGCAAAATTCAAACTAGTTTTCTTCTCTCTCCCTTTTTCCCCACCTCAGCAATTAACAAATTCTTAACGATTGATATTTAACTTAATCATTAACTCAATTTAACCAGTCTTTTATGAGGGAATTTATTGACTGGGTGCATCAATTTTTTGTTAAGATCCTGATCCACATATAAAGCACTTCTGGAGAAAGAAAATAGCTCTAGTTTTTAGTTACAAATTAATACCTTTTAGGGTTGCTCCTCAAAATGAGATTTTAAAATCCTGGATTATGTCCCCCTTGATTTCTTTTAAAAATTAAACATTCTCCTTGAACTTCTCCTCAATATTAGGGCTTGAAGGCCCTGATGCTCTTTTCTGAACCCTCTTCTATTTATCAATGTCCTTTTAAAGATACGCTGCCCCATTCTGCACATGATATTGCAAAGATAGTCTCACTAGCGATCCATATCAGGCTAGAACAATTTGTTTTGACTTGTGGTCAAATGCTTTCAAGATGCAGCCTAGTATCTGATTAACTCTGCTGATGGCATCTTCCCATTGACTAGAAGTGTTTCCTTCACTATCCTCTGAACTTAAGATACCTCTTTATTTGTGCCATTTGTTATTTCTTGCTGCAAATTCATTACACTATTTGTCTATTAAAATCCATTTGCAACCCCTTTGTCAGTCTGCACTTGTCTACATTAAATATCATTAAGCCAGCAACTGCTCCTTCATTAAACCCTTCAAACAATGTACACATTGGTCCACCATTTGCCTTCTACTACAGTTTTAGTATCAATTTTATGTTTCTAGTCATTCAGGATAGTTAATATTTTTTTAAAAAAAGCTCCACTAGCTGCTTTTCCCTTGTGAACCTAATCCCTATTTATAACTGCCCTCTGTTTTCCATTGTCTAACCAATTTGTAATCCAATCTGTTACTTCTCTTTTAATTTCATAAGTCCTTACCTTTCCTGCAAGTGTCTTGTGAGGTACTTTATCAATCTCCTTTTAAAAGACAAGATCTATATAGCATTCACGATTGCTAACGTCCACTAAATTAGTCACATCATATACTTCCAAAAAGAGTCCTGTAAATGTGTGAGGCATGATCCGATGTGTCTAAACCAGGCTGCCTTTCATTTATCACAGTTTGCTCTTAATAGAAATCTTGTTATATCTGCAAGTACATTTTAGTGCCATCAATACCAAATCTCCTGACTTACAATTTCTTGTTGATACCTTTATAAATATGACTATTAATTCAGATCATTGTTGTGCCTAATAATAATATTCTTGGCACATTCAATTCCCAGGAGATTGTGAACCTGTTTATATCATTTTACAAACTTAGCACCTTTAAAAGGTAGGTTTGACATAACCTAACTACTTCTCATTATCTGCAAATGCAGTGCTGGAGGGCTGGTGGAGGAGGTGTGGCATTGTTGGATGTGTTGTCCGTTGGATGAGATGTTAAACGAAGGTCTCGATTACCTGTTCAGTTAAAGATCTTATGCTGCTGCTCAAAGAGAAGGAAGTTTCTCCTGCTGTCCTGGCCAACAAGCCCTCAGATAAAATTGGTTATTCATTTCATAGCAGCTTGTGGGACAATTTTTGTGCAAATAAAAATTGAAATCCTGACTACAATTTTGCCCACAAAATATACAGGCAATCCACTTTGCAGTATATTCTGTGAAGCACTTTGAGATGTCTCAACGCTGTGATAAGGCGCTGTATCAAATGGAATGATGATTATTATCACAATATACCTACCCACGTTGTTAGTTCTAATTGACGTGTGGTTCTGGACACCGAAGAGAAAGGAGGGCAGAAAATATCTGCAGGGGTTCATATCTCCCACCAAAGAGAGAAACTTCTGCAATCTGATACAATGCAATGGTGAATGACATGCGATCGAGTTAAGATAATTTATTTTCTCATAGCATTTCCAGCAGACAGTCTTATCTCAAATTCTCTCTTCCGCAGTCATTTGGTTGATCCCAACTTTGGGGTAAATTGCTCTTAAGCCATGTGCTTTCATGAGTCTTACCGCGCCAAAGCCCATTTTTCAAAAAGCAAACTAAATTTTATTTGATAGCTAACTGTGTTGCATTTTTATGGAGAATACCAAACTGTGTTGTAAAAGTAACCCCGCACATTCTCTCATTTTCAGTACATTCTGAGACGTTTGTTATAGGGCTGAGGGTCATTAATGGGTGATTAATGTTGCAGGCTGCAAGACAAAAAGGGTGCAAGCTTAGATTACTAAGCGCCTGCCCAGCAGCTGAAAAAAAAGTTACTTGTAAGTGAAACCAGCTTTCGCAAAAAAGAATTCATTGCGCAAAAAAANTTGGAAAATCCCACAGAAGGATGAAATTCGCTGTTAGGCAACTTACTGATTCATTGTTTTTGTGTTGCCAAATGATTTTAGACTTTTCTTAATTGCATTGGTATTTGTTAGTGGATTGAGGGTGATTTGGGTTTTGCAAATCCTACACTGAATGCACTTTGCAATCATATCCCAATAAGGAACAAATTAAACATTTGCCTACACAATACATAGCCACTACACTCTACACTAAATCCTGTGAAGCGCTTTGAGATGTCGGGAAGATATGATAAGGTGCTATATCAAATGTAAGGATTATTAGTATTATTTAGGAGCTGCCTAAGAATTACAGTATATCCACAGCTAATTTGTGCTTTTATTGCTATCCCCAGTTGTGGAAAAACAGCATAATTAAAATTAAAAATAAAAGCAAAGCATCATTAAAAATCATATCCTCCATGGAGTAAATTTAGCTTAGCAAAGTGAGACTTTGAAACGGCTTTGATTAAAGTAAAAATTCAGTGTAATCATATCGACTGAGAAGAGTTTGAAGATGTTAGGCCTAATAAGAATGAAAAAAGTTAATGATGTATTTGCATTAGAATTAATATGTACAGTATTCAATATAAAACTGAGTTTCGTTTTATCAAACGTGTGATTAACAGGCTGTCAATCCCTTTGCTTTTCATCCTCTGGTTATTTTCCACTCTATTAAATGTCATGAGTCAACAGACAATTACTCCAGCCATCGGCTCCAAAATAGCAGCATTGGATTAATGTTCACTTTTTGGTGAGTCTTATATTTTTAAAATGTAAAATAGCTGCATTTTGGTAGAGCTGTCTACAAAATGTACAGTCACTACAATTCACAGTAAAATCCTGTGAAGCACTTTGAGGGAGGCCTCAACAATGTGAGAAGGCACTATATCAAATGCAACAATAATAACTATAACTGACTACATTGAAGCTCTCAAATTTTTGCAAATAATATTGGGGCGAGGGGGAGGATGGAGCGGGTTTGGGACTTTCTCTTCTCTCTCTCCCCCGTGTCATCTCAAACTTCATTAAATAAATATTGATGTTGGATTGAGCCACATCTACAGGTGAAGGAACCACCTCAACTCTGCCTGGAAAACAGCTTACATCCCATTTGGACTGCTCTGAGATTTTATTTGTTGGAAAGGATGTATGTTTTTTTTTCTAAACCGGGCTTTGCAGGAACAGGTTTGATGAATTGCTTCCAGTCAGGGATTGGAACTGATATAAGTCAGATTTAATTTTATAAGAAAACCATATTCAGTGAAAAATGTATTTGGCGTTTGTCATGTAAGGTGTATTTATAACAGGAGGGCGGGGGCGAGGGGGGGGTCACACAGAGGTAAAGACAAACATTCAAACATTTTTGAACCAATGTCAGAAAAAGCTGCAGAAGTTCAATCTGAGATAATCGCAAGATCTGGAATTCACAATAACAAACTCTTAATAAATCTACCTGTCACCAGTCTTCCTCTGAGGGAGGAACAAAAGGTCACATAAATGGCTACATTCCATCATAAAAAAAATTCAAAGTTAAAATGAGGTGCCTGGAGACTAAAAAAAGAGAGCTTTAAGCAGCTGTACTCTTTAAATTAGGTAAAAGTAATTTTGAAACTATTTGCTTTACCTTGCTCTCACTATGCAGAGATAATGATCTGAGGTGCACAGAGGGAAAACAAAGGATGGTAAATGAAATTAATCTGATTTTAGAAGCGGATGAAATAAAGCCTTTTCTTTTGCTTGTAAATTTTCAGAAGTACAGCACATAGCAATAATGCAAAACCGATTTCTGGCAAGAGTTTTCCCTATAAGGAGCTTTACACAGGTAATGATTTGTGCGTACCTTAACATGCCACAGCCATGTCGCAACAGCTACTAAAATATAGTGCATTTGCTGAAATGCCTGCAGAGGCAAAATTAAATAAAGTTTGGCAGCAATGTGTTTAATTCCTGAAAATTATCATATATGCAGTGGCATGCGATGTAGATGTTTTAACCATTAATGACTCAACAAACATGGTTTTTACACTTCCTAATCACAATTTTTTGACAAAGAAATTCCAACTTTTTTCCCTTTCCCAGTGTAGGAATGATGGAGAGTCGTTCATCAATGTAGCTAAAAGTTTAGAAACGCTATAATTTGGATTGTTTTTTAAAAAAAACAATATTCTGCTAATGCTCTCAATGGTTTCACCTTGGCTAACATTTTCAAATCTTTTTCTAATTGCAAGCTTTTTCTAATTGAAATTTGTGGTTGTGCTAGTTAATGGTTCTTTTATTTTATTTTTTTATTTCTGCAATTGCCCCGAAATGTGTTTCGTCCTCAGGACAGTACTGTACTTGGACTATCTGGACCTTTTTTGCTGTTGTACTTTTTTTTATTCTTTGCATTTTCCGCAGTGCTCAAGAAATTAGTACAAGACGACTGGGAGAAACTGCTCTTCCAGGTTTGTATTGCATGTGGAATTGACCCTGGCTTCTGAGTTTTTTTTTGTGTGGGGTGGGGGGAGGAGAAAGAATATTTTATTACACGATTTCCGCAGGATTTTAAATGGTTATTTTTTCGGTGCAAAAAAATACTTTAAAAAATGCAGTCAATTTTGTCTCGGATTACACCTAGCTACATTAACACCGCTATAGGCAAGTCTTCGCTGTCACTTGGTGGTAGATGCTTTGCTCACCAAACAGTAATTAACTTTGACAGATAATTATTATGGTTTTGATGACAAGAAGGGCCTTTCTCTTCCTGCTTTCACGACGCATGTTCCTGAAAGCTGGGAGTAGAGACGTTAATTTAAGACTTAAATCTTTTGGCTTTAAGTCTGATCCTGGGAGTTGAGTTGAGGGGGGTTGGGGGTTGAACATAAGTCAGTTAAAATCGCAGAAATGATCTCATATAAACAGATTGTGAACAGGAAAGACAGCCTCCAACTGTTGTCCGTTCAAAGTAAGCGAGCTGCCCTGCACAGCCATGCCAGATCTCTGGCAGGAAAGGAGTGCTTTTAAAGTTAATAAACTGGAGGAGGCTGGGTTGGGGAGGCTAGCGGTGAAGCCATATAAACTGCACAAATGAGTTCTAATTCTGTCTAATGGGCATCCTTCCAAAATACAGAGCCCTGAGTCAACCCCAGCTGCAGGCTTGGATGAGCAGCTTTTTTACAATCCTCAGCTATTTACCCCCTTTACCCCTCCCCACTTGATGAAAATCAGGAGTATCATGTTTCTGGAGCCTGGGGTTATTATGTTATACGGGCAAGCTGAGGGCTGGCATTGCTCCAACCTACCTGCAGCTGTGTGCCTCGTAGGGTCAGTTTAAGCTGCAGCAGATTCTTTCTTTTCTCTTTTTTCCTCAAAGGGGGGGAAAAAATTTGGCTTTTGAAAATAAAAGTGCCTTGAAATTACAGGGGAGGGTTAATTCTGGGAAGACTTGCTCATTTAATGCATGATCTTTTATTTTTGGGAAGCAGTTGGGGGAAGCCTTGGCTCCAGTATCTCGGAAAAACAGCCTGCTAAGTGTGGGCATCGAGGAAGTGGGGTGACTTCTGCCCATGGGATTGTTCCTTTTTTAAAAAGTGAAGTTTTTTTTTGCAAGGAATTAAAACAATGACTTTTTTTTAAAAGTAAAATCTGCACTGGAGAGCAGATCTATTTTTAGTGCCTCTTACTTTCAGAATGTCATGGCACAGGGCTATATTGGGGACTATATTCCATATATAGGTTCACAATCTGCAAAATAGACAGCGACCGGTATTACTTTTTTTTCTGTTTCTCCCAACTTCTGTTTCCTTTTCTGAAATCGTCTGTCAAGAGGCTTCGTCGGCTCATTAGTATCGCAGTTGTATTTTGATGGGCATATATTTGTTATCAGTGAATCAGACCTGCCACCCATTACTCCACAGGCACACAATGAAGTCAAATCTGTCCAGTATGTCAGATTTGTCTTTTGCCCTAGCCTTGGGCTAAATATTTGGTAAAGTTTTCTGCCTCCTCTTGGAGAGTGAAAAAAAGACTGATCGCTGGGATATAGCCAATTGCTGCCACTCAAAACCCTTTAAACAGTGCAAAATGAGTTTGCCTTAAATGCTTCCAACTGTTCTCCCGTTCTTTTAAACCACTTTTTAATTTCACATTAAGTTCAAACTCAATGGCAGCTCCACTTATTTGTGTATGTGATCCAGTTTGTTCCTAGTTTGAAGGATTAAAGGGGCACTGTTGGTCAATTGGAGGGGTAGATAATATCCATTTCTTTGTATGCCTTTTTGGTGTAGGCAGCGCTGGCAGGGCCAGATTATGATGGTGAGACATTCTCTTTTGGAGTCCCATAGCGTAGTAGTTAGCATGCTCGCCTTGCAACCAAGAGGACCCAGGTTTGATTCCCATGCGAGGCGAAATAATAGGCAAGTTATTACTCCAAACGTCTCAGTTTATGTAGCAGTAATTGGGAACCCGGTTATTTGTCGGTTGGCGGATGCTTTCCGGGGGTCATAATCTTGGAGTCACTGAATCTACATCTGTTTGTCGGACACTACTGTGCGCAATTGGCCTCTATGTTTCACCCACACATATATACTTTACAATATATTCTGAGAAGCGCTTTGAGACGTGATAAGGTGCTAGATCAAATGCTAGTGTTATTATTTAAACCACTGCAGCCCTTGTGGTGAACATGCTCCCACAATGCTGTTGGTTAGGGAGGGCTAGGATTTTAACCCAGTGACAATAAAGGAACGATGACATATTCACGGGTCAGGATGATGAGTGACTTGCAGGAGATTAATCCAACCATAACACTGTTCTTGTTCTATTACGTGGCGGAGGTTCTACTAATTCAATCTCTATCTTTGTTGGATAAGTAAGACTAATAACTCCTTATATACTGAATTTTGTTCTTCATTGTTCTTTGTAATGGGTCCAAGTTAATGGAACCCAGACCTGTTAATACTAGGCACCACTCTGGAAATGGAATAAGCCAGTAATATCAATACATTTGTCACAGTTGTCATTTTATTTGCTGCCTTCAGGAAAAAAACCCTTCCAAAACATACCTCTGACAGTTCCTTCAGTCAATATCTTTAAATCTCTTATATCTCTGCTTAGTTGTCCACCATAATATCTGTCAAGAGCTTAGAGATGGTGTTTTACATGAAAGGTGCTACAGAAATGCTTGTTGTTCCTTTTATGCTTTATTTAAATTGCATGTTCGGCATCCATTTGAGTTGGATTCAAGAGATATGCAATTCTCACCTGTGCAGTGCTGGAACTCAGTGTTCAAAGTGCGGTTGAAGCAAAAGGCCTCAACGTATTTAAGAGAAATTTGATGCATACATGAAAGAGAAGGGAATAGAGGATATCAGAGAGGCGATTAGGAGGGTGGAGACTTATGTGGAGTATAAACACTGGCACACACTAGATGGGCAGGGTGGTTTGTCACTGTGTTGCAATGATTTGTATAATTCTTTGTAAATGATGTAAGTACAAATTCCACTAATCTCACCTGCTTGTTTTAACGCTTGTGAGCATTTTAAAGCTATTACAAAACAACTCGGACGTTTTTTCTGGCCCTAGTTGAAAGCTACGTGGCATGAACTCTGTTAGCCTGGTTTCCTGCCTCAGATTGTTATCTTGCTGGAAACAAAGTAGCTTTGGTTGCACGAGTATAACTGTAGAGTTGGTGCAAATTTCTTATGGTGTCATTACACATTTGGTGCTTGGCTGATGTAACTCGTGTGCACATTGAATTGCTCTAGAATTACAGGGCGTGATTTAGATAACATGTTAATGGTTTCTATTGTGGCTGTGGTTTCTCCTTTAAACATTCTCTTTAGGTCTAGCTGGACACTATTAGATACATATACACTTCGGGCATCCAAGTTCTGTTTGGCAGCAAGTGAAGCAGTTGGAGTACTAGAATTTAACTTCCATTGAAGAAAAATCATCTCCTTTGGGAAAATTAAATGAACTATTTAACAGTAAACCTAATTTGAGATAGTTTCAAATGTACTCAGTCACCTTTGTGGGTAACTGAACACAGGATAAATGCAGTGGTACTTTAATTCCAGACTTCCAATTCCTGATGTGGATTCTCGACTGTGGAGGCTCTTGGTTCTGCTTTAGCATAAGGACTGCATATTGTGCACTTATGAATCACTTTTGCATGACTTCTTGTGGTTTTGATCCCCACTTTTTGCTTATTTTGGCATTTTCCAGATTTCTGCCATTTGTCTTTGTGTTTATTTGTGGTCAAGTCACTGGGCTGATCCATCAGCAGTGTAAAGTGAAGTGCTTCTCTACATTGTGTGTGTGTGTGCATATGTGTGTTGACTTGCATTTTTTTGGCTGTATGCCCTGAAATCTGCCTTTTTCTGTGCTCATGGGCGCAGCTTTTACCAGCTATCAGTAACTTTATCTCTCAGCCTTGAACTTATTGGTCAGGTGTGTACTTAAGACCTTTTCTATCCATCACTGACTGATTTTTTGTCATATCTCCACGCCTACACACCCCCACCCCGAATCCTTCTGATTTGGCTTTTGTATTCCAGTATAAAGCAGAGAAGCGTACATGATTTTTNGTTTAAAAAAGTGGGGGGAAAAAGCAATCTTTTTGTAATATTGTAATGCTGTATTTTAGTTCATAACAGTGATGGAAATTGGTATTAAACACTAGCACTTATCTCTAAACATTTAGTCTTCATTAGCTTTGAAAACTGTATTTACTGTGATCTCCTCTATTGGTTTATATTGTACTGTGCTTTTACATTTCCAAATCATCTTTTTTTTAAAAAAAATGTTTTACAGTATACCTGCAGGCAGGAAAGTTAACGTGAAGTCCTCTTTCTGCTGAACTCCCTTTTCTGGTCAGAGCTTGCTTTCTTATTCCTGGGCTTGTGCAATCCTGAACTTGACATAGGAGCTGTGTGTGAGAGCAGCCTGGCATGGCTTGTCATGGCTTGCCAGCTGAATTTTTCTCTCCAAAGTGTCTGGCTTTGCTGAACGTCTTCTCTGATGGTGAAGAAAAAATTGAGATTCATTGAGGAATCGCAAGAGAAATCCATAGTCTACCAGTACATAACAGTGGCACAGCTCTCTTTGATTGCCTTTTTGAAACTCGCCATCAGAGCAACTAAGAAAAACATTGCTGGTGATTTTGTGGTTCAGAATAGAACATAATGCAACACAATCACAGCTAGTTAGGGTGATTTTTGGCTCCACTAATCCATACTGTATTTCCACAAATGAGACAATGAGGTGAACATCTACCAACAACCCTGAATCTTTGCAATAGTTCATGCATTGGTAACAAAAGTAAAAATATCTCACTGAATGCCAGCCCAGCCATGTATTTATATCATTGTAATGGTGCTGAGGCAACAAGTCGTGCGCTAATATCAACTTCCAACTCTGCTATGGTCTTTGGAATCTTTGTAGCATTACAATCTAGTAGAAATGTAGCGTTTTAAATTGTTTGGGAAACAATTCACGTATAATTCTTTGCTTTTTATTGTAATACAAAAAACAGCTAGAAAATAGATAATTGGGTGAGGTATGACAACCATTAACAAGATCAATTTGATTCAGGATTAGTAAAGTAAGCAATGCCATTAAACCAATTAATGAATGTAGCTCTGCAGCTCTATCTTTCCTGCAAATGCCTATATGAGAAGGCTTGTGAAGAATCTCAAGCAGCGAGCTTATTTTATATTCCACTGTGTATAGTTCAATTTTAAGTAATGCAGTATTATACATTAAAACGCTTAATAGAATGGAGATTTCATAGAGAAGAAATGTAACTAAAATAATCCACATTTATTCAAGATGCCCAGGGGAATTTTTAAAATTTTCCACTAGGTCAGAGTTTTACTGATCTTTCCACAGATGACGGAGATTCTTGGCTGAGTTTTAGATCTGCATTAAGCTTTTGTAATCCTGCTTCAGGCAGTAGCAGTGAAGTTAAACAATCACTGATTGACTTTTATTAGCTCTGATTTTTCAGCCTGATAGGCTCAGGCATGCAACTTGATGGACAGGCTTTTGTCATCCGTCCAAGTGAAAGCCTTTGTAGCTGGCAGACACAAGGGAAAAAGGTTAAAATCATCTTGTTTGGAGTTTGCTTATATGTTTTGCTGATGTTTGTTGTCTTTGTAACAGCATCCTGCCAGCTTCTGACTGCACAAAAAGAGATAGGTATTTGTATTACTTGATTGCTTAACATTATTTTCCAATCAAATTGTCTTGACTATGGAAATTACATTTTAACTGTGGGCTTTTTTTCTTCTCTCTATTAGTTAAGAAAAATTATTGCAGTATTGATGTACTAAATTGCAAACAAAATACGGTAGATAGGTTTAATTTGCTCGTGGTGCAATATCCATATTCATAGGCCTTTGTGAACTACATTTTTAATACTGTGATTTGTAATGTATCTTAGCTCTCAGTTCATGCTAAAGTTGACGTGTGGTGTTCAGCATGCAGTGGGAAATCTGTGGTGAGTGCCTGGATAGCAAACATTGTACCTCTCTGAATTTGATGTTAATGCTGCATCAATTCATAATTCTTTTTTAAAAAGCTTGAATAAGCTTGGATGCCAGCTTGAAAGATTATTGAAAGATATGGGGATAAACGCTGAGGGAGGAAGACATCTAAAAATGGCCTGAATACAGTAGATGTGGAGACAATATTTGCAGGGTGGCAGGGGGTTTGTATTTGGTTGCCTTTGGGGGTTTGTGGAATATCCATGCTGAACTTCTCTGCAGTGATTGGTTTTCTGATATCTGCGGAAGGAGTTGGCTTGATGGGCTTTATAGCTCTTTTTTACATTCCAGGTTATATTATGTTCCAACAATGCTTTTTCTGTTGATTTTATTCAAGCATTTTTAAATTATTTTAAATAACTTATACATAATATAATATCTTATGCAATATCATACCGAATTCATAATTTACCTCGGGCTAATCATTTTTCATAGTATAAATTAACTCGATTTTGTCTGAAAGAAAAAGTTGACCTTTAAGAATAAGGCACTTCTACACACAGAAAATCTTCTATATGTGACAAATGTAGAAAGCCCTTCATTCTGTCTCCTCACCATTTTGAGGCAAAAGCTATTTATAGGCAGTTGGCTGTTTATCTGCTTGGAAACATGCTGTAGTTTCTGAAAATAAGCCCTAATGTAATCTAATGTGATTTTTAAATATTTTAAATTCACGTCTGTCCTGTTTCTTCGCCCATTTTCTTTTCAAACTACATTAACCACTTTAAATGGCATGCCTGTCTGGCTGGCATCCAATTCATTAATGCATCATTAGAACTGTGCTTATTAGATAACATATTTGCTAATTAATTATGCATTTATTGAACTAATAACAAACCTACTCTCCTTTTCATTCTATTCCACACCCCCCCCCCACTACTTTTGGATCCATTCAGGAGTGAATTTTGTCATGTGTAGCGTTGGTAACCTTGAAACCACAAAGGGAGGTTAATGGCAACATCTGTTCTGATGCCATCTTTGATGATGAATTGCACATTAGCTGAGGATTGCCTCATTTCGAATCAGAAAAATGAGGCACCTGTGAAAGGCATTGTCCATGGTTTTATAAATTTTAGGTACATTTTGTACCAAACACTGGCATCACAAATAGTAAATGATAGATTGCTTCTTGGGCCAGAAAGCAACGAGCCCAGTGCATCTGAGCCATAGCTTTAATGAGATCTGGACAAGATCAAGGGTACATGGACTCGAATTCAGATGAGGGAAGGCAAACAGACAGATAGTTCAGGTTTAATTATTTTACACGGAACACGTTGGATATGTGGAATGGACCACCCGGGGAGGCGGTGTAAGGCAGATTGTGTTGTCAAGTTCAAGACAAAATAGATAGCTATTTGGCAAAGAATTCAATTGAGGCGTATCAGAGTAATGTGGGCTTGTTTTACTTTAATACTTTGGGACTGACCAAATGGATCGCAATGACACACACAAAACCCTGAAAAAAGGAAAGCCAAGGGAAATGTCATTGTTTAGCAAGAGGGGACACTGGATGGAGCAGTGGTTGCAAAACAGAGCAGAAAAAAAGCAATACAATAACTAAGTTCACCTGAGCCCCATCTTGTACTCATGCCAGATAATAATAACATTTGGAGCCACTGTGTACATAACCGATGAAACATTTTAATTTTAAATTCAAATCGAAGCAGCAATCTACTGCTTGTTTTCAGCTGGTATCCTCAGGAACTGGGAAGTCTAATATTCTTTAAGTTTGCATAAGGAGCGGGCATGGCAATGTGGCTATTTCTTACCCCCTTCATCATCCTCCCCACCCCTTCTGAGTCCGTCATGAGAATTCTTCCTAGGTTAACCAAACAAAATAGTCAAAAAAAAGAAACTGTTCATGATCTTTACAGAAATGATTGACCCCATCATGCAAAGGGTAATAGAAAATACACGAACTGGGGGAGTAAGGGATTATCTGGCTCATTGTGGAAATGTGATAAAACCCAGAAACTTGGTGCTGTCAACAGCAGACCATGTTAACATCACCAATGTTGGCTTCCAAGGGATTTTATTTACATTTAATACAGTAGTTATCATGAATGCATTTCTTGATGCTTGCAACAACTTACATCACCAAGCCAAATGACTTGGAATATTTACTGAACTTTCTTGACAAGCGTATAATTATACTACTTGAGCATGTTTACTTGAGTATTGAGTTCTGTTTGTGGCTCCAAGCCATGCATGTAGTGAAAGCTGACTTCTCATTGTGTCACTTGATGTCATGTACAGCTGGAACTCATAACTTTGAATAGTACATTGAGCATTTTCTCACTGAAAAGAAGGTGGTTTGGTAATTTAGCATGAAGGTCCGAGATGGTTGTATAAACTATTAACCCCCTGGGCAAGTGTAGAGTATTAACAATTATGAGCTCCATCGCAATACCACTATTTAATTACCAGTGAGAAGTCTGGTTCGTTGTTCATACAGCCCCACTGCAATCTTTCAGCAATCTGCTTACACCAAATCTCTTATGAAACGTCTTGGTATTATGAAAGGAGGAATTGACTTGCATTGGAACAAATCTGCTGTTATTTTCTTTTACAATAGAGTACCTTTGAATGATAGCATTGAAGTTTTTTTTGTATTAAGAGTTGAGTCCAGGTCTGGCCTCCTACTCGTCCCCCGAGTCCTTCGCTCCACCCTCAGTGGCCTTGCCTTCAGCCACTATGCCCCGAGGCTCTGGAACTTCCTTCCTCGCTCCCTTCGTCTTGCTCCCTCCCTTCCAATTTTCAGGTCTCTGCTGAAGACCTTTCTTTTCGACCGTGTCTTTGGTCACCTTCCTCCCCCTCTCCCTGGCTCGGTCCCGGGATCCATTACAGTGAAGCGCTCTAAGACGCTGTCCGGCATGGAGGGCTCTATATAGATCCAAGTTGTTGTTGAGCTTTATCCAAATTCCACAATTAATGAATACACCAAAATCAACTGAGTATATAGCTTTCAAAAGCTATTGAAGCAGCATTGAAAGTTTTATTTGTAGAATGATTAAATTCACCAATAGCTGATACGTTTATGAGGTAATAAATGGCTCCTATACACAGAGCAAATTATGAATTCATGGATTGAGTCATTCTTGAGGGTATAGGAAATATCTTTACAGCATAATCTTGGCAGCTCCAACTTCGTAAGGATTGTGTATATCAAAAATGAATTACAGAATAGTCTAATTGACTGATTCCAATGAAGCCATAAACTACAGCAACACTTTCCAACGTGGATTAAGCCTTGAGACCTAACTGGTGCTTTGAGGCAGTAATTTTTCGTGTTGATTTTTGTTAACTGTTTTCACAAGCATTAGAAATAAACAGCAACAATACATCATTTCACATATCTAAAACAAATACACCTGAGAACACTCACATGCTTTGTATTACCTTCAATTCTCTTGGATTGATCTTGCTTCAAACCTTCCATTTCATGGGCGCTAATGATGGAAGTTTTATTTCAAGCTATGACCTTGACTTCCAGAACTCTGATGTCCTCATCCTGTTCTGTATTCTGTGAATAACTTTTCTTCAGTTAATTATCTTTCCTTTCTCCCCCACCTCCTACATGGGATCTTTAATGTCGACCTGAACAGGCAGACAGACTCTCCTGTTTAATATCTCATTCAAAGAACAGCATCTCCAACAATGTAACATACCTCAAGTACTGCATTGGAATATAGTGGAGTAAGAGAAAGAGTTTCTACGAGATTTTAAAATCACATTATAGTTGATTCAGTAAATATACACGCTGTTTCCTTAAAGCCTGTTTTTTTTCCTTGTGAATTTAACAGTTTGAAACTGCAACCTTGGTATTCTGCCATGATCCAACAACATCTTTGATAGCAAGATGTTCTTTAGGGAAAGAAATAAAGATAAATGAGTTGCAGCTGCTTGGGATGAAAAATAGACAAAATAGTATGAATGGAGCTCAGAGTGCAGGTATCTCATTGCTGTATGAGCTTCTTGATCTGGGGGAGGAGCTCGAATGACCGGCAGAAACTCAGCCATAAATCCAACAAACGCCTCGATCCTGATAGAGGATTTCTATAACGCTGAGCTACTTTTGAAAATGAGCTTGAGTGTGATCCTTGCACTTGATATAGCAGCTTATCATGTCGCTCAATTGCCTCAAAGCACTTCACAGGATTTTAATGTAAAGTGCGCTAACTGTATTTGGAGGCAAATGTGGCAGCCAATTTGAAAAACCAATGTCCCCACAAACAGACATATACACTGAACCACCAATTTTATCCGTGAGATTGTTGGCCCGTATTCCAGGAGAAACTCCCTTTTCTTTATGAAGAGTGCCGTGGAATTTTGAATAGCCAGACAAGAGCAGAGTTTAACATCTCATCCCAAGAACAGACCTCTGACAGTGCAGCGTTTTCCCAAGTATTGCATTGGAGCATCAGCCTAGACTGAATGCAGAGTCCTGATATGCGGCTTGAACGGGCGACCTTTTCACCCAGAAACAAGAGTGCTACCAATTGAGCCAAGATGATACCTAATTTTGCAATGTGTACATCCAGAAAATCCATTTCACCTTTCTGCTGCCAGCTGATTGACTACTGTATTGTTTTTGGGAGTCCAAAGAGTATAATAATGTGTCTGTATTAATATAACCTATGCATTTGGAATAGGCAAAAGCTGATCTTACATTGGTGAATCAACGTCAATCACTTTAATGGGAACGTGCAGTGGATTAACTGGAGGCTGCGTACCAAGAATAATTAGCAACACATTATTTGACAGATTATTTGAGCTATATTTTCTACAGTAACATAGGAACCCACTTAATTACTCCCAGAGACAGTGTGTTTGTGATCAGAGGAGCATACCCTGCAAAGGAGAAACATTATAAATCCTGTGGAATCGGCCTAGAAACAGCTGAAGTTATCCACCAGAACAAAAAAGGCATTGTTGCTGGTCCATTAGGTCTCTCACTGAGTACATATCAACTGGCCCTTGTGATGCCAGAGGAGTGTTTTATTGGACATATGCCAGTGCTCACAGGCAGAAATGGCACCATTCAGGAAGGAAGGTAACTCTGCAGGTAGCAAATCTTCAGATCCTTAGCAGAGGCCAACCATTTGAGCAGCCCCAATGGTGTAGTTTATGGAGCGAAAGCTCACTGGCTTGAATCCCAGTCTGTGCTGATCTCAGCTGGGGCTGCAGAGGAAGGCTAAATTGGCTATTGCCTTCGCAGGATTAGGGAGGGGAAAACCAACCAGGGTTCGTACTCCTGGTTCCTCTCCTTAATGTAGGCAAACGCTTCACTATCTTAAATATAAAGATCAAATGTCGGGAGCGAGCAATGTCTGATGTACATGTGTATAAAATCACTAAGCTCTGTATGCAATTCAGAACTATTGGTTAAATCATGATTATATTTAGAACACTGTAGAAACATTATTTTTACCTGCAACAGTCAAGCAGGAGCAATTAACTTCTAGCTCGTGTCTCTTCATTTTCGTGCAACCTGTATAATCACCCTTCTCATGCACTTCATTGAAGATAAGTTGAAATTAATTTGTTTAAGGCATTGGAAATAGTATGAAAATATCAAAATTAACTGGGCCATGGAAAGTAATGGTTAAGCAGTCATTTGGAAGTGAGAAATTAATTAAGCGGGCTTTGTGTAGCATTTGAACTGTTTTGTTGGCCAGTTGACCTCTGCAATGTATTGTCAGCATCCCAAACAAAACACTGCCACCTTCTACCATGAGCTATCCAGGACTGTGCTTCTGACATTTGTTCTTGTGAACAACCAGTCCATCTCACTTACAGCCTGTATCAGAGCCACCCCTCTTCTGGCCTTTACCTCCGCAGCCTGCTTACCATTGGCCGTACCCCCAATGGAGCTACGTGCTTTGCATATGTTTTGCCACTGTTCCCCACATTGTAGTTGACAACGGCATTACATTTGTCAGCTCATGTACTATCTTTTTAATGATAAGGTCCTGCCATTTGATGCCGAAGGTCTTTCCCAAGTACTTAGTATCAAAACTGTCAACGGGCTTTAATATTTTATCTTTTCCCATTCTGGCTACATGGCCGGTCCATTTGATATGTCTGTGTCACACTACAGTTGAAAGTGTAATTCTTTTGTCCGACTCCTGCACCATCTCATTAGTGATGAGGTCCTGCCACTTGGTGCTGAAGATGCTTCTCAAGCACTTAATATCAAAACTGTCTATCTTCTTTAATATTTCAGTCATGGTCCAGCTTTCTGCTTCGTGCATTACTACTAACTGAACTGTAGTCTTGTAAATGACGATTTGTTGCATTGCACAATGAGAATTAACAACAATAGTTATTTCTCAACCACTTTTGTACTGAGTGATTTTAAAGAATGTCAGCTCCCCAATCCATGTCTCATAAAGGAACTGTTGAAAACTCAAAGCTGGGAAAGTAATAAATACACTGTCCACATCTTGACTTCTAAACTGATTAAAATAGTTCAGTTTCTTTGTAGATAATATTTGACTGCATTTCAAATTCTGTATTCCATTTGCGCAGATACATTTACATTTTCATTTGAATAACAGAAGTAATATTTTGTTCCATTCTTTTAATAAACATTATGTGTATGCCAAACATATGCCAAAATCTACATTTGTGAACTGGATGCTCGATTGACATTTGGAGGAGCGAAACCTATAGAGATGCCAGTTGTGTTACTCATTTGGCTCTTAAAATAAAATATGTTTATGTAGATGGAAGTAATTAAGGCAGCAAAAAAAAAGTTATTTCTGTTTCTTGTTTAGTCATCCAAGAGTGGATACTTTATTTCTTGACCTCTTTGAGATTGGGAACAACAACAATTTATATTTACTTTTGTCTTTCATGTTGGGGAAACATCTCAGAGTATTTCACACAGTGACTGGGAGCCTGAGCGGGGATTCGGTGGAAGGGTGGTACAGTACCATGAAGAAACCCACATGCATCCATTGAATGGTATAACGTTCTGGCAAACAGCCAGCTGTGTTACTGAGCAGAAGTTTACACAGATATTGTACTAGGTATCCATTCTTTACCACTGGGCAGAGTCACCGAGGGAGCTGCAGAAGTGCAACAACATGTACCCTTTAGCTAGAACTTGGAGACAGAATAAAGAGAAATGTATTACACTGTACACACAGGAACAGGAGATGGGTGATTTACATTTTCAAATCAAGCTTTTGTGGAAGTCAAGCCTTTCAGTACAGGTAGGCTTCAACAATTAAACAAGTTGCATTTGTTGCCATCTCCCTGTACAGTGAGCAACTTGCTCTTTATTTCTGTTAGATTCTGAAGCAGAATTCAAGAAAATACATGAAACCATGGTATTTCTTATAAGCGCTCTTTGAATTACAAACTGAAGTCTCACTAAAGTCATGTTTTTTTTAATAATGCCACTGTGGTCCTCAAAGGGTTAGCAGGAGCACTCTATGGGATACAGCTGCCTTTTAAGATGCATAAAGAAAGGTCTTGTATCCTGCAGGGGGAAAAAAAACACATGAAAACCTAGAAATCATTTCGATAAAACCAATTTAAAATGCATAAGCCTCGACTTTCTGTTGTTTGCAACAGCTTTTTGGCCTGCAGCGATGAAGATTTGCACCTTTATCATGTGAGTAGGGTAAAATATTTTTTTTTCTATAACTGGATATCCTCAATACAATGTGGTTCAGGCCATGCCTACAGAGAGGATAACACCAGCAGCAGTCTAGGGTTCCACTATTCCCATTTGTTATTTTTTCCTAATTATTCACTGTATGTGTACAAATGAAGTATACTGATATAAGCAAGATCTTTATGTGTTGATTTATTTTTTTCCTGGGATAGAGAGGGTTTGATGGGAAGGGATGGAATCAAGATCAGAATCAAACTTCAGACTATTAACACAAAAAAAATTAACACAAGTGAGAAATTCTGACTTAACATTCACAAGCTCCCTACAGCGATTTCTCCCTTCAAACTTGAAAAGGGCTGGCTTCTTTGTGGATCTGTGCTGCCTGTTCATTACAATATAATTTAAACACTAATCTCTTTTCTTTTTCCAGGGTGTGTTACAGGACTGCATGCAAATTTCCCTTGGTTGTAAATTGAGCTTAATTGCAGCTGACTTAGCACCCATTAAAACACCTACAGCCACCAAGGCTAAAATTGGGCCAGGGTGTGAAATAGAATATGCAGTATAATAGATATGTTCAAATGTAACTTATTGAAGGCTTTAGTTTTTGAATGGCTTAATAATGCTGGGAATTCATCTCGAGTTCATAAGCTCATATAAGTCCATTAATGCCTTTCAATATAGAATTATTTAGTGTGCATAAACTGTCTGCAATCATTGTTATTCAAAGTCACAACCGCCCTAACCATTTATTCAGAAACGTCTTGCTTTGAATAAAGGCAAGCACTGGATCACAAAAAAAGTATATCTTTATCAACCATATTTAATCTATTTATTCTGCAAAGCAATTGTTTCATCCGATTGGATTAGTTTTTTGCTTGGATGCTTTTAAACTCACCTGCCTTTGCTAAGGTAGCTGCTGAAAAGGGTTAATGCTCCAGGGATTCTTGTGTGCATAATAGCATCTGTATTTTGCCTTTCTCTGAAGGGTAGCATGGTGCAGTGAAAGCCAACATGTGACTCTGTAAATGGGTTGCAAATGAAACCCAAATTAACTTCATCACCTTGGGGAGATATCAGAGGGTCTTCAACGTTACATGCTGTACTGACAAGCACCACTTAAGCCAGCCTTTGCTTCCCAAACAAGTATTTAATCTCCTCATTAAAGATATATGAAACTAGAAATCGATGTGCACATCAACCATTGCATTGCTGGTTAGAACCTCTTTGCCAGTCTGGCTGTTATACATTGTCTAACATTAGAGACTTCATTCAGATGTGGATCTATTACTTGCATCAAAATGCAATGTAAAGCCACATTAAGAATTCCGAAGGTGTGCTCAATGGTGTTGTGGCTTCCAAAGACTATAGTGCAAACACATTCAAAATAGGTTTCCTGATTTTAAAAAGTGGTCATATAGACAAGAATTCAAAGGTTCAACAATAAGCCTTTACATATAAAACTAATATTTACGTTAACACAAAATAGCTTACCATAATGTAAAAAAGATTTTATTTATATTTCTACTGATAACTGCACTTCTTCTACATGCAGCTCTTACAAATGAGATGTTAAATGGAATGGGTACCTTGTCTGAAGGCTCAAATGAACAGTTGCAGAATAACTCTCTACTGTTCAGCCTTTCTAGTGCTTTTAATTCCTGTGGTTTTGCTTGCACTCTGCTTTGAATTAAGTCAATCTTATGGGTTACCTGCCATTTTTTCAGAAGCTTTCCTCCTCTGATTAATTCTTTCCAACATGAACACGGCAGAGTCGCTGGATTCCAAGGATACAATGATATGCCATCCTAGGTTCCTGCACTGTCTTGATGCATCAGCACAGTACATCGTGGTGAGTTATTGCCCCAGGCTTCGAGCAACTTCTGAATTAGAGCACTACTGTGTTTACCTTATAGTTAGCCTGTAGATTGAAAATTCAATGACCTCGACTTTAGTCAATTCTAACCAGAAGTGGCTTGTCGGGATTTATAAAGAAAGGCAGTTTTCTGAGTTGCCAAACACTTTTTCATGGACTGTTGTTATGAGGTGGGGGGGGGGGGTGTGGGGGCAATCAAGAGGCAGCACTTGTGAGCACTGTGAAAGCAGGCTTTTCGGTGGTGGTATGTATCGTACAGTACAAGCATGTTTCCAAGTTATTAGGAAAGGAGTAGGTGTTTCTTTAAGGGGTTTTGAACTGCTTATCAATAACTTCACCATTTCCAGGTGCAGATATAAAGATTGCTCTCCACATCCAAATCAAAATCTCTGCATTCTGAAAATCCAGGACATTACAATTTCTAAAGAGAGTCAGAAAAGTCCAGTTGATGTGCACCCCAAAAAAAACAAGGTTCTGTCTCCTCATACTTTGTGGAGTCCTGTAGCTCAGTGGTTAGAGCACTCGCTTTGCAAGCGAGAGACCTGAGTTCAGTTCCAGGCAGGGCGAAACCTTGGGCAAGTTTCCTTACTCCACACGCCTAATAATAATCCCTCCAAAACCCCCAAAAAATAATAAATTGGTCAATTTTCAATCTACGACTGTTTGTGGGACATTGCTGTGCGCAATTGACTGCCGCGTTCGCCCACAAATATGCAGTCAATTCACTTTACAGTGTTCTGTGAAGCGCTTTGGGACGTCCTCCCAACGTGAAAAGCACTATATCAAATGCAAGGATTATTATTATTATTTCTTCAGAGCTGTGTTGAAAAATGTAGGGATGTGGTGGAACTCAGCTTCTATAACTGAGTACTGAGTTGGTGAAGCACAGAGCGGTGTAATATGTATACAGTGTGTCCCAGTCTTTTCTTCATCATAGTGGAGGAAGCAATTCGGGTGCACTTATCCCTTGTTGGTTTTTCACACCACCTTGGTGATACTTGTTGAAAATTATTATTTTGATCTGTGAACAAGCAAGCCTTCACTGTCTTATGGAGGGCAAGAATATTCTTAAATGGTGGTGGGCAGATTTATTATGATCAGCGTTTGATATATTCTAGTTTTATTCCACATGCAGATGTTAAGACTGATATCTTAATACACGATAAACACTTTCTTTTGCAAAGGTGGTAATTCAATACTTGTTTAATCGACTCCTGGGTCACACAAGCTCTGAAAGTGGATATGATTGCCCTTAGGTAGGATCAATATTACATTTATTGGGGGCTTCGTCACATAGCCAGTAGAGACTAATATTACTGCTATTTGAGGAGAATGAGTTCTGATTTTAGATAAAGCAAATGGTCCTTTTTCCAGCAAAAATGGAAAGCTTTCAAATCTGTCAAAGTCTGTCAATCATATTGTGTATCGCATCCAAGGAGGTACATATCGTCATCAGGAAGTCACACATGGGAGACTCAGATCCATTTTATTCAACATCTTTTCCATGATTAAACATGAGAATTTTTCTCTGGAGGTCAAAATTTAAAAGAGAAAAAGAACTGCTAGGAGCAAGTCTGCCTGTTGGCTCAGCACAAGGACAATGAACAAACATGTCCAGTCACTGGAGACAACATGCATTTGATTCCCAGATGGAAAAGCATTATATTAGCTAACTATGTAACATCCATATTTATGAACTGTCTGCACCTCCATTGATGGAAATGGTCAGACCATAGTATTCGATGGCTTCTTCCTATGGTAGGTTTAGGATAATAGTACTAGCAATAATAATAATCCTAGCATTTGATATAATGCATTATCCCATTGCTGTGACATCTTGAAGTGCTTCATAAAATATACTGTAAAGTGGATTGACTGTGAATTTTATATATTGTGTATGATGTTAAAATCCAATTCTAAATATAGCCTATATAACACTGTATAAATAAAGAGTACACTGGTACCCAATAAAAATATTGACTTTAATGCAGTCTCTGCTTATCTTACATGAGAACTAGTTTTAGCAAAATATAATTTGAATCTTAAATTGTTCTTGTCATTTCACTTTATTTAATTGCACTCTATTAATGGACAGCCAGTATTATAAAACTTAAACTTGATGGTTTAAAGACAAGATGATGTATTTTGCAAACCTTCAGAACTCAGTTAAATAAGGTCAGACCATTACTAACTATCTATGGATTGAGGTAAACCTAGACCTAACTAGATTAGAATGTTAGAAGGAAAATGTGCATACACAGTTAATAGCCTCTTGAACCAAGATTTGAGATATTGACCATTCACTGAAAGTATCTCGTCGATTTGAAGGTGCTCCAGCATCAACAAGCGTATTCAGTTACTCGGATCTATCATATTTATTTTTCAATTAAAAATATTTATGTAAGCCTGAAGCTCAAATTAAAATAGTACATGCAGTTTAATAGGACATTGTCTTTAAAAATATATATTAGTGTGTTCAAAAGGATAAAGAAAATCAGAATTGATGTTTCTGGAATTGAAGACCTAACTTCATTAGGAGAGAAGTGATTCGGAGGGGTGCAAACTCATGGACTAGTTAGGCAAGATGGCCTTTTACTGTATCAGTCTGTTGTAATTCTGTATAATTAGGGAAAATGCTGATTGAAAAAGCTCATGATACTAGTCTTCAAAATGTAGAACTAAAAAATGTAAATGTCACAAAACATAAATTGCAGAACTAGAGGACACTCATACAGCAATAGGAAACCTGAAGTAAGACCAGAGATTGTAAGATTTCCCTATAGAATAGGAAGTATGAAAAATAGTCTGACTGCTAAAACAGTTAATATTTCATTGATTAAATCCTTTAAAGAGCTAGATCAGTACCTGGTTAGGAATGAGATTGAAGGTTATATGGATAAATATAGACATTGATATTAAACACTTTTGTTCCTGAGCTTCTGAAGCTATGGGAATGTAAATGAGGTGAGGTTGAATCATGCTGGACTAATATCTTGGGGGTTCCATTAGTTTGGAATGAGACTGACTGCTTTGTCTTCATGGTTATCTTTGGTTAGTCACCTCCTTCAGATTAAATATTTAAGGTAGAATCCATGATAGAGAAAATGTAGTATGGTCTGTAAGCATCCACAATACTTTAGAATCAGATCTTATGAGCATATACAGTTTATTAAAACTGGTATTTATATTCACTTATCTTAAGGATCAGACATCCTCCCAACATGAAAGGCCCTATGTAAATGTTAATTGTGCTGGGCATTGTATTTTATCAATTGCAATGCTCGTCTGTTAGATTCTGAACTCCATTGCCCTGTTTTGGGAGCCTGACTTCAGTGGAGGAGTATGAATACCTTTAGTGCTAGGTTTATGCAACCTGTTTAAATAGAAAAGCAATAATGCTATGTTGTTGGCTTTGTTAAGAGATTCGGAATGTGTTGTTTTGCGTGTTTTTGTAATGTAATGTGTCAGAAACAGCCATACATATGCAATTTCTGATGGACAAACAATGCCATTCCTTCTTGTACTACATTTATTCCAAGAGTAGGTAATTTCTTCTATTTAGTAAAGTGATTCTGTTTGAATCACAACATTGTTTGGTACTTCCTTTGTGGAATCATGCTGATCCTGAGCTAGGAGTCTACATTACATAAAGCATAACATCATGAAATTGAGCCATATATATTGCATCTATTTTTAAGCGCTGAGCAGTGTGCATAAAATGCTATATGATACTTAACTACGAGAGGAGACAAATAATGCCAGAATTTTTCTAAAATTCGCTACTCCAAGCCAGAAATTCTGCAGTTAAAGATATTTGATTATGTGCAACAGATATGGATGCCTCTAATCCACATTTAGTATTACACTAATTCCTGCAAGCCTATTGTTGGCCTTCACGTGTTGGTTCACAAGAGTGACTCACCTGAGATTCTTCTACTATTCATACTGAGAATGCTTCGGAGGACTTACTATTAAGCGTCGTGACCATGGATTTGGAGGTGAATAAATCAGCCATGTCCCACAAAATGCCAGGAGGATCAATTTAATTAGAAGATTCAAGATCCAGAGAGAAACACCCTTCTCCTTTCAAATCCTGTCATGAGATCTTTAACATCAACTGAAGAGACAAACAGGATCTTGATTCAACACTACATCTGAAGGAACTTCCAAGCTCAATGCTCCTGAAACGAGACTTGAACCACAACTTTCTGAACCACAAGCATATGTGCAACCAACTGAGCCAAGTTGACACTTGGGCATCCATTTGAAATTGACACTTCATTTTGTTTTACAAATCCACATATACAAAAAGTAATTGCACGCATTATGGGCCTCTGTTTATGAGTTTGTTGTGTCTCTACTGCATTCTCCTCTGCACTCATACAACTTTACATCCTATACTCTGAAGAATCTCTTTATACTCTCAGCAAATGTAGTGAATTTAATGTCATGAGGGAATTCTGAAGCTTCTATTACACGGATCAACTGAAAATAAATGCACTAGTGAGACCTGATCAGCACGTTTCAAAATTTATATTAGAAAATATAGATGTCAAAATGCAATTTATGTAACATGATCATTTAATTCAGTCCTGAATCCAGGAACAGTTCTGTAATAGTTAAATTATAAATTGTTTAATAATCGGCACTTATATACTAGACTAGGTGTTTATATTTTAATATATTTTATTGAAAGATGGGAAATACAAGGCTACTGTATATAGAACTGACAGGAATTTGATGGATTACTTTGACACAGCATAAAATTAAAAACTGGATTTAACGATCACTGAAATTTGATTTTTTGAAATGAATTAAGTTGCTGTTAGGCTAATATGACCCTGTCCATTATATAATATAGTTTCCTGAGTGTTCAACAAGGTTTCAAGATCATGAAGTCACAACGGTTATTGGACTATTGAATATGTGGCATTTACTTTTCTAAAATAAACAATTTGCACTGAAATGCTGATGAAAAATGAAGAGACTAGGGTTACAAGTAAAATAATAAAATTAAAGGACTAATTGAGAAGTAAAGGAAGGGTGGTCCGCAAGCAATGTTGGTGAGTTTGTTGCTGTTAAAAAATATTGTAGTTAAGAGATGATGGCAAAAGTATTAGACTGGCGATAGTTGAATAATTTTCAAATGACGTGCAGCTCGTGTTACCTTTTTATACTCCAGGTTACTACTGGGAGTGCTAGACATTGGGTTTTATCCAAGAAAGCATCATAAGAGAACTTCTCCCAGCCTGTAAAGTGCACCTTTTTGTCAGTGTGTATCCAGGACAATTCCCATCTGTGAGGCCAACAGTAAATGGTGAAAATAGATAAAACGAGAGCTAAACAGAATGTGGCTGGTAACAACTGATCTCACACCTACAACAAAACAATAGCTGTGTTCAGTATTGAAATGTGGCAATTTCTGTCCAGCATTGTGTGTTCTATAAATAACTGCCTGGTTCTTCCAACTCCTGGTATCCAGAAGCAACGTCAAAAGCAAGTACAAAGTATAATCATGTTTAGGTTTTGATTCTTGAAGATTCATGGGCTGTGTTCTCATGTCTGCACACTTCTGGATAAGTCTGGATACTTACCAAGCATGACAGAACAAGATGAAGCAGTGCAAAACAATTGCACATTGCCTTCAAGTACTGAAAAACAAAAAAATATTATCAAGTGCATCTTATTCTGGTTGATTTTTTATGTCATTTGGTTATTTCAATAATTACCTTCCATTTCAATGTCATTACAACAGTCAATTCATTATCAATTTGCTTAAAAATCCCATTATTTCAACATATTAAATATATACACACATGGAGAGTGGTGGTTAACTTGCATGTATATAATCACCAAAGGGACCCCCAAATCCTATTCATTTAGTGCTTTTGGATGGTATTCCTTTTTGCAAAAAATCAGCTGTCTTGCTTGGCCCAAAACTCTTCTGTGAATAGAACAAATTCGAGAGAATAAATTAAAGGGAGGGAAAACGATATTTAGAACAAGCATTTTAATTAGAATTGGTTTATCTGAAAGGATTATCTGAATTCTCTATAAACATTAACTATTAATATCAATTACAAGTTTTGTATCATTCACTTGCCTATTTGGATCACTTGCCTGAATGGGCAAATGCAGCAGAGAGTTCAGTTGGCTGGTGATATATCCAATTGCCCATGGCAAGTGGGCAGTGGTTAACATAGAGCCCAGGGGAAGCCTCAAACCAGTTCTGAGTAGATGCAAATCCACAGCATAAAACTGGCCATAATTAAGCACTAATTGACACTAATTGGGCAATCTCATTTGGAGAAGGCATAAGGATGACTGGTGCTGGAAATTGGAATGTTAGTCGTGCCGTAAGGATTCTCTTCTGTGGCTAGGATTGGAGTGAATTGTAATCCAATGCAGACAAAATGATAAATTATTAACTCATAACTGTCATCACACATTATACACATTGACTGATTTGAATATATATATAGACCCATATTTCAAGTATAGTTGTGCCCATGTAGTTGTTTTGTGGTAGCATACTTGTTCATTGTTTGATTTGATTTGAAATGTATGGAAGGCATTATATAATATATCTTTATAAATGTATGCTGTTGTTCTACCTTTTTGTTTTTGTCTGGAAGTATTTTGAAGCTTTTTTAAAACGAGGCCTGAAATACAGAACACCATCCTGCCAAGTTCATAAAGTAAAGTATTATGAACAACATCCAAAATGTTTTCCTATTGCAAATTCATTGCAAATTTAACAGAAATATGTAGAAAGGAGTTTCTTTATCTTTCTCTCTTCCGGGTGACCTCCGATGAGACCAGAAGGATACTTGAGATCAGTGACAAGAGAGTACAACTGAAAGGCCTGTTTGAGGTAACAATGTTGGTTCTTGAAACAAAATCAGAATTGAGTTCCTGGTTAGCTCATCCTAGTTTTAGTGTCCGTCCTTCCTCTATTGATGCGACGTGATAAAAGGCATTGAAGAAACACAGCCTCAAAACTAGCTCGAAAACTCATCTATTTGTTCCAGCAACATCTGTAAGCAATTGCAACAATTACTATTTAAAGTGAGCTTGACTTGTTGACAGTTATAAGAAGTGAATGAAAGACAACAGGGCTATTTCTTTGGAACAAGCGCTCTTGGCTTTTTAAATGTACAACTTGCAAGTTCAAGTCTCCAAAAAAGAACATGTGATGGCATTTAACCAGTCCAGTTTCAACAATGAAGTTACCCTGCAATCTTCCTTCAAATATATTGGTGACATTTTTTTTTAAATGTTGGTTTTAGTCTATTAGCTCCTCAATGCTTGAATGGCCCTGCATATCTCATCATCTATTTACAAAACAAAATACAATACAAAAATGCATTTGTATAGTGCCTTTCATGTCAGGAGGACAGCCCAAGGGACTGGATTAAATGTTCAGTTCGGATCAAAATGGAAAGTATTAATTCCTTGAAATCCCTTTAACCTTTTGGCCAATCTTATTGTTGAGCACTATTAGGTCAAGGATAGCAGTGGTTAAAACGGTGCTCTTTTCTCTATGCTGTTTCTTCCCCAGTTCCCTCCATCCCATCAGAAATCATAAGAGATCAGCAGCAAAAATCATGTCTGATTTGCTCTCCTTAACCCAGGAGTATTGAGTGCCATTACTGCTGCCTTGTTTGAAATAGTCTGGTGCGGCACAGACCAGGATTGAACCTTGGTCTTTCCGAATATGTACGGCTCAACTGCACCTTAGAGAGGCTTTTCCAACTGAATCATCAGGGAAGCTCTCAGTGTTTGCCAGCTGAATCTTTTGGTTATTTTTCATCTTTGTAGGATGCTCCAGGGTTTGAAATACTTTCCATCCCTACCATAAAAAAGACAGAGAACAAATGCATTTGAAATGTCTTTTCTGAGCTCCCCTAACAGCCTGGTGGGTAAAAGCAATGCCTGGGTTGGAACCAAATTGTACGCATAAGAAGGTTGGAGATTTTGATCTCATCCTGTGCTTAGCTAGCTGATCCCAGCTAACAAGGAATGATAGTTCAGGGAATACAGCAGGACACATCATTCTTTGGATAAGAGAAGAGAATATCAGTGAAGGTTATTATTCCTGTAGCTCGATTTTCTCTCTCTCCCACTCCACCCTAAATTCCCCCTGTTTCTTCCCCAGTTCCCTCCTTCCCCACTTTGGAACCCCGTATATGAGAACAGGATCATCCTGTTGACCTTCATGATTGAGGTACTGGCAGGCAACCAGGAGCCAGGCAATCACAGCCCAGCAACAGCTTTAGGGCAGGAAGGATTGGGTAGTGAAGAAAATGCATTTGAAATGTCTTCATAGTGAAGCAAAAAATTGTGGAATCCTTTTTGTTCAAAAGATTTGCTTAAATAAATTAAATATTTAGAACCGTAAATGATACAGACACACTTGCATGGTATTCAATAGGTTAAAATCGCTAAACTCTGCCAGGCTGGATTTAAATATATGTCAGCACAGCAATTTATTGTGAAACACATCAAAAAGTTATCAAATATTCCTGTCTTATCAAAAAGACATTAGATGGACCAATTATAATCCATTCTAAGGTAGATTAATGCATGGGAGTCGTCAGAAAACAAAACCAATGGCTCAATAAATATATATACTTTGTATACTTTAAAAATGGATTGCAAGATAATGAAACACAGTCCTGTGATACATTTCCATGCCTATACTGGGATGTGAATCACAATTGGATTTCTTTGCACCAAATTATTTTTTCTTTACTGCCTTCAGAGACCGCAAGCTATTCTTTGAGCACGGTGATTCTATACAGTAAGCCTTAGAACCCAGAACAGAAATACTTCAAAGCAAATAGTGTGTGAATTATTAAGACAAAATTGCTTGGAGCAGTCAGTAAATTACTTCAGTTACATATGCACAATATTTTACAGGGTTGAAGTGTGCATGCTTTGAGACAGGACAAAAGAAAGTGTCAATCACCAAGCTCAAACATCATTTCTAACAACAAAACTTCCAGTGTTTGGTAACTAAAAAAACATTTTGCAGAGACCATGGCAGAGAAATGTAGATTGTTATACTATACACAATTTTACATGCGGATACATTTGTGTTAAAATAATGTTGCATTTTTCCAACAAAGGCTTACTATATGTCTACAGATCTGTCTGCACCAGTAAGTATGCTATATATTGAATTACTTTTAATATCCAGCTAAATTGAGGTTTACTTTTTTTTCTTTCAGGATTTTATTTCAATGCACGACAATGCAGCCTGAAACCTGGCTGAGTTGTCATTAGTAAGCCTAAAATACAATTAAATAAGTGAGTCATTATGTAAACCGCCTTATCCTTTTTAAACACTAAATGTTTGAGGGGAAATTAACTTGTCGCTCTAAATTAATAGATTCTGCGGCATACTAAAAAAATACATCAGAGACGAGTGACTCTACATTAAATTACTGCAGGAACAGTACAATTAGTATAATATATTTGAAAATTTAATCTTTTTTTGTCAGATGTGCCCAATTTTTAAGAGAAATACTAGCTCCTGACCCATTCCCCTCATGGCCATTGACAGCTGTCATTGGGATTATTGTTGCTCAGTGCTACTTTGAATCCTTACAGTTTCTGAGAATTTACAAAAAGGGACCAAAGTGTTTCTTATGAAATAGTATATTTCAGTAATCACAGAATGTGAGGCTGACATGCATTTCTGGAAAGACTTGTACATTTGTTCAGCTCAGTGAGAGTTAATGTATGTCGACTATCATGAGTGGCTGTTGAGGGTAATTTGGAGAATGAACTAAAGCCAAACCTATTGAAGTTCAAACTGTAATTAAATTTGCTGATGCAGAACAAAGGTACTAAGTAATAACGTAAGATATTTGGTTTTACATCCAGAGAAGGACAGAAATGGTATCTGCTTTTGGCAGGACATCATTTATCTTGGGTTTTGTTGAGAATCCAGCTGTTAGTTAGTGCAACATGCTTGGCTTTGTTTTGACCCCATGACCACTTTTAGTATTAAACGTGGATACTTGAGGAAAAATGTACAATTCCAATTTATATTCTTTTCATGGAAGAAAATTACTTCAGAAAATGGACACAGAATTTTCACAAATGCCTCAATAGATTTTAATGGACTGCACAATTCTTTGTAAATGTCTAAATCATACTTGCTGAATTCTGTGTAGCCATTTTCCTCTCTTTTTATTTTTGACTGACCCATGAAATAACATGGGCAGCAGCAGAAGGCTTTTTTTTCCATTTGTTTTTTGTTGCGGTCGATGAAGTTGGAAACACGCTCTTGCTAGCTTATAACAAAGTTCAAACACCAATTTTATTTAATTCATCTTATTCTTGCAACATCTGCTGGCCTCTTTCCACTCAAAACAATCACAAAAGCCATCACGTGAATTAGTTGCAAACAGCTGTTTTGCTAAATCTTGTAAACTGATGGTCCAACTGCTTCTCGCTATGGAAGCACAGAGCTGGTTCTGGTAGATATCTTGTGAGTTTCTATTTACTTGATGTTGGCATTAATGTGGAGGTCAGCATTCCATGTATTTGGGAAAATCCAGCCTCTTGAAGGACTGAAGGGGGAAAGAATGGTAATTAATTATCAAACCTAATTGAAGAAATATGATGATTCTTTCTTATTATTAATCCCATTTTTAAAAAAATGTAGTTCAATGGGTTATAATGACTACATATCTAAATTTCTTATATGAAGAAAAATGGTAATTGTTTTGTGAATTCTGTATCCTATGCATTATGTATCCTTTCCTCTGCTTTGCTGTATTTTGTAATGCAGATAATTGAAGAGAAAGGATATAATTCTGATCTAATAACAATTGCGGTTATTAGATGGTGAGTGAAGTCCCTGTTCTGTGTGTCAGTTCATTGTGAATCTTGGCAGAATTTTTCTTCTCTTCACTCAGTGGAGATCGCTTTGTTGAATCCTAATCTGCTACGAGACAAATTAATAATCATACACTGGTGTGATGTATTTTCATTTAAATTCCTTGACATAAGATTAATATTGGGTCTTAATTCTTCAGCACAAAAGTTGTGCGGCAGTCATAAAAATTTAAAGGCATGAACAAGACAATTGAATATGCAGAGCTGTCGAATTAAAGTGATTTACAGTGTCAGAGTTCTGACCTGTAAGACTGTTTGCCAGTAGCAAATCTTCAGTCCCTTTCTTTCACTCTGACTAGAACTGTGACTTAAGCATGCAACTGATACTGTTGACACACTTCACACTTGGTGTAGGACAGGAACAAAAAGACATTATGAAATAAAGAAGGGTTATGAATACAGAGCCTCTGCCCTTAGATAATAAACCACTGTACTTCAGTCCCATCATTGTTTAGAAGATTTTGTAGGCTATTTCCTAATTACGTGACCAGACAAAACTACCATAATAGTGGCACCATTCTTGCAAAGCCTATCTCTGTAGTTTTTGTATTAGTGCTAATATATGTGTATAATCATGCTGATAAGAGTGGTGACAGAAAAATAACTGACAGCTACGGACTTCAGAAATGGAATGGATAAAAGAATCTCTTTTTTTTGCCCCTCTGCCACATCAGACAGTAGAGTGCATGTCTGTTCTCTGCATGCCACATTCTACTTTACAGAGTCAGGCAGAAGCTTCTTATTCATCTTCTAGAAAAAGCCCATCAAAGATCCCTAGACACAAGCAGATTGTTTCTTTGCATAAAGAATCAGGGCCAAAATCTTTGGGAATATCAGAACTTTGCTGATAGAATTTCTGGTAAAGCTAGAAGTAATTAAATTCCTCCCCTTTAATGTTTGTGATGTTGAGGACAGAAGACATAATCATCAACTATTTTTCCTTTAAGGATTTTTTTTTCTGTGGACATCACTGTAATTATCTTTGTCTGTTTTTTAAAGCTGGATCCAGAACATGCAACTCCACTGGCTGGTCTATCGAAAAGCTTGCTTCAGCAGCGCAGTTCTCTTACTGTGCTTGTTAAAAGGGTAAAGCTTTAAACATGTTGGGGGCATAACTGATAGAAAATTCTTATTAATATGTATTAGCTGTTTGTGTAGGTTGTGTAAAACATGAGAGATTCTCCAATGTTTTAAAACCGAATAATTTGTACCTAAAGATCTTTAAAAGAATGTTAAAATTTACTCACGAAATCAAGGTATGGCAAAAACAATATTTTACTGATCTGCTCTGTGAAGTAACCTGTTATTTGTGAACCCTTGAGGACTTGTACATTAACCTCCTGTTAGTTTAAAATAGATTGCTTCTGTTCATATCCTGTTTATTTTGATTGTTTCCAGCTATAGCTGCACTGTCCATTTCCTTTTTCACGAGCTACACATTCAGATCTGTACTAAACCCAAAGCACATAATCTTTTTAATTGCCATAATTATAATACAATTTTCCTTTCAAGAAGTATTTATATTTTATTACTCTGATTTATTTCTCTTGCTTTAAACTCGGCAAGAGTTCACATTAGTCACTCATAGGCTGTGAATTTATTAAACGACCCTGAAAGTGACAACCAGGTTATTGCAGAAACATCGTAACAAGATGTTTCAAAAATGCAGAAAAGTGGTTTTAAAATTGGGAATGGGAAACAATGGGTTGAAGAAACTGAAGTGTTTACTGATGTCCTGAATTGTCAGTCACCTACAAAATACACAGTCATTACATTTCACAGTAAATCCTGTGAAGTGCTTTGAGACATCCTCCCAGATGCCGCAAGGCTCTATAGCAAGTACAATGATACTTTTATCAGCTTTCAGTGAACTGAGTTCTTTCCATGAACTTTGCAGTGGAGCAGAAGAGCAATGTGCTTCCTGTCTGAGCTGAAGAAATCTTAATCTGTTCGCCAATTTATTGGCAAGGAAAGGATCGGCCAACGTGTTTGAGAGAAATGAGCTTGAGAATTGGTGGGAGGGAAGGAAGGAAGGTGCACGAGGTATCAGTATTTCAAAGGTAGTCCCATGTTCATAAGGAAACCAGTGGTGAACTAGTCAGTGATAAGGGAGTAGTTGGTCTGGTTTGTAGCATAACTGTTTTAATGTAACTGCTGCAACAGGAAAAAAGGTTTCCATGATGAGAACTTTGAGGAAGAATGAGTGGAATGCTGAGCTCAGTGTTATCATTCAGCCTTGTGAACCAAAGGACCTTGGCACTTAACCCAAAGAGTTTGCGAAGATTTTGTTTTGTATGCAATTTTATTCAATGTTGACAAAAATGATGGAGGTGGTCATTTTTATTCCTCTGCTCAAACAGGCCGACGATAACACAAACTCACTGTGTATCTCACAATGGCTTAAAGTCTCTTATAGCCACACAACCTTCACAGGGGAGTGTTGTGGAAAATTGGAAGGTGCCAGTGTGCCCTTGCAGAGTCGTAATTCTTTTTGAAAATCAGCCCCAACTTTCCTTTTATAATAATGAAATAGCACAATATGCTGTCAGAATTCCTGTCAAGCAATGCAACGTGCTGTCAACATTCCTGTCAAACAGGACCCAAGAAAGAAAATCCAGGGTGTGTTTTGCAGCCAGTTGCAAGACAGGAAACAAAAAATAGTATTCGGAGCGTAAAGCAGAAATTATCTCTAGTTAACCCTTCAGCTTTAACTCTTTAAAATACTTAAATTTACATTTCTGCACCAAAAGAGAGAAAGAAAAAAATCTACTTTTGACTGAAGATATGTTCTGTGGTTCTAATCAATTATGTGATTTGACTTTGTGATCAGTTCTGTAAGATGAGAGCAAGAGTCAGTATTTTAAATGACGCTGAGGGTTGCTTGACCCTCTTCGAACCTGTAGTTTTTTTCTTAAGATCAGGTCCCAACAAATATGTAGGCATGCCTGATCTCACCTGCAGCATTGATCAGATCTGGACAACTGCAACCAAGATGAAACTTAGGTTATGGAGAGAAATTATTCAGTGAAATCCGCTGAAAACTGTGATCTTCTTAAAATGCAGAAAACAGCTGAATTTTGGCGGTTTGATCATTACTTTCTCTGCTCTTCAGCGTTCCTCGAGAAAAGAGAGATCCTATGAAGCAGTAGTTGTAATGTAGCACATAGGGTGTATCTGAGAACATTTATTGTGCCTCTGGTCATTCTTTACCCAGTATTACTGATCACTTTGTTTCTTGTTCTTCAGTTTCATATTTGCTGACCTTTGTGGTTTTTATGGTATGCATATCCACTAAATTGTGGAGTGTACTTGAATCCAAACACAAAATGTGACTGACCCGCTCCAAAATCTTAAAACGTACACTGTAAGTAACCACTACCGCATCAACTATAGATAACATCATCTATAGTTGGTCCTCTAGTGTCTTTGGATGTCGTTTAGATGCTTTCAGTGTTATAGGTGGTTGGCATTTCCTACATGTGTTTCCTGAACTGATTGTAACTAAACTTGAGTTTTGCTAGACAAGTCTCAGGACCCAGCACCAGCTGAACTGGCTCCAAGGTGATGTGCTTGGTAATGGAATGTCAGAATCAAGCCAACCCTCTGTGGTGGTCTCGGTGGTCCAGTTCCTGAGTCAGGCAGGTCTGCAGTATTCCAGGGCACTGCTGATGACAGCACAGCCAGACTGCATCATCAGCAAAATTTGGAAAGGCAGACACTGGGGGCATGGACTCTTCCCATCCAGCTCCTGTTAACCCTGCAAGCCAAAGCCCTCATGGGTAGAGTGATCCTAGCTGGACAGCCAGGAGGAAAGCTTGCCAGGAAATGCTTTCAATGACAAGCTATGTGGTTTTAGCTGGTTAGACTCTTGTGGTAACCTAACACACAGGCTGGGGTCCCCAAGCCTTGGCTCTTGCCAAATTGCATCTAATACTTTCTGGTGTTTGATAAACAGGATGCGTCCTTCCAAGGAGAGAGTGCACATTCCATTCCATAATACAATCCTTCCATATTCACCAATTCATTCATTCAGTGCAAAATCCAAAGAAAGGATAACTCTAGTAGTAGTTTTTTGACATGAGACAGTCTTGTCTTCAGGCGTTCACAATCAATGCTGGGAACATACATTGGCTGGTAATGGGCAATGGCGCTTCTGCAGATTTCTAATTTCTAACAAGCTCTAATGCTGCATGCTTTTTATATCACCCTTCTTGGTTCATTTCATGTTTAAATGAAAATGTCCATTGTTTTAGCTCTTCAACTGTTTCCATTTCATGTTGCTTGACTTGTTGTGGGGTCCAACTGAAGTCATTGCACCAAAGTATTTGATAGAGTAAGATGAGTTGTATGGAGTAACAACGCTTCCCCATGCAGCATATGTTGAGATTATTCTAACACTTTCGCTTGTGAGTGCTGAATTCCCTTTATTGCTTGCAAGCACACACAAAACACCTTCCAAAGTATCTGTTTATTCCATCGAGTGCTGAGTATTGTGTAGAATTCCAAAATGATAAAATATTTCTTTTCGGGTCAAAACATGTTGTGTAATATTTGCAATTTACAGTTAACTTTTTTTACACACCCTAGCAATTTTTTAAGTTACTGGTACATACGCTAAAATGTTGTTTTACAGGACCAGTTTAAATTCTGGAAATCGTGCTACTCGACTGATAATAGGAAATATAAATAATGGTTTTATTGTAAGCTGTTTTCAAAATGGTCATCTCCGTTCCCTTGATAAATGATGAGGAAAAAAACCTTTTCAGAAAGATTGCAACTGAGCCATCAAATTCTCATCTCAATAAATAAAGCAATATAGGAAGTACTAACATAGTAAATATTCAGGGTTTTTTTTCCTCACGCTGACTGTAGACCATATGGACAGAAAATGTTCAACCACAAAATTACTTTTTGGTTGTCATAATATACAAGTGTTACACTTTGTATATTACAATTCAGAAAATTCCATAAATAATCTATATTCCCTTACAGTGGTTTGTACATTATGAAGCAGTGACATTGAATTTTGAATGCAACTTCCCTCAGGTGGTATTTTTGCATTATGTCTGTGGGAAAGATGATCTTTATCCCACAGCAGTTACACTGTAATGTTACAACACTCTGATAACATTAGTTAACGGGGCTGCTGACATAATCTTTTTTCATATATAGCTTTGAAGAAAACATCTCCAAGATAGAGTAAACCTATACAGTAGTTTGGTTGACGTTGGCCCCCTGCTATCCTTTTACAATCGTGTCATTAGTAAAATTTTCTATTTCTGCATTCCTTGCAAATAGAGCATTTCTAAAAATGCGTGAACTTTGATTTTTGATCAAATAACAAAAAAGATGAGGTGTATCGGCATCGAAATGAGAGCTTTCTTCTGAAAACGTAAGGTACGAGTTGATTGCAAAAAAAAGTGCACAGTACATTAAAGGAGAAAAAAGCCCCTTTTGTTCTGACTTATCTTGTACACATTTAAATGCGTAACCGCTGCACTCCAGACGCACCAGTGCTTAAGTCATAAAGTATTAAACAGGTTTACCAGAATCATTAAAGACACCCAGACAGAACGTATGAGTTGTGGTTCATTCACTGGGTTAATTTCCTTTTAATAACAAAGAGTTTCAAAGTGCTGCATTTCTCAAGAATGCTCTATTAATAAAAACTCCTACCCTGTGAAAAATAACTTTTCTATAATGAAAAGGATGAAACAATAGCTTCTTTATTAAAGTACGGCTCCAAATCTAATGGCTTCACAATATTTGTAAAATATTTAATCTTGATTTTCTCGTCATGTTATTGCCTCTGGTCCCAGTGCTCAGTATGTGCTGAGAGATTCTACCCAGGGTATTAGAACCTTAGTGCTATGTGTAAATCTGGAGTATGAAACCACAATCTGCTTTGTCAGCTTCCTTTAGTAAAATCTATTGCATGTTGCAGATACATCCTGCTTTTGCCTTTGTAGCAGGTTTTAGACCACAATAACCATCATCAGTTAAAGCAGCCAGATCCATTACATTTCCTCTATTTCTACAGATCCACATTAGGCTAATATTATCTATTCCCAAAGTGAAAAACCTTCCAGCTGCTATCAATTATTAATACCTTGCTTGCAGCTAATGTTTTGTTTGAATTATTTAAATGTATCTTCATTTATCAATAAACATAAAATGTTAAACAAAGAATACTAATGAAGGACATAAATTAGATCATAAAATTTACGATATTATTTACTGTGCATAGTCTGATTTATTATTGCCATATTTCAGGTAATTAGATTGTTATGCTACTAAGGTTTGTTGTGAATTGAGACCATTATGTAGTTTTTCATCAGAGTTTTCCGTGTAAAACCCTGCATATCGGTGGGAAAAATAAATCCCTTTTTGGCTTTATTTGAAGTGGATAATAAATAATATATAAAAATCAGCATATATCTGAACCCTGGCTCCATAGGAGCCGCACGGAGTAACAGGAACATTGCCACCTGACTAAGAGACCCAAGTTCAAATCTTAGCGTGGACTGACCCCTACACTTGAACTACCACAAGAGGATAAGCTAAACTAATCTTGACCACATTATCGGAAGGAGGGAGGCAAAACCAAAGTAGCACTATCAGGATCTATACAGAATGAATGCTTAAACATCCTTTTATCCCAGGAGAGAACAGCATGAATGAGAGAGTCCTTTTGAGGGCTGTGGATGAAAGTAGAGATTTACCTATATGTGTATCTAATTCTGTGTTAGCCAGCTCATAACCTGATATACACAATATCAATTTGAATTCTATTAAAGGCACATTATCGTGACAAGAAATGTTTTATTTCACTTCCAGTGAATTAAATTACATTCAGCTTCTAATCAACAGCTCCTCTGAGTTGCCATGAAATCTTTTAAAGAGTGATATCTGAACACTCATTGTCGCCTTTCAGTTGTCGCTCATTCCTGTGTTTTATGTTGTAAAACTGCTGGGGCGAAGCAGCTTGAAGGAAGATGTTTTGTATAGAATCCCTTTTTTTAGTAACAATGTGCAGTTCTGCCCCAATGGCTTGGTGAATTGGGAGTGCTGTTCACAGGCCCCTCTCCTCATTCATGCCATCACTAGAGCAGAACTTCATGATGTAACTGAGGTAACAGCTGTACTTTATTGTTTCCATTGCCATGTAATAAGTTCTACCATCTCTGTACTATAATAGAAATGTTGCTGTTAACTTTTCTGCAATTCTTTCATTACTGAACATCAGTCTTATACATGCATTTCTAGTAACAGAAGTCTTCAAGCATTCTATAAAATGGAATTAATATAATTCATAAATTACCTAGGGTACCTATGGTGAACCAGGTTCTTATGTACAATGTTGGGAAAGGAGAATCTTTGAAATACTACGCCATTGCTCAAAGCTTGCAGTTTACCATCTAGAACTGATAAATGGACAATTCACCCTGATTTTTTTTTAACGGAGATGAATTGCCTCATTTAGAACCCATTGCTTACCTATGGTTGGGGCATGGAAGACTTAAAGCAGGAGTTGTCCTTGTGAGTGTATGTTGGGTTCACTGTCCGGCACATCACTTCACAAAACAACTGCATATTATTTTCCCATTCGCCAATCACAATAGTCCAGTCAGATCTACAAGGTGACAGCTGCTCTACTGTGTCCTGAACCTCCAGCTGAATAGCAACCTTGGCAAGCCTTTCCCCAAGTGTCATTGTTGTTGTTAATGTGTTTTTCCTTTCAGTCCAGTACTTCTGTGGATAATAGGAAGCTGTAAACTTAGCTTAACCCCCCCAAGTATCAGAATAAACACAGGTCATTATGAGGTTTGCCAGAAGTGTTGATTTTCTTGGGGGGGAAAAAAAATCCTTTCCTAGCCGAGTCAGCAATATATTTGTTCAGAGATGAGGTAATTTATGAGAAAACGTCTTCTGCTGTAGCAGGCTAAATAACATTTGAATAAATACAATGCAGTTAATTAATGTGATGTATTTTGATTCCTTCCAGCTAGACCCAAACCGTCTTTAATGATTAATATTATTTACAATTTGTACTTTGTTTTGTCAGCTCGGCAAAACCAATTTCTCTGTGCACGGCAGGCTGCCGGCATTTAGCAGCGCGCACAGTCAACTTGGCAAGCCATCAGTACTCGGCACACTCAACATGGGGAATAACCCTCACTCACCAGAGCTGCCGCGCACTTCTTATGCTCGAACTCATCACATTTTGAAGACTGGTGATTTAACATTGGAACGTATATGAATTGAGATGAAGAACCAGATCATCCAACCCTGTCCCATTTGATTGCTCTGCTTCTGGAGAAATGCTTTTATGCAGCATTATTGGTTCATGGAGCACACGGTCAAGAAAGTTGGGTGAGCCCATAATACCTATCGATGAAGAGCTGAACAAATGTAAAAAGACAGAAAACTCTAAAATGATATGATGACTTTAAATTGGTAGAAACTGGCAAAGGCACAATGAGCTAAATGGCCTCCATGTGCAATAAAGTTCGAGGCGAGCTAACTTTCCCACAGACAGGTGAGACATTGAATGTTACAATCCTGTTTTTTCAATGGATTGATCCATTCATTCTCTGACTAGGAACTCAGTAAGGGTCCAGTTGAGAAAAGCATTTTTTATTTTGCGGTTTTATCAGTGATTAAAATGAACTCTGAGCAAAGTTTGAAAAATGTTCCCACACAGTTAATAGAGGTTAGTGCTGGTTACATTTGAGTGTGATTTTTAATGAAGTGGAATGAAGGAAAATAACATTATGAATGAGCTGATTACTGACCTATTTTAGAGCTCAGTTCAATTCACTCTAATTGTATTTTTGCTGGGGTGTTTCAGCCCATTCAAGGTTACAAATCAAAACAACAGCAATTTTACACTTATATAGTGCTTTCACATCGAGAGGATGTTTCAAAGCGCTTGACAGAACCAAAAAGCACTTAACTATCATCCAATAGATTTTCAACTTGGTCCTTGATGTAGAAAATGATTTCAACCAATTCAAGCGGAGGTATCCAATGAATCCCTTCCAGAGGCTTGCATTGGCCCATCTTCCTCTAAGTGGATATCCATCCTCTGCCATGACCACTCATTACAGTTGAAACTAATGGATGTGTGTCATGACCCTCCAGTATTCACTAAGGGTTGCAGCAAGGATGCCATCTGTCACAATTGCTCTTTCTCTGCACCTACAAACTCCAGCGGAGGCCATTAAATGTCACCAGACAACCAGTGAATAATAGTTGGTCAGTTTGCACATCAGTTTGCGTTGTACCTTAGTGATACTTTCAATTCTCCTTTTCACTATGATGTACTTTTTACAGCATGTCGGGATGATTGGAGCTTAAGCTTTCTCATCCAAATAATATCATTTCATACCGCGGGGCATAAATTATTTGGTGCTATTCCTTTGACCATAAACTTCAGGGATAAAATATCCAATAGTGCAGAACAGGTCATCAGGGTATTTATTTACCATTGACCGTCTCCTACAGCCTCCTCATCTCCCCCTTCCACTGTGGCCCCTACCCATCTCTCCTTCCAGACCTTCGAACCTGTCTCCCACTCCTCTCTCACCATCATTATAACCCACATGAAACCAACCACCTGCTCCCTTGACCCCATCCGTATCCCTCTCCTTACCTCCTAGCTCCACCTCCTTGCCCCTCTTCTCAGAAACATCATAAACCTCTCCCTGTCCACTGGTACTGTTCCCACCCCATTAAAAATGGCTGTCATCACTCCTATGCTTCAAAAACCCTCCCTGGATCCATCTCTACTCACAAACTACTGCCCCATCTCCAACCTCCCTTTCCTCTCCAAGGTCCTGGAATGAGTTGTTGCTTCCCAGCTTCGCTCCTTCCTCTCCCGCCTCTCCCTTCATGAACCACTCCAATCGTGTTTCTGTGCCACCCACAGCACAGAAACAGCCCTGGTTAAAGTGACAAATGACATTTTGTTGATCTGCGACCGGGGCTACCTCTGCCTCCTCGTCCTCCTTGACCTCTCTGTTGCCTTCGACACCGTCAACCACTTTATCTTCATCCACTGCCTTTCCTCTTACCTCAACCTTCACGGCTCTGCCCTTGACTGGTTCAGATTGTACCTCTCACACCGCCTCCACTTCATCTCCACAAACGATTTCTCCTCTAGCCCCCGCACCCTCTCGTGTGGAGTTCCTCACCATCCATGGATGCACACTCCACCTTACTAAGCCAGTCCAGAACCATGGCATCTTATTTGATCCTCAACTATCCTTTCTACCCCACATCTGTGCCATGACCCACTCTGCCTTCCCCCAGCTCCACAGCATCACCCGCCTCCGCCACTGTCTCAAACTGCAGGCCGCCGAAGCCCTCATAAACGCTTTCATTACATCGAGGCTTGATTATGCAAACTCCTTGCTTGTCGGCCTCCCCAACTCCTTCCTCCATAGGCTGCAGATCATCTAGAACTCTGCAGCCCATGTCTTTTCCCGCACAAAGCTCCATGACCCTATTACCCCCATCGTTACCAGACTCCACTGGCTTCCCATCACACAGAGGATACAGTTCAAGATCCTGGCCTCACCTTCAAAGCTCTCCATAGTGTTGTTCCCCCCTTACCTCTTCGACCTCCTAACCCCCTACCATCCTGCTCGCTCCCTCTGCTCAGCGGGCTACGGCCTGCTTCATGTCCCCCGCCTCACTCGCCCCACAAGTCTAGGGCGGGCCTTCTGCCACCCTGCCCGCACCCTCTGGAACTCCATCCTACAGACCCTCCACCTCACCCACTCCCTTACCTCCTTCAAGACCCATCTCAAGGCCCTCCTCTTCGACCGCACTTTTGATCACCCTAATTCCCCCCCTGCCTCCACCCTCCCCGATCCCGACCCCCAGCTTGGGTCCGAAACTCTGACTGTTCAGCACCTTGGGGCGTCCTGCTGATGTGAAAGGAGCTATACAAATGTAATTTTGTTGTTGTTGTTTCTCTTCTCTTACATTCTGGAATTGCATCAAGGTGTCTGGGTTTAGCCTTGTAGATGCTGCTCGTATTCTATGCGCTCTGAGGCATAGAGACACATGAAAGGTGCTATATAAATGCAAGTTGTTGTTGTCATGGTAAGGACTAAGGGGTGTGGGGAGTCAATTCTTGGAATGTGCAGTTATTAAGTTATTTGCTCTCACTGAGGTTAAGTTGTTAAAAGATGCATTTTGTTATTCACATTCATTTCAAGTACCTACTCAAACTTTATGTGCTTTAACTTTAAATAGATAGGCCGAGGGATATTCAGTCTTAAATCAACCATACAAATTATAACCATGGTATCAAATCCATATTTAACCCTAAGTTAATGTTGGGTCACTTTCCAGTCATGTTATACTGAGTACCATAACAGTGATCACGGGTTGCGACTTTTGATTGTCACTTTGTTAAAGACGAGATGTATAATTACGAACACACAACTAGTTAGAAATTACTTATTGGATATCTATATCCATTCTAATAACTTTGACATTAGTCTGTTCAAAACCTATATATCAAGATGATTAGAATTTACAGTGCTTTATATGTATGCTAAATCATGCTGAATTTTGCAATATCTATATCCATTCCAATAACTTTGGGATTAACTTGTTCAAAACCTATATATCAACATGATTATAATTTACAGTGCTTTATATGTATCCTAAATCATGCTGAATGTAGTACTTTGGGTAATTCAAATTGGGTTTGGTTACCATGGGCCATTTTTACAGCATCTGCTCTTGCCTATTGCATCTTAAAAGCTACAAGCATTTCCGAAATTTTCAGGAATAAAACAGTAACAAAAAAGCAAAGCTGAACTTTATACTATCAAGGAACCCAACTTCTCTGTATCTAATGGAGCAAATGTGGCCTTCTGTTTCATTCCAATGCAGAGGCAGAGGCAAAGGCAGTGCATTCCAAAACACAGAGGACTAGATCAGTCTTTCAGAAACTTGTCCCTTTGTTGTATAAGGAAATCACTGCTGAGTTAGTAGCTGTTCCTTGCACTTTTTCAGTAGAATCCAAAGTGTTTTAACCACAATTTTGACTGAAAAATGTCCCTTTGCTACATTGATCAAGCCTTCTCTCTGTTTTGCTCTTCACGCTCGGTAAAATCTAAAGGTGCCATGAGAGGATAGTCCTAATCATCCTGTGAACATAACAACTGCTGCAAAATGGGTAGCCTTGGTCCATGTCAGAGTTGACTGATAGGCATTTTTTGGTCAGCCAGATGTGTGACAGATGTAGAAACCCATCAACCTGCTTATGCATATCCAGCCCAGACTAAGAGTTCCACATGTGTATGCCACATACACTTGGAAATTTTCCTGTGTCTGGAATAGCTTAAATTCAGAAAGTTTTAGAGCCTAGTTGGTTGGCAAGAATCACCCAGATATTGGATGATTTATATGATAAGGCTACAGGATCCAAGCATTTGAATTCTTAATCCAGGTTTCACAATTCTTAGATCTGAGAAAATATTCAACACAAAGAGAAGCCATATTCTGCTGAAGTTCTAAATATGACCCGTGACTTCAGTAGCTATGTAGATGGGCTGTTCTCTGACATTTGTGCCTCTAAAAATAGTTTAATGGCCAAGATGTTGAATTTATTGGGACCTAGATCTTCTACTTACAAGGATCTTGGCCTTGATTAGTTATAACTATTATGTGAAGATGTTCATTTCAGATCTTTAAATTGTTAGAGTGATTTTTGAGAACTGCTCTGTGCTAATTTTATAAAGCACTGAAGAGATGAAGGTTTCAGATTGAATGGCTTCATCCCTCTTCATCCTGTTCTGTAACTACTTGACCCAGTAATGATTGCAGAGGTAGTACCAGTCAGTTTTTATTATTAAAATCTTTCATTTTAGAATCGGTCTTGAAAGATTAAGTCTTTCACTTTGGTACTTAAGGGACAAATGGGAGCGGGCAGACAGCAGGGAGAAAAAAATCTTTCCACTAATTCGTACAGTGTACTAAGAAGGGAAAAAGTGGCAGACAGACACTTGACACTGGTGCAAAGCTGCATTATTACACAGTCAGAGAAAGAGTAGATTTATCCTTCTCACAACTAAGTCAGGAAAGCAATGGTATTTGTTAAAATTTTATCATTTTGATGCAAACGTTTGTTACATGAACAGTGGATACATTTCAGTTAGTTGCATGATAAATTTGGACTTGTACAAATACTGTAATCTCTTAATGGGTTTGTAGGGATTTATATTTATCTTTTAGCCTTGGGTTGAATGGGATTGGGATCAGATCAAACCAAACTAGATATCTGAACTGAAGCCAATTTGTGCATCCGTATAGCACGAATCTCCTTTAATGACATTTGCTTTGTGCAATGGCGATCTTCAATCCGTTCCTCAGCTGCTTCCCCACATGTACCGATTGCTCAGTGTCTCTGACATCTTTTATGTAAGGCACTAACCAAGCATTGTTTACTGCTACATGCCTGGTGGGCAACTGTGCACACCTGGTGACCAAATGTTCAGCACACATCAGGCTGAGGCAGCATGGATCACATGGGAATCTCACTCTGGATACTACCAGAAGGGCTGGTACCATTGTTATCCACACAGTGGATGCAAATTGCCTTGGACTGACTCCTCCATGGTCCATTTAAAAACTCTACAGCCTTAAGTGAAATGGAATTGATTCAGCTGTCAGTTTCTAACCTCCAAGAATAATGTGTGATTTTTTTTTAAGAGTAAGTGAAGACCTCCCTTCAGTGTACATGGAACCTGACGCTTCCATATAAAAATAACTCCAGTAATCTAATGCACAATACAAGCTATTTTATAACATTTCACCCAGGTAAGGACTGGGAATGTTTCCTGACTTGGGTTTAAATGAGCTGCAACTGGCCTGGTTTTGTTGCTTCCAGAAATAAGATCTGATGATTTATTCCTTTTCATACAGCGCCACCAGCCTACAATCAATGTCTCTGTTTTCAGCAGCTCTTTGAACTATCAAAGTTCAGTTACACAATACAAATGAGTGCCCTGAATATCCTCTCCTCTTCAGTGCTTGACTTTAAATGCAATGTGATGCATTTCCTGAAAATAAAATTCCTGTGATATTTTACAACCGGGTAAATTATCTACTGCTTAAAAGGATCTAATGCATTTTCACCTCCAATGACAAATTATTATTTTATGCACGTTCCAAGAGTTGATTAGAAATATTGTATGTAAAAATTATTGATCTGATATTAACAGTTGAATAGGTAATATATTCCACTAAATTATATTTCTACTTCTACAAGGCATGGAATTTCATGTGGTTTTCAATGTGAACAGCCGTAAAGTCAGGAAATAAGATGATGCAGTCCCATTTGTGGACTTCCTTAAGGGGATTCTAGACGTACTCCCCATTTTTGCTAAAGAGTTGGATTTTCTGTTGTGGAATAACACTAAGAGTTACTGCAAATGCAACCTCTAGAAAATGTGCATTTAAAAAAAAAAGCTTTCAACCAAAAAGAATGCAACTGTTCCAGCTCAGGATCAGACAATGTTCTTGCTAGCATTATCTTTGACTTGGTTTCAGTCATAATGGTTTGTACCTCTCGGTAAGGAAGGCCTGGCTTAGTGTAAACATTTGTAATTTATTAAATACTGGATAATGTACTGACAAATCTGGGTAAGTGATTGAGATTATGTTTTAGATTGAAAGCCAAATACCTTTAGCACCATGTAATCATGTACCATGAATCATTTATGGATCTGCCATTTTGTAAGTCTCTTCTCCCACCATTCCTCATCTCTCTCTTTCTCCCCCTGCCCCTCACCCCCAACATACACACACACACATTTCCCATTCAAACCAGAAGTGACCTGGTGGTCGAAACAAAATGGGTCGTGGAACATCCGTGCTAACAGTAATGCTGATGTCAAGCAGATTGTTGTAAAAGTCCCCTCTCTGATACCAAACTGGCAATTCGTTCCATGTAGGATCATGAACTCGCTTACATTGTGAAACCTGTGCAGGATTCACCACAGTAAACCTTGATGAGACTGATTTGTGCTCAACATTTGCTTTCAAATCACTACAGCAACAATTTAGTGTATTGAAATGTGTGAAAAAAACTTTTTCAAACTGAGTGTTTTTTAAAAAAACATTGCAGGAATATTTCAGACTGATGTGAGCTGCAATCCCTTTGCTAAACTGTCCAGGGAAAGAAACTGTTAATATATCTATTGCATTCTGATTGACGAATTGAACTGGTTCGATGTATTTACAAATATGCAGCACGCAGGCACCTAACCATATTATAATGGCATCATTCATAAAATAATCAGTGTAATCAATTTAACAATGTTCAAAGCATCACAGCACATTTTAGTTCTCTCCCTATTGATTTATGGGTTGTTGCATTGTCAAAACTCTACCCACACATCCGAGGCAGCAATCTGAAATAAGTTTTGTCCTTTTGAGTGCCAGTACTTTCTATTCTTAAATGCCCCAAACTCTTCTGTCGATATTATTGATATTATCCGCAGGCATTTTGAGCAATCCTTCTGTCAGAGCCACTAATGATGGTGAACAGGGAGATTGCATTGGCCTGATGCTGGGTGGGTAGAAATGAGTAGAAGAATCATTGATAATGTGTCAGGCTCTTCAGAGGTTTGATTAGCTCTCTGACTAATGCCATGCTAAGCAGAAACATTACTCTACCCTGAGAGAAGAAAAATATTCTTCAGGGAAATTAACTGATACCAATGAAACAGTGTACCAAGGAAACTCTTGGATAAATTAACAACGCAATTACATTACATGACACGTTGTAAGATGGATGAGAAAAACTTTGCCAGTATTATGTTCTATTTTCAAATTGCAATTTATTTGAGGGCTTTAATGGACATCTTATTAAAACATCACCGCACTGGTCAGGTTTCATCATGTGTCAATAAGTGTGTGATTAATGACACTGTCTGTGCCATTCTCTGCAGCTTGCAGTAAATTTAAACAGAAAGCAATAAAAGCAAAACACGCGCTTGAGAGAAAGGGACTGAAAGAGAGAGAGAGAGCTTGATTTCCAAACAAAATAATTATAATGAAACCTAACATTCAAAGCAACAATATTTTATTGAAAATGTAGTAAATGGTTATATCAGATATTTGCCAATGTTCAGATCTCTTCCTTTTAATAAACTCAACATTGTTTGTGCATTAAGCTAAAATGATTTTGACAGCTTTTCTAAAGATTAAATGCTTATAGCTAAAAGCATATTTTCTATGTAAATGTATTGGAGGGTAACTTGGGATCCCGATTCAATTAATAAGTGAGAGAACCAGTGGGTCGACAATACACGTGAGTGAAGAACACCCAATAATTAGAGAATGACTTGAGTCAAAAAGAAAATGATAAAGGTCTTCCCTGCAAGTTGATTAAGCTGGGGCGTCCAGCGCTCTCTGCTGTATTCTGTTTGTTTAAAATAAAGCCTCACGATTTTTGATTTTAATGAGGATCATTAAAAGTGTAGTGCTCCCTTTAATAGTACACATTGTGACCTGCCTTTCACCCCTCTCCAGATGTGACTGGAGTGACTGGTCATCATCTTGGAGATCCTTTATCAGGGACATATTAAATTTCCAGGAACGTTTGTTTCCAAATACCACTTCATTCATGAGTGAAAATATAGTTGCAATAGCAAGGTTATCAGATCATGAGATCAATTTTATATCATACTGAAGTGTCATACCATCATTTATCACATAGTTGGGTCATCATACAATTTAGGACTTTTTTTCTGTTTGTTTCTGATCACATCAACTCCTTACATAATCTAGAGTTCCATGTCACTATACTGTACCCAGATGTTACTTTACTACGGTAGTTTCCTTTTGCATTTCTGATTGTATAATATCTGTGGCAAGCTGTGGGAAGCTTGCCAGAAAACACTCTCAATAGCAAGCTGTGCTGTTTTAGCTGGTTAAACTCCAGCAGTACGCTAACACACACACTCTGGGGTCCCTGAGCCTTGACTATTGCCAAACTGCCCCTAATACTTTCGGAATTTAGGTAAATGGCAGGGTGCGTCCCTCCAGGAAGAGAATGCACATTCTATTCCTGACAAGGAGAAATCTGTGCAATCCACATTTGGAACTCTGTCTGGTTTGGATATTCTTAAACAATGTGATAGGTTACCATCTGTCTCGCACACCCAGCTGACCAAAAAGAAGGTGGATAATAGAACATTGTTATTTAAACTCCGTGCCAGCACTAGTCAGTCAGTTTTTACAGGACTTGTTCTACATCAACTGAACAACATGTCATGTGTTAGTGAAAGCTGAGTTCTCTCCCCTCTTGCATCACTGTAAAGTCAGATCTTAACTCACTGAAGAACACTCAATAGCATTCATTGAAAGCTACTCCTCTGACTGCCAGTAGGAACACTAAAGAGAGCTAAAGAGAGGTTTGAACCTGAACTTTTGTACAGCTTACATGGGAGGTGCCTTTATCCACTGTGCTATGTGAGAGGCTTAAGATACTGCTTTAATAAACAAATCTGGACATGTATAATGAACTGAATTTTGAGCCAAGGCAGCCAGCCATCATGCTCTGCCTGAATATATAAAGCTCACTTTGGTATTGATAATTTTAGCCTCTAGCTCATTTCAGATTGCTACAAAGGATCTAGCTGGCATAAGCCTGGTGTCTACGATGTGTTTTTATCTCTAGGATTTCAGTTGTCAGGAGAACAGATAACGTTATCCATCTAGCATGGATTGTCCAGAACTAACAATAGGTCACACATGGTGGATATCCCAATATCCGGGGGCTAAATGGTGGAATATATTGAATATATTGTTTCCTAAACATGCAGGTAGTCTGCCATTCCAAATATCCTATTACTCCTTTAACCATCCCATTGCTTGGGTGATCTCTTCTGTTATGAGAATAGGTATCAGTTAATGAGTATTCTTGCAGCCCTATGCAGAATGGAAAATGTAAAGAAACCTTGACGTATCATTTAAGCCCGTTCCAAGTTTGTTTTACCCAATAAATATATTCCTTCTTGGCGTAGGAAGAGTTATTATGAATCTTGACTTAACCCAATGAGGATCTATTGCAGGTGAATGAAATTTGTCGTATGGTAGGCATATGATTCAGACTTTACATGATCTGTTTCACCTCCTGAGAAAGAGAAAGTTCTGACAAGTTTTGTCCCTGCTGAAAATTTAATTGATCAAAATTCCAGAATCTTTAATCCATTCGTACGGACTCCATAGTGTGTAAAATTGTCTGCCTTTGTTTACCATTAAATCTTCAAACCCTGGCCAAATGTTTATCGAGCTCTCCTTTAAAAGGCGATCAACACAACATTAAATACTTATACTGGGAGTCTCTTTTACGTTTTTACTACAGTGCTTGTAGAGAGAGGAGAAGAGAATTATTCCAATTTCCAGGCTTGCCTGAAGAAAATTAATTCTGTACTTGTCCTCTAGTTGTGTGCTCCTTTGCCCCTGTAGCTTGCATACATTTTCATTGTCCATCCCTTATAGCACTTAAGAAACCTGGATCTTGAACCCTCTTTATATTCTTTTCTTTAGGGAGATTTTTCTTCATAAATTACAGCCCTAAGTTGCAGAATCCTATTGAACATTTGAATCTTGGCAGGGATAAGGGAGGTGAGTTCAAAGAAGCCAAGACCATAAGAGAATTAAGATAAAACAGAGTTAAGGTTGGGAAAATAATGGAATATAAGGTGTGTGTGTGTGGTAGTGGGGTTGGGGGTAGGAATGACATTAGAAGCTGACAGAAGGGAGACTAGTTTCATTGGACCAGATTTCTTTGAATATTATTTATCTCGCTTTTGCTTGTCATCTAACTACACAGTTGGGATCATCAGCAGTTTTTCTTCTTGTAATATTGTACAAAGTATTCCTCCAGATGATTTATAACTAGCACAGCACAGGTCTGTCCTCAACTCCATTGACCGCTACCCCGAATAGAGCTTTTAACAAAATCACCTGCTTCTGCTGGTTTCCAATCCAGCTGCTTAATTTGTCATTAATTCCATAAACCTCCCAGCTCTCTTTAAAGTTTGAAAATGCAAGTAAATCCTGTCAACTGGGTAGTCTTCATCTACTATCAAAACTATGTTTGGCCCACAAAATATACAGTCAATTCACTTTACAGTAAGCGCTTTGTGACGTCTCGAAGACGTGATAAGCCGCTATATCAAATGCAAGCATTATTATTTATCATTATTATCTTGCAATACATCCAGTTTTTACAGTACTCCTAAAAATCCTAAGCCAAGATTCACACATTTCCTCCTTCATTTTCTTAAGATTCTCCTCATAATTCCCACATGACTTCCTGCTGCCTCTTACTTGCTGGTCACTTCTCCAGTTAAGATGGAACTAGATAGCAGTTTCTGGTTACTATTTCTTGTGGATTAATTTCTCCCAAATTACTTGGTCCATCTTCTTGGTCTGCGGTGTGCATCTCTCAATATTTTGATATCATCTGTTTCTAATAATGCTAATAACCCCCACAGAGGTTCACAGTTTCTTTCCAATGTATTCTGTAACTGCTCAATTTCGAGGCCTATTGTCTAACCTCAATGGAATAGAATACCTCACATTGCAGACAGCGTTTTCTTGTAGCCCCAATCTACTCTGTCAGTATTTTACAGTATAACAGTCAATGAGATCTTCACGTCAAGAAGATTGGGGTTTAATAGAATGATTAAGAGAATTGAATTTCTAAGCTACACAGGGAGAATATTGCAGCATCTTTTTAAACAAAAATTGGGAACCGTCATTGTGTGCAAGAGTGAAAGTTTACTTTGTTTGAAAGCTTGGAGCAGCAGTTTGCTAAGAAGCACAGCTTTCTGCAGCATGTATTTTATCCACCATACTATCAACAACTATTCTGAGTAATCTGTGAAGCATGAATGTGATGTTATAAACATTAACATCTTTAAGTATGAATTAATAGCAAATTTTGTTGCAGAAATGTCTCTATTCTTTATATTACTATCACTTTACATGTCAATACAATACTTCTAGAAAACTGTATGCATTTCAGGGAGAATTTGAACGAATGGAATTGAAAAACTTGTTTGACAATATTAAGCTGAAATAGTGGCTGTATTTCAACAGTATGCTGACGAGAAATAATCAAATGTTTCATTGTGAAACCATTTATAAGGAAAAAGGAACAATATATTAATTTTCAAATTTCATTTATTGTAGACAAATAATAAGCATGCACGTTGTGTATATTTTATTAAATATATCAATAAACTTTTGTGATTTATCATGAATCGATTTGGCAAGCTGCAAGCTATTGATAGAATTTTAAATTTACTTTTATAAACCTGGGAAAGGACTCATCAGATCTCTCCTCTTCTGTCTCTAATTGAACAGGAAAGGTTACAGGAGTCGAGGCAAAATAACAAGGCCACAAACTTAATGTGTTTAAGTTGCTACTTTGCTCTATGCTTAATAAATAATTTATGTTATCAGCGAGTGCTGGCTGTGAGTTCCTCTGGGTCTCGGTGCTTTCTATCCTTTGCATGCTATATTTCAATGACTATTTATTGTTTGCAATTTAATATACTTTACAAAATGTTCTGGCAATGTTACGGTTGTTGCGTTGTGATATAATGATATTTTAAATGATTTAATATCTTTTTAATGGGTTATTCAATAGATGCATCATATCATTCATAAAATGTTCTCTCTTTTTCCCCAGTTATTCTGAATCATACTTTACGTGGTGACATTCCAGCACACAATGAAAAGTTTAAATATCCAGAATGCATTGAAGCATTTATGCATTTTAAATGACTGGGCTAAGGACCCATTTTAAATTCAAATACACTAACTTCAAATTACATTGTCAATGGGAATATCATTGTCGCAGATTTTAAAAATTGGTGTCATTATAATTTTAGCACAGCATGTCGAAAATCCTCCACGGGGGCAAATTTCTTCTCTGCAAGTCATGTCCTCAGGTCTGTCCCAAAACCGCAAATCGTATGCTGTGTGACAGTGGCTAGGTCCCTTGCAATCTGCTGAATTAAAATTCAGCTGTCTGTGAGTGAGATTAATCACTTCTCTGCCTTGGCTTTTTCTTATGCACTGAATGAGGTGCCAGTGAGGCTGTGGTATTTGGTTACATGTGGAATGATTTGTAATTCTGAGTAATCACTTAGGACAAGCCCTTACACCATTTTATCCATACATGACTGTTGGCCAAAGTCAATACTCATAGTAAAATAATGAGATGAGGCTAACTGAACCCTTTTATTAATGCTCAAAGGAATAAATATGATGCTGCACTTTTCCCATTGAAAGTATCCTTTTCTTCCAAATTGACTGGGAGGTCAGTTTTGCAGGGTAGCAACTAAGGTACCTTTTTCATCTCAGAAGTGTGCCGTTTTCACAGGGTATTTAACCACGGTACGTCAGCAACAACAACAACAGTGACTTGCAGCATCAGGTCCTGGCAGTTCACCAGATTTGGCTTTATTTTTAACCTTTGTCTGACGAGGAAAGTGTCAGTGGATCCATAAGCGATCAGAACGAGAGACTTTCCTTTAGCTTCTCACTTTCCGCAACATCACAATGCATGTGAAACCCAATACGTAAAACTGGATTTTTTTTGAACAGTTGGAAACATTTGAGGAGAAGCACTTCTTTCTGTACTCTGGCCCTTCTCCAAGAACACTTCAGGTTCAACAGCTGTGCAGAAACACATGGCACCAAAGCTTCATTTTTCATAATTGGAGACAATTTTAATAAATAATTATTTTGAAATTGCTACATCATCATAATTTGCTGCATGGGAAAACCATCATCAAAATCGTACTATGCATTCTGAGTAATATCAATTATTTCAATCATTTCCTCATGTTTATTGTGAGCAGAACTGAACAGAATGCAGATTATGCAGTTTAAAAGTATTGCTGCAATCTTCTGAGTAGATGCCCCTCAGTCTCAAAGTTTAAACCGCTCTGGAATATTCAAAGCGAAAATGTGTATTCCCTACAGTACAGCGGAGGACTGGGTCAGGGTTAGTAAATATGAGCATACTGAGAACTATAATTACATCCAGAATAGAAGTTAATACTTTCCCATTTCTCTTCTGACTACATTTTTGTTCTTTAAAATGGTGAACCCAGAGAGCAGTCTGCCGCACTTTGAAAGATTTGTGTAAAGTTTCAAGCATTCAACATGAATTTCTTCAAAGGCAATTGGGTAATAGCCAACTATCTTCTTGGAAGGTTAATAAAAATGATAGACCTTTGATATGATGATGTCTGAAACTTCATGCCTATATGTGTGCATCCAATTATTGAAAGTATCAATGTGTACCTTAGGAAGATTTGTACAGTAGAGAAAGACTATACCTTTAAGGAACAGTCAAGGGTGACCAGCGAATGGTTGATGCTCAGATATACTGAGTTTGTTAAATTAGTTTTGTTAATTCTTTGTCAGCTGTGCATGCCTCATCATGAAACTGGCACTCTCTACGCTCTCTTATTTCTTCCCTCATGGTTGCAGCACAAACACAGAGCAGCAGGGCCATCAGTGGGTAATATGTATGTTCTCTTGCATTGAAAGGTATTATCTGCAAATAACTTACTATGTTCTGCTAGTAATCATATAAATTATAGAAAGAAAAAATTAAAGCGAACTAAGTGTAAAACAACAACAACAAAATTACATTTGTATAGCACCTTTCATGTCGGGAGGACATCCCAGTATACCTGTAACCGTTGAAAGATAATTTAAGTGGTTTAACGCTAAAATTAATACAAACAGGATATTTCATTTATTTTTCTGGAAATAGCACATACCCTTTGGTCCATTTTATTTTAGAAAATATATTTTATAATATTTAGTATTATGGATGTACAAAGTTATGCTTTAAGAGGTACAAGGCCCATCCAGCACTCACAGGGTTAATTGAGAAAGGTATAGGTAATTCAGTGAACGTAATACAAGTATTACAAATCCCATTTTTAACTCTCACTGCCAAGATCTGCAAATTTAGAGGCCAGTGGAGAAAGCATTGTTTTCATCTGCCAAAACCAGTCAAGTTACTGAAGACATGGGAATAACCCCTTCAGTCTCTTCTTGGCCTGGTTTTAAGTGCATTTTTTCAGCACGATTATTTACATTGGAATAAATGACTAACAGATGCACAGTAAATTCCCAAACTAGGTACTCTTCTCTCATCCCAGCACCTAAGTGAAGGGGCAAGCACAGCGTAATTCTGAATTGCTCAGTCTTCAACCCAATTTCCTTTTATGTAAATCAAACTGCTCTGTGAGGCAATAGGGACTTTTCACCCTTGCTAGGCTGGAGAGCGTAGGTAAGGTTTGGTGGTATTTGGACATGCAATGTGTAATCTGTAGCACAGATGAAACGGCTCTAACTTGTAGATCAGTTTCATCTATGCCAAGGAGCTTGGTTAATGCCATTAGTGCATTAACGCTACCAGTTATAAAGGAAGCCTGAACCTGGGTATCAATTTTCACACTAAAGAAATATCAAGTACTTTGAAGCCATTACTTGAGCAGAGAGGTTTATGCACCGATTTCATACTGGCTCTTAGATTATGCATGGTGTACACCAGCTACTTGACACCTTGATGAGCTTAACTTCTCTAGTGTTCAGGTGAATAAATTGGCAAGTTAGAGGTGTTTGCGTTGCATTTTATATGGAACTCATTACATTTGTAAAACTATGGAGGAAAAAAAGCCACCTAATTTTGCCAAAATGTAACAATGATGGTACAAAGTGTATTAATTCAGTATGTGGAAAGTTTCTCAAGGCTAAGTCGTATGAATTGCCCTTAGTAAAACTGCATTCTGCAGCTGACAGAGGTTTGTAATATCTGGTCATTACGCTGACAAAAAAACACCAATTACAGTACACTGCTTCCATCTCTTTGACAATATCTGACAAGAAATTTGTGTGATGCATGATGACTGCTGGCAAGATCAATCTAGCAATAGCTTTATGATAGCTGAATAATAACTTGGCAAAAGCTTAACAATGTTCAGTTGAGTATAGCTGCAATAAAAGTACTGTAGTGCATCATCAATAATACTTGCGTTTTGAGCTGACACAATTGAAATGCACTCAATGTTACTTTGCACAATAGTGTCATGTGTGATTTTTCTGCAGATGTAGTTTTAATATATTGAGGAGCTCTGGTACTTCCCCAGTGGTCTGCCCAACCAAGGGCAGATTCCCATCGTAAATGAACAAACTTTATTTGGAAATGAGTCTTGGGGTTGGTATAAACATCCAAAATTTAAAAAAGGTCCTATTGATAGGATCACAGGAGCTATCAGTCATTTGTCAACATGTTAAATGCTTTATTATTGTCTGGGGATAAAGGAAGGAAGGCAAGAATAAGGATTACCATTTGTACACATGTAAACAATGCCTTATTAATAATTGTCCTTAAATATCTCTGCTACATTACGTTTTATTACAGTTGGACTGATTGCAGCTGAAATAACTTTTGTTTCTGGCTTTTTTGTTAACTCATTGTGGCTCAAAGTTAGTAGCATATGTCATGACGCACATTGCTCACCAGTTGAGATCTATCCATGGCTGTGCTTTTTATTTTCATTATGTTTTATGTCAATGTTTTTCCTCCTCGTTTAAAGTCTATTTTCTCAGTCTCTCCTCGCCCCAAACCTTATTCTTCACAGAAAGGTAGGCAGCCTATGCCCCAGGCCTCTCGGTCTATAGCATTGTATAATCAGCTGTTGAGAAGATGGGCAATAGTAAGTGACGCAACTCCTTCAATGTATTGCTTGTCTTTGTGGTGACATTCTCACCATCTATTTGCTACTTCCCCATGGTTGTGTGACTGAGATCAATTCATTCAGAATATGGCTCTATTTGTTGGGGCTTCAATAACTTTTGCCACCACATCACCCATCTCATTCAATCCTTTCAAAGTTGCTTCTTAACTAACCTTATGATGTGTAGGAAGGGCACTCTAATCCTAATCAGTCTTCATGTGTTCAGAGCAGAAAAAATCATTCACCACAGAGAAATGGAACTGAAATTCCTTTGGACCTAGAATTCAACCCTAGTAAAGAATCCAACATAGCATTGTGCTGTGGGACTCTGGTAATGTATATTTTTAAATGAGATGTATCTTCAGCTCCATATGAAATATGCATGTTCAAATATCCACAGAGAAACTGTGCATCAGTCTACAAAATGCTGTCAAAGACTGATCAGAAACACATGTTAACGCCTTACTCAAACATTCTTATACAGGTTGCATTGATCTTTCTGACCGAAAAGCATCAGGTGTCAGGGTGACGTCCCGAGGATCTGATCTGATGCATTGTTTGTGGCCAGCGAGGCTTTTGAAGCCCTGTTCTATGATCCAGGATTTAAAAGCTGGATGTTCTTCTACGCGTCAGCAATTTCAATCTGCGGTGAGTAATGTGGCAGAACAAATAGTTTAAAGGTGAAGGGTTAGAGTAATGAGTCACAAGGCAATACGTTTTTGTTCTGAGAAAAGTCCAAATGTTTGTAACGCAGATCTTTAGAAATTGAATTTGCATGAAATATTGTGAAATATTATTTTACCTAAAGCTGTGGTTGGTGCATTGGAATCCTGCAAAGTTCAAAGACGACAGCTTGGTCCATAAAAAACAGCTGGTGAGCAAGTGTTGGGGGCATCGCTGTTTTTCACATTTTTGTGTTAAATTTAAAACATATTTTGCTACTGTAACTTAAAGAATTAGTTTGTAACTTACCCTACTGTGATCAACAGAGACACTGCAGGTCAGGCAAGGAACTGCATCAGAGATGATGTAAACATGCCATAGCTGTTCAAGATCGCTTACATTCACTTCTTGTTTGTAATTTTACAAAATAGACTGTTAAAATTGAGTTCATTCGTTTTTTTTCACATATCGATACTTTCACAGCACCTTTTATTGCATTCTTTTGATGTACCTCACTGATGGTATATTTTTCTTATTATTGCAGGCCAAAGTCTCAGACCCGGTATGTGATCAAGTTGCCCCTCTTTTTTCTTGGTCATTATAGAATGATGATATTTCTAATATTGTCCAGTCTTCCAAGTGTTTCCATTTTCTCTTTAAGTAGTCAGAAGGCTTTGGGTTCAAGCCCCACGTAAGGACTCGCATTGTCTAGGCTGACACTCCACACAATAATGGGGGTGTGCTACATTGTTGGAGGTGCCATCCTTTGGGTGGGATGTTTAGCTAAGGTCCTATCCAGATGGACATTAAAGATTCCATGGTATATTGAAAAAGAAAAGGGAATTTCTCCTGGTGTCCTATCCAGCAACATCCCCAAATAAAATCAGCCAGTCAATTCATTAGTCTAAAATGTGTACATCTTGCCATCTCCCTAGAATGAAGGTGAATTAATACACTACCTCCATAAATGTGAAGTTTCATTCAATAAATCTTGCAATCTAGTTAAACCTGAGATTGGGTAAGACATGTACAGAACCAGAGACGATTGCCACTATGGTACCACTTATTGTACTTGATGACCAGTCACTTCACCACCAGTGTCATTGTACCATGGAAACTTTGCCTTGTCTTGAACCAGTATCAACCACATGCCCTTCGTGTGAGTCTGGCAGATTTTGTTCATGTCTTTAGAAGTGGTTTCATTCTGTTTTTGAAAACAAACTACATGTAATTCAATCCCCAGTTTCAACACAAAATATATTCATTGTTCAAAACCAGAAAAACCTCTAAAAAGCAACAACATAAAATTGGTAACTGACCTTTGCATTATACAGCCAGTGTAATCAGTCCCTTAACAGTTTCACACCCTTGCTTAACACAGATAATGAATGAATCTACTGTTACCACTGTCAATGTTGTTTCACCAGTGTACCATATAAATGTACACAGACTTAGCCAATGTAGACCACAGTAAAACCACATGCACATTCTTAAAAAAGTTAAGGTACAAGTGGGTATGAGCTGGAAATAAAGAGATTGCAACATGGAGTATTTATAGCTTCAATTCTTTTTGAAGTTTCACATACAATACTCTAATTCTTATAATGCTGCGGCCTTTTGGTTTAACCTCTCAAGGTTTCTTCAGTTCTGAGAAATAAATAACTCCAATGCTCAATGTGCTCAGTATAGTTGAGCCTGGTGTAAATGCACATGCGCCGCAAGTTGTAAATTCTATTGTCCCTCACTTTCAGCATTATCACTGCCCTTATCCAAACATAATCTGGACTCTGAGATGCTACTTTGGTAAACAAGTTACCTGTTTATGGGGGATTCAGCTGTGTTTTCAAGACCAATGCGACAGAGCATCCTGAATCTTAATTTTGTGGTGCGCATATTTCGTGAAAGTCTTCATAAGGCTCAATTGCAGCTTTATACAGTACTTTGTTTTAAATTCAGTAGTATAATGGGAGTTAGCTGAATCCTTGATGCTAGTAAGGAAGGTCCCCATTTCTTAGAATATATTCTTGTTCCTGATCCGAACATGGCTGTAGGCCAGCATAAATTTGAGATTGTAATTATATTTACATTATTACTCTAATTAAATCAGGTAACATGGTAAAACAGCTTGCTTGTAAACCTATAATACTTCACAATTTTACCTCCAAATGTCCCACTGCACTGCCATTCAATAAGGACAAAGCAAAGTAAAGGTTGTGTAAAAAAATGTTCTCCCCTGTTTTATTTGCAGCCTATTAACAACTGTTACTGGAGGTTTAATTATACCCCCGTGATCTGGAGATACAGCAGATTTCTGTCATTTTCTCCTCTGGGAATGGTTCATAGTTACCAGCATCCATTATCCCTGCCTGTAAGCTGATGCTTTTTTATTACCAGTGCAATAATCACTGCATCTTTGGGAACATCTGTTCTGCGTGCTATGTGTGGAGATCCCAGTGCCTGTCAGCTACTGGCTTTATATGATGACCCCATGCCCTCTTGCTCAGTTTACAGCTAATTTGTTTAGGAGAATTCTGCAGATCTGCCTACACACTATCACTGCCGGAGTGCAATTAATAGTTCAGATTTACAAACAAAGGGATTCTGCTTCTCTCTAAACTTCAGCACTTGTTTTGGTATGGGTGACTTCACTGAATTGCCCTGCAACGAATATTCACAGCAGATGGATCTGTAAACCAGTAAAATGTTATCCAGGCAGCCTTCCGGCAGCAGTAGTGCTCACTGCCACCATTTAGAAAATAACAGGCATATAGTATTTGAGGGCAGGCTTTTTTTTGTTTGGCAAATGTAATTATTGTATTTCTATTTTGGGTTTTACAAATTATTTGGGGGGAACAAAAGTTATTGTCTGGGAAAGAATAAGCCACACCATTCTATTTATTGTCCTAATGGTCATTAAAATATTGCCATAACTTTTCCAACGTAAAGATAATCATTGGAACAGCACCTTCAAGTAAATGAGATGTGAAATCTCTTTTTATGATTAATTTCTTGTCACCTTGCTGTTCGCTTCCTATTTTGTCAGCTGTGACGTTCCTGATCAAGGATTATAGTTTGTTAAATAGAGGTGTAAATATGCAAAATATGTATATGCAGTATATATTTGCCAGTGTCAAATTTAAGTACCTGTCTACTTTCGCTGACAGGAAGTCATTTACTGCGTTTCATTAATGTTGTGGTTGTAAACTATGCTTTGGAGTGAAGCTAATCCTAACCTTTGTGCACCACACGTGACAAAAGGGCCAGTTTATTTTGTCTTCAAATGAAGGTAATTCTTAAAATGTGAATAACACAAATATCTCAATATCATCCTTAATTATTCTACCTGACCGGAGTAGATACAAATTGTACAGAACCAAGCAGGATTACGTGAAACACGAAGAGGTGTGTGAAGGTGCGGTCAGCAGGTCGCTCTGTTGACCATTTTAAACTTGTCTTTGCAGCAGCTCCATTGCAGGAAAGTAATGTAATTATAAATAACCTTTCAAAAATGTAATACTCAATTGCATTGTCTGAGATTTTATGACTTTGGTCATAAAACCCAATCCTGTTCCATAACCTATATTAAACATTTACATAAAAGATTGTCTTAGAATGTGTAAAGTCTTTTTTACATTTATTTATGGCAGGTTTATTGTCCATGTCTATTATTTGAATTTGATGCATTATATATTTTGGAGAGCATATTGTTTTTCTTTATTAACTAAATGGCACTAACCGAGAAAAAATCAAAATCAGTGTCAAATTGATGCAAACATTTTTTTAAACCAAAAAAAGTACATCAATCATGTTTCATCTGTTTTACTAAATGTCAGTCAGAAGAGGAATACATGTTAAAGACCATTTTATGGCTCGAGATTTACCTTTAGGGATTATTAAACCAAAACAACTCTAGCTGATACATTCAAAATCACTTACTCTCTGAAAATGATTAAGAAGACTGAGCGAACGATGTAGAGGAATACATTAATCTTGTGAAGCGGTGGAATGCAGTCATACCGAAACAAATCTCTGACTGATAGAGCTGAATCAGTGTATCCCTGGAATCACTCAGGCTAACCTCTATTGAAGTTTTTAAATTTGCTCCAGATTATGGTCGGCTGTATTCACAAGTCAGAAACTGAGTAATCAATACAAGGGTCATCTGGGGCATCAGCAACTAGTCTTAGTCTAATCTGCCAAAACCATTGACCTTAGTGTAATTTTGTGATCTTGTATAAATTAATAGTGCATGCTCATATTGTAGTACCGCTATGATATAATGCAGTTGGTAGTAAAATGCTGATCGCTCTCTCTGAATATAAAACAAAGTCTCACAAAACTGAATTTTAATCAGAAATAAGTCGTTTGTGATTAAAAATATGGTATGAAAGAGGCCATTTGGCTCATTGAGTCAGTGACTTCAAATGGATCAGGTACAACTCCGTTATCAAAGACCTTTCAATTTATTCAATCTCTTGAAGGAAATTTATATCCAGAGAGAAAACTTCTCAGGAGAGAAATCTCTTGAGAAATTTCTCCTTAACTACCAATATAATGAAGTGAAACTCCTATATATCAATTGAGCATTGCCACAGAGAGGGTTGATCACGTGCCAATTGCTAAAGCTTCTGAACTTTATGTTACTTGTTTGTTCTGAATTTTCTGACTGAAAGATTTCTCTATTTTGTGACCTGAACAGATCAGAATACAGTATTTAAATAGAGGCATGAAATACCTATGCATTATTGTGTATAATTATCATTTGTACTCTGCAAATCCTGCTAATTAGATCTTCAGTCAACTCAATTTACAGTATATTCTGTGAAGCGCTTTGAAACATCCAGAAGATGTGGTAAGGCGCTATATCAAATGCAAGGATTATTATTATTATTATTCATCCTTTCTTGTTTTATCTGTGATGGGTGTGTACTTATTTTCTGGTTTCTTGGATTAAGGCTACCTGTTTTCTGAGTTGTCATTTCCCTTTTCTTTCCTAATGTCGACACTCCCAATTTCATGGCTTGTCCAGGTATGAAGTCTGCATTACAAAGTCGAGCAGATTTATTTGCTGGTTGACTTTGTTTTTTGACTGCTACAATTCAAAGCCACATTTTGTCTTCAGTTCAAATTCCAGACAGAATTGCTGCTCAGGCCTTGAACAAATTACATGCAGGTTTTGTTCACCGTCTTTCACAACTGCAGGCAGTTTGCATTTCAGATTACACTATAAGGATTTCACCATTAGAACTACACACCAGTCACATCTGTAATTTCCCAAGCAGTGGAATTAAGGCCCCCACGATTTTTTGCTTTGCACATTGTTTAATTGTAATAGTGGGTTATAAATAGTGCTGCAAGCAGTTTGAATGTGAATTCTCTTTGGTGATCGTGTCACTATCCGAATACAATGTTTCACCCAGGTCATTCTCATAAAAATAATCAACTGTGTCCTGTTCTATGACCTGGAGGTTACATTGTGCTCATGGCACTGAAAACAGACCCTTTACAAAACACATAGCTGCTTTGCATTATCCCAACATTAGCAAGAATGATGCATAAAATTAGAAGTCTAAACATTAGCAGAGAGTCAGCACAGAACCTCTAACATTAAAAAAAGTTTCCTTTTAAAGATTTTTTTTCACCAAGAGAATAAATGGAACTTAATACAGTATCCTGTGAAATGAGGCAAAAATGCTACTGTAGCTGGGTTCATCACAAATATCCATTTTAACGAAGTTGACTATTGGAGTCGATCGTTGTCTAAAAGTCATTTCATTGTGTATATTATTGGTACAACACTGTTGACTGGAGGAGGAATCTATACCTGTTAGATGGCTCTGCTGGCAGTGCTTGCCTTTAAAGCTAGCTCCTCCTTTCATTTGTGGCTGGTTTTATTTCATTTTGGGGTTCACATCTGGGTCCTTGCTACTTTATGATGGCATCATGTACCTCAACGCACAAGCTGTGTAACACCAGAGCTGTTCATCACTGCTGTGTTCTAATAATGTATTGTGTTTCTTTGATGTAGCTTTTTATCACATCAAAACATTTCAAAGCACTTTACACAATTGGTCACTCTCTTTGAAGTGTAATGGCTGTTGTTATGTCAGCAAATCCCAATCTGTGCCGTCAACATCCCACAAACAGCAATGAGATGAACAACCAATTGATTTGTTTTTTGGGTGAATATCAATGAAGGAGGGATATTGGCCAGAACACAAGGAGAACACCCTGCTCTTTATCAAAATGGTGCCATTGGATCTTTCGACGTCAAACAGAGCAAAAAGACTGACCTCACTTTAACTTCTCATCCAAATGGCACATCTCCAACAGTACAGCAATGTCTCAGTGCCCGCATTACAGTGTAGGTTACTTTAAAACATTGAATGGGACTCAAACCTATAATTGTCTGACCCAGTGAATTGGGATAACTACAATCCCTTGGTTAACCATTCTTCTGCCTTGCTTAGATTAGTGTTCGCTGATATAATTTTTTAGTAAATATTTAACGCTTTTGCACCCTACTCAACATGCTGCCCTGCCCTGCCCTGTCCACTAGGTAAAACAGAATTGAAATGAGCAGAAATTATCAATTGATTTTGTTTGATCTTGTTTCTTACAGTGCAAATTGTTCCAATATTAAGTAGGAACTGACAACTAGGCTGTTTTGAAGTGCAGATGATGGTCATGGGAACAGCTGACTGAGTCTGTAATGATTTATTTTTATAGTCGAACCCCTTGTAGCCCAGAATCACGTGTAGCCCACTTGGGGTGTGCTCCCCGATAGTTACTTTCCAGAAAATGCTGTCCCTCTCACTTCAAAACACTGGCTGGCTTTTCACATGCAATAAATGTCTGATTACCACAGTGAACTGGCTTTCTTCAAAGGGTCAGATGGCTTTTTGCACACAAAAAATAGTTTATGTCCAGGTTATCAGGTCACCATTGACTGTTTCCTGTGCATTGGGATATGAGGAGTGTGCAGGAAGTGACATTGGTGGTGACCTGATGTTCTAGAAGTTGGTCATCCATTTTTTAGCGTGCAAAAAGCTGGCTGATGTTTTCAAGCAAAATGTTTGACTGATAATTATTATAACGATACTTGAAATATTATAGATGCCCAACTCTCATGTTATTATGGATGTAACCGGAAGCCAGTTGCATCAATGTCACAAAATAGTTTATACTGTATAACAGTACGTCAGTGACAATTATATCACTTTGTCTGTGCCTCAGATGTATGTTCATGGTAAGATTATAAACTCCTGAGTGTTACACATTTATAAACATTTGTTTCCAGTAGCACCAAGTCCTGTGTGACTGACTTTCAGCGTTATATGTTGCACAAGTAGGTGAATTTCCCTGAATTTCAATCTAAAAATGTGGCAATACCATAGGCCTTTGTCACAAGGTCATTAGTGCTTCAGTTCCTCGTAATGGAAAGGACAGCATTATTGTGATTTAAAAAATATTAGAAAAAAACCTCATAACCTTAATATATTTCATAATTATAAATTATGATAGATACCCCTCAGTAAATCGAAGACAATAACTGAATTTTAGAGTTTGGATGAAGAATGGAATCCAGTTTTGCATCTTAGATCATCTGTTTAGCTTGATTGGATTATTACATTGTAATTCACTTAGAGATGCCCATTATCCTCTATGTAACTCATTGCCACCTATTAACAGATACAGATAATACATTGACTTGAAAAGTGGATTTGAAGGGATTTGTAATTGTGGCCAATAATCCATTGCAAAAGGGGATGCAGCAAACAACATGCCTCAGTTGTACTCGTTTATAAATCCAGCTTCATTCAAGGGAGGAAGGCAGCAGAGGTAAAATCCCACGACAATAAATTCCTTATGATTTACAAATATAAAAGCAAACATGGTGTGTAGACGTGCAATCACATGGCATGTACACACAGTATTCAAAAAAAGTAAAAGCTTCAGTACAACTCATTTAAAATCCCACAAGTGCCATGATTTGTGTATGCATTTGGTTTTCTTACTTACAAACGTAAATAAACCACAATGTATAATGACTGGTGTGCAATTTACTTTTTATTTAAATAAACAAGTAAATATACTGCAGTTCAATTGATGCTTATCTTGCGGCTGGCTGATTGAGCCTAACTTACATCTTTCTGTTGCTTTTGCTTTCATTGCTAAATATCTTTGTTTATGGTTGGTTGCAACTGTAGCTATTTCTGATATTTCTAGGTCAGCCATGCCCCACTAAGGTTATACTAAATAAACAGTCATGGAGCAGCCAGGAAGGAGTGGGTTACCAACGCTTAAAGTTTAATTTTCCTTGATTAATCACCATTACTATTCAAACTGACTTTCTGTGTATATACTCAGAGCTCCAGCAGCCTTAAACATGATTGAACCATGCCAGCCATGACAGGGCCTCTAGCCTTTATGCCACTGCCTCTGACTTTCTGTTTGTATTGGGCTTATTAAGGTTTGATCTGCTGCCACATTAAATGTCTCAGATACCTTAATATAGGCAAGAATTTTGCTTGTGGTCAAATCAAACCAGTCAAGTGCATAATTCGCAGATGCACATCATGCAGCTGTATTCTGGAGGTTTATATTCAATGCCAGCGTGTGTGTGAGCGAAAGAAAAAGAGGGAATAAGAACAAGTAGGGGAAATGGATTTAACTTTGTGAATGCCAATGGTTAGATAATAGCATATCAGATTACACGGTTTTCCACCACACTGACTGAATAAACTCTGTGAGTCTCCAAATTCCCGTCATAAATAACATGGGGAATGGAAATGTGGAATGTTTACAATATCCCCCACTTTTAATGGCCCTCTATGTATTGAAACAATTATTTAGAAAACGAGAAGTTATATGCAGTAAAAGGGCATATAACGTTGAGAGGGAAGTCGCTGTAAAAGCTATTCATTGTTGAGGGAATGAAGAGTGTAATAGAGTACTCTACACAAAAGGCAGTAGAGAAACAAACCGTGTGAGCTTCAGCAATATAGCTTGTACAGTGAACGTCACAGAGCATTTAACAAATATGATGGCGAGGGGGGGAGAATTGAGAGACACCAAGCAGAGTAAACTACTTAAGGATATTGACCAAAAAAAACTGTGAAGGTGTTGTGCTTTTAGGAATATTGTGAAGGCAAGGAGAAAAGAAGTGAGGTGTAGAGGTTCTGGGGGGAAAAAAACAGAAAATTTCTGTAGGTTGAATAAGTTGCGTCTGAATGAATTGCTTGCTCCATTTAAGCCCCGATAACATCAGAAACATTTTTTTAAAAATGAGTGTCTTTACAGAATACTAAGAGACCCTCTCTACAAAACACTTGGAGGGAAAATGAGTGAGCCACTCGTTATTGACTCTAAAGTTACATGCTACCCATACTCTTTTGGACTGTCACTTTGAGCAATTCGAATTTTACTTCAATAGCGTTTGTTAAATGTGTTCCATCAGAAGAATGCAAAGAATCCCACATTTAGCCTTCAACAACTTAAAAGTGGTATTGCCAAATGGATACAGTGAAAAGACATTGTCTTTCTCATGTTTGTAATTACCGTATTCATATCATTTTTGCTTTGTTTGCATCATCCATTTTCTTAGCACAAAAGTGAAGATGTTGCTCAATGCGTTGCGTTTATATTTTTATGACAGTGACCTAGGATTGATGTTCGTTACGTGACACCACCGACACACTGCATCAATGTAAATCAGAGACTCCCACAACCAGGGCAATGAGAGTGGCATGTTGTGCAACATATTCACAATGTACACAACATCACGAACGCCCTGCGAACACACTGCAAAACATCACCTCACGCTTATGGTGTGATGTAGATTTGTCTCATTCTCTGAGGTCGCAGACCTTGCCTCACTCCTTTATCCTGTCAGCAAAACTCAGCAGCGTCAGTGGATGATTAGAACCCAAAAGCAGATCCTCTGCTGTACCCGAGGTACATTGTCATCTGCAAGAAGGTGACAGAACTGTCAGGGAGCAGGGTCCCTTCACAAATTGCTTGCAGGTCCCACCTCAATGTTAGGCTGAGGAACCTCCCTTAGGGACTGTCCAAATACCCCAATTGTTGATGGATGTGGGAAGCTAGATTTGGCAAAGGGAGGAAATTGAGGGAATGAAATTCTGATGGAAATTTCAGCACAGATGAAGAAGGTATATATCCTCTTAGCAAATTCTGCTGAACCTTAAATGACAAGACGGGAGCTGAAAAGTGAAGCTGAGTTGTCTAAGTATAGCATAAAGAACAAAAATGCAAGGGACCTGTGTTATAATGTGATTCCCTGGGTTGAATACTTTTGAGGCCACTTTATAAACAAAGTACTAAAAAAAGACAGGTTTGTCAGGTCACTGTATGCCAGCCAGCATGCAACGCAAAGGGACATCAGCAATGGTCCGACAACCTGGAGGTTGTATTTTAGCACAGGAAGCTAGCTAGCCAGTGTCAGAACCTTGGAGTACTATGTTTCTGCTTATGGCATTGGTGCACAGTGCTATAAGCAAGTGGGGCAGTATGCCAGAGGGTGGGGGCGTGGAGGGAGGCAGTGGTTCCCCTTTACCTGGGAGTGTGTGTTCTGGTAACAGTGCTTTTCTTCAGCTTTACTCTCATGATTTGTAATATCCGTCAAACTACCCAATTTTGTTATAGTCGTCCCAGCTGTTATTCTATATAGTCCACATCCTTAAAGTACGAATAAATCAAACTAGTTATGGCAAGTGACGTGCAATAAAATACTTTTGCTCCATGACCTTTAACTTGTGCAATTCCATATGCATTGCATCATGACACAATAGGCTGTGTTCGACTGATGTTCAATTGTACGGAGTTGTAATGCAGGATTATAAAAGGCGTGTTTGATGTGCACTCACTTTCATTCTTACGAATTCCAAATTAACATTTTATTGAATTTCCAATTTATAGTGCACACTCTCAGTGCCAAACACGAGGACAGGAAAAAGATGTTCTTTCCCAGGATATCTATCGTATATGCACTTGGGTTCCCAGGTTTTCAGTGAGACAAGAAAACACTGACATGAAATGTTTCCACAAAGCAAGCAAGCAAACAGTAAAAGGATTGCTCAGGGGGGAAAAAATTAAACACTTTTTATGAAGAAGTGCTTGACAAATATATTTTGTTCACGTACAAACATGCAATGAAGTTATATTAAAATGTCTCATTGCATCACTTGAACAAGAAGAGTGCTAGTGAATCTTTGCTCTTTCCTCAACAAACCTTAAAAGAAAATTTCCCCATGAAAACAGCGACCCCTTTAGAACTGATGAAAAGAAATTAAGGAATAAGCTTCAGGATCACTTTGCTGACTGCATCTTAACTACAGCAAAATGCGATGAGACCTCATTAATCGAGTGCTCGAAAGGACGTATACCTTAGATGGTAAAATTAATGATGCTGAAGATGGAAAGATTTAAGGTTGTGGATATAGATATGGGAATGTAGATAGAAAATGCCATTTAAAAAAAGGCAAACAGCATTGCGTTTTGTGTCTGAGGGCTTTAATAGGAAGTATTCAGATTTATACAGATTGTTGGTTAGGCTGAAGTATTGCGTGTGCTGCTCATTGTAGAGAAAAAACATCCATGCCCTATGCAGGAAATTGTAGAGGTTCCCAAGGATCGTACTAAGAATGAGGAAGGAGTTAAAAGTTATGAGAGTGGACGGTAAAACATTATTCCCGCTGGTTGCGAAATTGATCACTAGGATTATCACTGGAAGAATTAAAGAGGCGGTTAGAAGAAACATTTTCATTCAGTGGGCCGTTAGAACAGGGACTGCTTTGTCACAAGGAGCTATTGAGGCTGAGACGATAACATTTAAAAGAAATTGGATGAACATTTGATGGAAGAACGATCTAAAATGGTACGGGAAAAGAGCAGGGAATTGGCATCAGAGTGGTTGGCTACAGTAGTTGGCATCAGCGTCTGTTTAATGGACCGAATGGATTCCTTCTGGGTTGTAAATTCTACAATCTAGGCAGTGGAAATTCAGCACACTTGGCCCTTGTCTCCACAATCTGCTCACAAGTCTCGAACAATATTTCAGTCAGTAATTTATTAATATGCACCATACAACTGAACGGGGAGCATTGCTCCTCCCGTTGCACAAAAAATTTCTATATGAAAAAGTAATTAAAGGTGTTCATAAAATAAAAAGGGGATACAAAACAACGGTTTTCCTTTTATTAAATTCGTGTTGATTCAATTTTATGAAGCAGTCCATTGTAAAATACAGAAAACTATAAATCATAAAATTGTGTTAGATCTAAAGGAATGATATTGGTGGGTTACATAAAGCGTTCAACATGTTAATTATCACATCTTATGATAACGATATCTCATCAAATGCATTAGTGGTGATATTGTTTCAACTCCTTAGTATGAGGTTTAAAAAGATGTACAGCTTAAGGATTTAACACAGTGAAATCCCAGAAAAACTATTTGTTTGACTGTGACCTACAAATAAACCAAAGCTACTTTGGCTGTCACATGTAGCCTTGTAACTAATGTCAGGGTTACATCATCTTAACTTTGCCTTATCAGCTGTGGTAAGATGGGTTTCCTCACTGATGTGGTTATAAGATGATAATGTCAGTCAGTGAGTTTCACACCCTTCCTTGTGTTTGTCCAGTCAAGGAAATGTAGGGTTTTCTTGTTGGTGTGGACAGTGCGGAAACATCCAGACTGTGAGTACGAGGTTTTGCATGCAAACAATCCTATATCCTTTTTCCGGCTGACAAGTTCCTTCCTCTATGCTAGGAACAAATTTACTGTTCAATTTTCCTGAGTTATTTAAACATGCTCCTTAGAAAATCCCTGGGGAAAAAAGTTATCTCCTGAAATTAATTCCGTCTTTTCTCATTTTCATGGCAGGCTTCAGATGGAGAGTAAACGTAATTGGTAATAATTTTGTAGATTGTCCCTGTAAAGAATATATGTTAGGTTTACAAAAAATACAATTTAATGAGCTTTTAAAATAATTTATTTCCCTCTGTCTTTGTAAGAAAGATGAGATTCTTCTCAATATTCAGCAATGTGGAAATCACCTGCCAAAAATGAACTTTGTAACATTCTAACTGGATTTTTCAGGAAACTACTACTACTAATAATAATAATAATAATAATAACCTTTGCATTTAATATAGTGCCTTTACATCAGGAGGATGTCTCAAAGCTTTTCACAGGATTTACTGTAAAGTACGGTGACTGTATATTTTTGTAAAAATATGTCCCACAAACAGCCATGACGTGAATGATTGTTGGCCGGGACAGGACACCGGGAGAAACTCCCTTTTTTTGAATAGTACAATGAGATCTCTAATATCCAGCTAAACAGTCAGACAAGACCACATTTTAATGTGACATCTGAAATATGGCACCTCCGGCAATGCACAAGGTCCTAATTTTGTTGTATTAGGCGCAGGTTGGCAAAAGCCATGGATCTGGGGACCCCAGAGTACTTGTTGGGGTTTCACTGGAGTCTAACCAGCTAAAACCGCATAGTTTGCTATTGAGAACCCTGCTTGACAAGCTATCCTGCTGCTTATACATCTAGGACCATCTTACCCATTTGGGCTTTGGCTTGTAGAAATAACAGGAGCTGAGTGGGAAGAGTCCCTGCTCCCAGTGACTCGGATGTTTGTGAGGTGCCATCCACCTTGATGTTCTTGAGGTCCAAGTCCATTGCCGAGTACTAGCCTTACTCGGCACCACCTGCTTAATCCAGATCCTCATGCGAGGGCCTTAGAAAACAGACGTGCCAACTGTGAAGCCAACTCTGCCTCCAGGGTGCTAAGCGACAGGTCAGTGTAGGCTAGAGCCCTCCGTCCCTGCAGCCACTTCCTAATTTTATATCGAGTCTGGTTCTGTTAACGTGCGTCATCACTCATACAAATGCAATGCACGTGCATCACCGCAGCTGAGCACAGAGTGTGGCAGTGTGACTGGGGTCACCGCTCTCCCACTCTCACACCAGACAATCCAATTTTAGAGCAGGCCGTCTGGAAAATATCTAAAATGGAAACTCAACACCAAACATCTGTGTTTTTTTAAAAAAAATCCAAGTCTATTTTGTCCACTTTGTTCTTGTGGAATTGGGTCGTCCATTGCTCTTGGTGTTACGTTATTGTCTAAGAGTTAATGAAGCTTCACAGCATAGAGCTGTGCAGCCTGTTACAGGCTTTGTCTTATTTTACGTCATCTCCAGCTGACTCCTTTTACGGTGCCAGTAGGGGAGAAACGTCCGCCAGGGGATCAAAGTCTGGTTACTTGGCAAACTGTGGCAACTCTACATGCAGGCAGGGGCAATGAACACAAGGAGGGCCTGCAAGACAAAACCTCAGTTCCTCACTTTAATACGTTTTATCTCCCTTTGTGAGTCAGAAGGCCCCCCTCCTCTGTGCTGGATTGTCTCCTCAAGGTAGCAGTTGGTAGTCACAAACAGAACTTTATCTTCCGGCAACTATTGACTGCACAGGAACAAGACCCGCTTTAACTCAGGTCTCACTCATTTCAGATCCACATCTGCAGCCAAGAAGTTAAGCTAGCTAGTTAAGCTAAGGCAAGAATGGGGTCAATGTGCCCCCTTTTTTTTGCAGTTGAGCCAAATGCTTTGAGCTTATTTGCAAATTTGCTGCGGAATTCGGGGGCACCTGTAAACAGAGCAAACGTAACACACATGCGCACATTTAAAATCTACCCACCCACAAAGCATTTCAAACGCTACCACCGCTCTTTAAATAATAAAAGAGCGCAGTACATGAAAACAATGGTAAGAACCTGCTCGTGGGTTATGAGGTCAACTCATTTGTTGAATATTTATGGTATTCAGCAACTCTCTGCTGGATATCCTTTATAATGTAGCCTGCTGGGAAAGGAAAGTTAACACCTTCCTCATCTGAAAGCCTTTGTCTGTAATCTCAATGCCATCAAGCAATGAAGAACAGCAAGATACTGAATTTATTGCTCAGTTCAAGTTTTAGCCTCAAGTCTATTATGTCTATCTTCTGTTTGGCAATTGAGTCATTTTAATAACATAATGGATTTTCTAAACAGTTTCTCTTTGAAAGGGACTTTGCTGGTTTAAAGTGACCAGGCTGTCTTGCCTGTCCAGTCACAGCAAACCATTTTCTACAGACTTGTACTAAAAGTGCTTGTTGCAAAACTCTTGCATTCCATCAGCGGTAAACAATCTCAGCATTGCAGACGTGCAAGTAGAACCATGTATTGTGTTCCTGCAAGCCACGGCCTCAGGACCCAATGACTGTATGTTCCAAACCCAGGTTCAGAAAAGGGATTTGTGTCGAGAGATCTGGCAGCCTGCCGGCTAGCGCTGATCCTTTGGATGTGACGCTTGCAGTTTACTCAGGACTAGATCGATTTTACGCTTCACGTATGTGATAAATATCAGTTTGTGGCTAGAAAAGAGGACTTCTGTCTGGTTAAGAAACTTGGGTTAAATATTAAATAAAATTGGCCTTTTGCTTGGCCTTTTGAAGCTTTCTCCCTCCGAGTTGTCATAATGAAAGGCAATAAAGCCACAAGCAGTAACTGAAGATATATTTTACTATGTGTAGAAAGAAGCAGAGCTACATTAACCCATAATATGAAGACATCGGTAAACTTGTGCTGCAATCGTAACTACATCGTTTGTGTCGATCTGATGTGGTTTCTGGGGGATGGCCTTGCGTCAACTCTCTTTGTGTTGGCTTATGTGGTTTATGATGTCTGGACTAACTGCAATTGATATAAGGCTAACCCTAAAAAGGCTGACCAAAACAAAGGAAAGGCTTTCAAAATGCTTGTGTGTAAAAGATTTTGGACAATCCAGCAAACTTCTCCAGAGGTTTCAAATGTCATTGGAGTACCTGGGGCTCTCCAAGGTTTTTAATAACTTTATAAATAAGACAGCGTTGTGTGCTGGTCAGCTTGACGCTCTAGTTGCTTTTGGGTGGACAAACACAGAGCTCTGCTTCGCTTGTGCTGAGCCCAAAGTAAGAGTAATACTGAGCTGGCTGAATAATTCCAGTCTCCACGTTTGCGTCACTCAACTGCAAGCAGCACATTGAAGAGTGCTTGAAGTTCAATTACCCCACTAAATGTCTGTTTATCCGGCCTTTAGCATTCAGCTTTGTCTTGTGCAAAAAGCAATTGCTATTCAAATCTGCACCCTTTTTACTTAGATAATAGATAGGTAGGAATGGGTTATGAGAAGAATGTACAATCAACAGAATGCTAAATCTCTCAGTGTGGCACTTTATACCATTAGTTATTTGCTCCAACCTTTTTAGCTTGTTTTTAAATTTAGCTGCAAACACTGAAAATATCTGATTTGCCTGAGTATTTCCTTTTGTCCTCTCGTTATGATGGTAGAAAACTTGGAACTATAACATACGTATTATATTACTGATACAAGGACTTCACGTACCTAACTCTTTGCAGTTAGGAGATGTTGCAAAGTAGTGTAAAGGATTCATTTGAAAAAAAGTTGAATTGAATGACACAATAAGCCATATACCTTTTAAACATGAAGATGTTACTTTGTTAAAGTGTGGTACAGTATTAGTGAAACATGCTACATTATTCCAATGAACAGGCTAGCCACAAGACTTTTCAGCACCCTGCAGCTCCCTCATCTGTCAAGTTTTGAGTATTACACAAAGCAAAACCATTCGCTCTTTAAAATTTCTTTGCTCACCTTAATGTCAAAATTGTTCTTCGGGTGATAGAATGTCATCGTATTCTGTGCATTTAGGTACAAAAATGTTTTGGTTTGAAAAAGAAAATATTTTTCAGTCTGAATGTTGTGTGGGTGTATTCAGGTCTGACACTGGAGGCTGACACTCCAGTGCACTTCTGGGGTACAGCTGGTTTGTTGGAGGTGCCCTCCTTCAGATGAGATATTAACCTGAGGTCCCTTTTGCCTGTTCAGGTGGACATTAAGGATCCTATGGTGCTATATGAAAAGAGAAGGGAGTTTCTCCTGGTGTCATTGGTCAATAATCCCCCAGATAAAATTGGTCACTCACTTCATGGCTGTTTATGGAACATTGCTGTGCATAAATTGGCTGCTGTGTCTGCTTACAAATACACATTTACTATACTTTACAATAAATCCTGTGAAGTATTTTGAGATGTTTCGACATTGTTGTAAGGCACTATATCAAATGCAGGGATTATTGTTTTTTATTATAGGGGTGAAAAATGTGCTATCTGAGGGAATTATGAACAGGGATAAATAATCACATCACACACTGCATTTTCCACCACATGGATTCTTAACATGAATAAGATGTTAAATTTCATTTTGAAAAAGCTGCAAATGTCATTTTAGGTTGGATCAATGTAGCCTTTAGAGGAGTATACAATATTGGCATGTTAGCAGCTGAAGCTGGTTGTTAGGTCACTGGGGGAACAGAATGTTGAGCAGGAATGATATCCACAAAGGTTGTGCTGCCATCAACTAGATTCTCCTTCTGTCTGGGCTTGGCTGCGCACTGAAGGTGGCAAACTGCAACACATCCTTGTTCTTTGAAACTGAGCATATTAAAAAGTCTGAGGTCCCAATAGAATAATAGCCAATCGCTTGATAAGATCACACAAGATCCGAGAGAGGTTTGGATGAAGAAGGCTCTTTGTCTCATCGAAGATGTGATTTGCAGCTGGGTAGAATTGCTAGCAGTTGCCAAAAACAGTGGATGTTTAACTTATAGTTAGCCCGGAGTGCACTGTAGCTTCAAAAATGTCTTTGGGATTTCCACAAGAGCAAGCCTCCCTCGCTCATACTCAACAACAACTTGCATTTATATAGTGCTCTTACGTGGGGGTAGCATCCCGGAGCGCTGTACTCAGCACATGTTCCTGGCAAGATGGGTGAAATTGGGAAGTGGCCCACAGGGAATGTGGCAAGCAGCGTCAGACCCCCCGCACTGCAGTGCACTGCAGTACCTGTGTGACTTGACTGACTTTGAAACTCACGAAAAATCAATGTTGAGAGAACTGTCATCTCTTGACTTTAAACAACACCACAATATGCTGTTTGGATACTTAAAGGAGAAGGAGATGGGTGGGTATTCTGGAAGGATGAGATCAGATGAGCCAAAGCGCCTTCTTGGTCCAAACGAATCTTGTGATCTTGTGTGACTTGTCGGGTGGACACAGTATAGTCTGTTGATCGCATGTGACTCAAATATGGTATCAGTCACTGCAGAGTCACTTGAGTTTGTACAATTGAAGGGGATGCTGGAGTTTGGATGTTTCCCTGTATACAGGCTCTTATTACACTGCTCTTTGGCCTGGTCCATATTCTGTAATTCTCTGAGTACATGTCATATAGCACAACGTCACAAAGAATATCGAAAGTGATTTGTGATAAGTCTTACTTAAATAGAGGAGCACTTCTGAGATTTGTAAAAAATGATTCAGATACAATAACAAGGCACATGGGATTCAAGAAAGGTCTCCACATCCAAAGGCCAGAACAAAACTGCCCAAAATGGAGTGAATAGTCACTTGGAGATGGCAGTGAAGAAGTCAACACCTACAGGAGAAAATAGGCCGGGTATTCTGGAAAGAGATAAAATAAAGGGCCCTCTTCAACCAAACCTTGTGATGTTGTAAGGAAAGGAATGATTAAGGTGTTGTATTATAACACAATCCACTAGAACCCAGTAAGAAAGTTGCCCTAAAATGCCATGAACTGTATCATCTATTTAAGGTGACGTCTCTCCAATTGCTCCACTGCATGCTTCAATCACACATGGACAACTTATGACACCATATACTAAAGCGAAATAGTCCCTACAAATGATTGGCAATTTATACTGCATAACAACTACATGACAAATTGTAGCATAGAGGGTCAGGGGAATAAAAACCTGGCTGATTATTCCAGCAGCCTGTTTCTAATACGGTATCTCTCTCACTGTGTGTAAGTGTTGGCACATATAGCTGTGAAACATCTGTTTATTAGAATTTGGGAGTAATCGTTGGTAGTAATTAACAAATTCTGCACACAGTACAGTATTAATCCCAGATTCCAATGATGGTGAGGGAGAAAATCATTCTTCAATAGAAGAGAATATTAATAAACCGGTGTCCTTTTCGGGATCATACAATTAATGTCCTTTTTTTTAATCTTAGCAAAGTTTAGGGTAATTAAATATAATCACAGTAATAATGAATATTTCAGTGTTTTACGTTGGGACGGGGGGCTGTAAGCTGATTAAAACATGAAGCACTGTCATGTGCTTTAATCTGCCTGGAGTCTTCTTTTCCAGGATAAAGCACATTGACATGCTCATTATTGCCATTAGCAGAGAACACAATAATATTTTCCTAAATGGCTTATTCAAAATTCAACAGAATTCTCCTTTGAGCAAGAAATGTTCTCCCTTTTCTACCCGCACCAAGCCATCTCTGGAAGTGGCAATGTCGTGAAGTTGAACACAATAATGTTTGCTTTCCATGGCCATGCACTTGACATACATTAATGCCAACTGCCTTTTGCAATTGGATCGCTCATTTTTTGGGGTTATCCTCCCCATTAATGTGGTTTTAATCTTTCCCTGTTTCCTTTTCAGAAGTCTTCCGTTTATTGTATTTCATTGACCACCAGCAGATATGCTTAATCTTCCAAATCATTATTATTCCGTGGGTTGTATTTTATCTTCTCGTAATAATGCAGTTATTGGTTTTGTTTACTTGGCTTTACAATGAGCCTGTTAAACTCAATACTTTTGTAAACCTATTACTCAGTCCCCTGCAGTAGTTCTCTTTAACTATCCATCCCTGCATACTTGATAAGTAAGTCTTTTGGACAGCATGGTGATTACCCATAATGTCTTCTTTTGCATTTTATTTAGTCTATGTTTTCTGCCGCTAGCATTTGGTTACAGTGTTGTTCATTCTGCTCTTGGCTATAGTACTGAATACACGCATAATATAAATTTCCCTCAATCACGTGCCAGTTCATTTCTCCCTCAAAACATCTGAAGAGAAAGTTTATTTTTGCAAGCATTTGCATTGAGCTCTTTCAAGAGTGACAAGGAAACGTGCAACTGTTACCCAGTCTCACAAACACGTTTGGCTGAAATCAAGATCCTCTCTGAACCGTGGAATACATTATGTTGCAAACTGTTAAGCATGTCATGATATATAACACAGGGCCATAGTGGATTAGATATGGCCAACAATTATGCATCCTAGGCAGCAATGAACCTTTCCAACTAATTTATGGAAATTTTATGCACAGAGCCAGCAGCGTGTTAATCTGGTTGAAAGTAAGTGGTGTGGATTTCTAACACTGCCATATTGATGTACCATACATCATGCAGATTACTAAAAACACTTCAAACTTTTACTTTCCAAGTGATGGATTAAATTCCCCAAGATCATGGTAGATATGGATGGTGTTAGGAGGTTGAACTTATTCATCATCTCAATTATTGAAAGTGGTTTCACTAACATCATATTCCCAGATCATATTTCATATTCACATACCCAACTGGCAAAGAAAGCATAGCTAAAGCAAGGAATACTAAAAATGCAGAGAGCATTTTTGTTTGATTTATGGCTGGCTAGAGCAAGGCTTCACTTCAGCTACTTAATCATTGAAGCTTACTATTCTTAAGCCTGCTATTGCTTTGTTTTAACAATTGTATACCTCACATATGATCATTCCAGCCATGCATTTTGCTTTTGTTGACTGATTTTTACTGTGATCCACAGTGGAGCAAGATGCTGTGAGTATCTGTGTCAGTATTCTGTGCAATGGTCCTGCTCTTCTGTGCATCACATATCAGGGAGCAGATTATTCTCAGTGCTGCTACTGTATTATGTGTAAAGTTAGTTCATGCTCCATGTTACAACATCAAGGTTCAGAGTGCACCATTCACACAGTGCTATGTGCGTTACAATAAGAACCACTGCAAGAAATCAGACAATCATTTGGTGACATTGTGATATGGCTGTGTCCTCTCATTACAGTATAAAAAGCCCAAAAAGATGCTTGGTCCAAAATAATAAATAGTTTGAACTTTTTTGTTTCACAGTAGTTTACAATGCTCCAAATATTGTTTTGTTCTAGTCAGTCCAGCACCTGACAAATGTGGAAACCCATCATCATGCTTAAGAGTACCCAAGCCAAACAGAGGATTCTACATTTGTGTGCCATCTACACATGGGAATCTTTCTGTATCTGGAACGGAACATGCACTCTCTTTCTCTGGAGAGGTGCACCCTGTTCACCTAATTTTGAAGAAGATTAGGCACTAGTTGGTGAGAGCCAAGGTTTGGGGATGCAAGAGTGAATGCTGGAGTTTAACCAGCTAAAACTGCATAGCTTGCCATTGAATGTATCGTCTGGAAAGCTTCCTGATTTTTTCTTCATCTACCAAACCCATTAGGGCATTCACTTGCAGGGCTAACAGTAGCCGAATAGGAAGAAATCCTGCTCCCAGTGAATAATCTGCCCTCCATGTCACACTGTTAAACCAGGCTAGCTCGTCTATTATCAGCAGTGCTCTGGAATACGTCAGACTCACATGGATCTGGAATCAGAGTTTTGCGATTACCATAGTTGATTGAATTGATTTAGAAAATCCGTTTGCATGCACATCACCTTGAAGCTAGCATAGTTTCAAGGAGACCCTACCTACCTATTACATTCCCCACTCAAGGCTGATAGTAAAAGGCGTCAACATGAGAGGATGCTTGGATTGGGACGTGGTAGAAATGATGGTCTTGAATTTACGCGTCTTTTGGTACATATTCTCTCCTCATGTTAACAGCGATTGAAAAAGTAAACCCAGATCAGTACTTTAGGAATAAGGCTTGCAATTCCAGGATTTTGGGAGCACCATTCCCATACGGATCCCATATGGCAATGGTGCTCCCAAAATCCCAGGATTGCAACCGCTGTTTAGGATGCAACAAGATAGTAGAACAAGTGGGCATAGATTGAAAGTTATAAAGTTCAATTTCAGGACAGGACAGACCCAGGATGTTTTTCTTTACTCAGAAGGTAATTGACAACTGGAACCAGTTGCTAGGGTAGGCAGTAGTGGCCGGGAACATCGGACTCATTTAAAGAGCAGCTTAATGCTGTGATGGTTGGTTACATTTTCTCGAAGGATGAAATCAGATGGGGATTCTTCATCCAAACTAATCTTGTGATCTAATTTTTTCAGATTACAGACCCTGCCGACTTAATCCGAAGCTAACTGGCCCTGGGAGAGCACTAGAGCAATGTCCAATCTATCCAATTCCAACCTTACATACTGTGCTGGGGCTGTTCTGTGGTGCAGACCCACACTTCCAGGATCTGGGTTGAAACTACCCTTCTAGCTGATGTGTTGTTACAATTGGCAGAGAAAAGAACAATTGATCCTAGTTTAACTAAATCTAGGCTAGAAATAAGAAACCATTTTGCAGTTAGTACCACAGGTAATATCATCTCTGCTGCAAATAAACATGCCAAAAAGGCCAATATGGTGGTGTCTCAGTGGAATTCTGGAAGTAGGCTGTTTCAGGTTTTCAGCCAACGTTAAATAATTGTCCCCAGTGCAGAAAGAGTAGCCGTTCCTTCTATTTTATGGTTATTTTCTCCCTTCTGTTTGGTGTTCTAAGCACGAGCATTATTCAATCGCTCAGTGAGCATAACCTGTTCCAGGCTTTGAGCAAAAGCTAATCTCTATCCATTCCCTCTATGAGGGAGCAGCCCAGGATAAGTTGCCTGATGAAATTTCCTGTCACTTGTGAGGAAGCAGCTTCTCTCCTCTCAGGACTACCCCATGGTAGCCCAAATAAGGTCAAAGAGTTGCTGTGCCACAAATTGGAGCTGTGAACCCACATCCAGGCACTCAATGGAGCAGTCTGACCGTACACAGTGCACTTAGCGACCAGACCGCCAGGTCTCATGAATGTTTAACTATATTAATGACATGACTGATGCAACTGAGAACCATTTGTGTCAGTCCAGCTGCCATCAGGCAACAAGGAATGCGTTGAGACTAATTAAAAAATATAAGACACAACAATCCCTCCAAAGAAACTTTGGAGCACTCCGCAGATGTATTGGACAAGTGGCTTTACTGACTGATAACTTAATGAGAATTTTTCCTCCATTCACATACATTCGGAAAACTGTAATGGTAATTGTATTGCAAAAGTATTGGAGTCACAGTCATTTTCGTACCTACTAGTGAGTTCCCCTATGTTGGTCTCGGTATGCCCAGAACATAAGCAAAATGTTCTTGTAGGCTAACCAGTTTTCACAGTTTCCTCAATGTTCCTGTGATCCGTCACTGTCAAGCGCTCTGGGATGCTGCCCTTCATGAGGGGCACTATATAAATGCAAGAAATTGTTGCCGTTTTTGTTGTTGTGTGTTTACCTCTGTGAAAAGGAGTGAAAATGCACCACGCAAAGTAACGCACGCAGGCAGTGAAATTGCTGGTATCTCTTGCTGACTGGTGAAGAAATGAACCGGTTCCATTTGGCTGAGGCTGGCGTACTTCATTACTCCACAAGTGGCATGCAATAAGCCTTTTTACATTGAGAACTGTGGGTCAGGTTACACTTCCTTACATCCCTATGGAGGAGGCATGTGTGCTGCCTGCACTGCTTGAGGTTTTGTGACCCAGTTATGTCCCTGTTTTAAAATTACTACAACCTGTTAATGAGCTATTAATGGCCCACCAGGATTTATTCAGTTATTCTCAATTTTCTCTCTCTCTCATGCTACATTTGTGCTGCAGAACTGCTTGAAGAAGGTTACATTGCCATGTGAATTCCATAGCACTGGAACCTTCAACAGTGCATGAGCCATTGTAAGGTATGTTTTGGGGCCGGGCAGCAGGATGAGATGGCACAGATTAAAATTTGACGGGTAATTTTAGGACAAACACCAGGAAGCATTATTTTTCACGCCACTGCTGGAATGTGTCACTCAGGAAGGGTGGGTAAAATCAATGGGAGATACTGTTATGGGAAGAAGGTAGGGGGGTGAAAAGGTGAAATCAAATGGGCTGAAATGATTTCAACCACCTGTGCCTCTTATAAAGTAACCACAGTATAGTAGATTACCAGCTTTGCTTCTTAGCCTTCCTTCATGTGTGTAAGAGCGATCAAAGTCCCTGTAAAACATAAAATAACAACTTGCATTTATATATAATATAATATAATCCTTGCATTTGATATAGCGCCTTACCACATCTTCGAGACATCTCAAAGCGCTTCACAGAATATACTGTAAATTGAATTGACTCTATATTTTGTGAGCGAAACGTGGCAGCCAATTGCGCACAGCAGTGTCCCACAAGCAATCATGGATTGAATTGACCAATATTATTATTTTTTTTGAAGGAATTATTACGCATGGAAAAGCGATCTGCCAATCGACTAACAATTGGGTTTCTATTTACTGCTAGGTAAACAGAGGTGTGTGGAATAAGGAAACTTGTCCAATATTTTGCCCTGCCAGGAATCGAGCCCAGGTCTCTCGTTTGTGAGGCGAGTGCTCTAACTACTGAGCTACAGGACTCCATTCCACATATAGCACCTTCATTTCAGAGTGCTTTACAATGGTGAGGCAGACCTCGAATGGGAGTGAGCGAGGGGAGAGAAGGAATGAATTAGGAGGTAGGTTTTAACATAGGACTTGAAGACCAATAGAGAGGGGTTGAGGGAAGAAGTTTCAGAGTTTAAAGGTGTAGAATTGGAAAACTCAGCGACAGGTGATGATGCTGGTCACGAGACTGACCGCAGCAAATCCAAATTAGCAGATTGGAGGGTTGAGCAGTGTAGTGAGTGGGGTAGGAGGAGATTGAAGAGATAGGGAGGTGCTGAAAGGGATTTGTAAGAAAGGATGATGACTGTGAAATTGACCCATTGAGAGATGGGCAGCCAGTGGAGCCTGGTGAGGATTCAGGTGATGGACGTAGACAATTTGATCCTGGTGAGGATGTGGGAGCGAAGGAACTCATATAAACATGAGGCCATACTTTTTGAAACCCCCTCCCCTCCTGCTCAAAGCAGCCGTACAACATGCAAAGATACAAAAAAAATTGGAAAAAATGAAAAAAGCTTGAATGGTTGAAATGGCTTTTACACTATAAAAAGATGTGACAAATGTGTGTCCCCACCCAGATGTTTTGAAATCATTCCCACATTTCAAATAGCAAACATTCCTTCTTAAAGGCTAATTTATTTGCTCAAGCCATTAACCCATTCGCAAGCTTCCCTTTAGATATTCTCACCCTGATATTGTGCAAGAAAGACGGCTGAATAACCTTGGTACTGCTAAGTACTCTACCTGCTCAGGCAGCAGTGAATCTCGCAGATACCATATAAAAAGAAATAACATCATTGATCACTGACAAGGCAGTAATGTGCTGTGCTCAATTCAGATACAGTATTATTATTGTTACTGCATATGCACATTTTTTGCATAACTTCGTTATACAGGGCAGCCTTTTTGTGCTCGTTCCCAATTTACTGTTGAAATGCTGGATATTAAATGGTCTAGTGCAATAAACAAGGTTATAAATACAAATAGAAGAGATGGAAATGAGCTGAAAAGGAAATATAAAAGGAAGCTAAAGAAAAGCAAAAGAGACGGGTATTGAGAGGAGCTAAAATAAAGTTAGATAGAGAGAGATTGTTGTGGTGAAGTGTTCATTGAGCAATAGAAAGGGCAGTTCACATCTAAGCTAGCCATGCAATGCCAAAGGCTCTATTTAAATCCTGGTTGGTTGTGTCCACTTTAACCCTTACCACAATATAGACAAGATGGACTGGACTCACCTGTACTCAATAGGGCTGCTTGCTCCACAGAGAAATGATTTATCCTGCAGCAGCATTTTCTGCTTTCACACATGAAATGAACTGTTGCATTTGTGGCATGACCTCCTCTGCCTTTTGTTGGAAGAAGAATAACCATTTTTCACTGACTACAACCTGTTAATGAGATATTAACAACAATAAATTGCACTTGTATAGTAAAAGGCAAAATATTGCAGAAGCTGGAAATCTGAAGTAAAAACAGACGTTGTTGGGAACACTCAGCAGGTCAGGCAGCATCTATGGAGAGAGGAAAGTAAGTTAATGTTTCAGGTCGATGACCTTTCGCCAGAACTTATATTTGCACTTATATAGGACCTTTCAGATTAGGGGTGTCCCAAGACTCTGGATATTAAAGATACACCAGGATTTGGGAGTGGGGGGGGTAGGGATTCAACAATTTGGGATTTGCAATCCACCATTTGCAAATTTCTCTTTGAATTTTGCAATCGGATGTTCCAAACTAATTGTATCAGCTAATGCAATAAATCAGGTTTGTGAATATTGCATTTTAAACCCCATTGTATGTGAGCTGAAAATGGTTACAAAATGGCTGGGCCAGGGAGACTGGAAATTCCCTGAGGTTGCTAACAATTAAACAGCATTTAATTCCAAAATTGTGTCTTTATCTGGATCTTTTTATAAAAATGTTAGTTTTTCCAGGATTAGTTCTGGAATTCTTTCAAATATGCAAAGTTACAAAAACTTGGTTTAAGTGATTAGATTGCAATAGAAAGCAAGTGTTCATCGTAATATCCTGAGCTAGGTCTCAAATCTGAAAGGGACTGTGTGCGAGCTCTTACCATGCCACACTGTTCAAAGTGAGCCTATTTTGAGATAAAACAGTGCTGTGGGGTAGGTTGGAGGGGCTACAAAATATTCTAGTGTTTGGGAACCATAATGATGATACAAGAAACTGGATTCACTCCAGGATAAATAAAACAAATGGGCCAATCAAAAAATCTTAGTATTATATACTGCAGTTTGATGCCATTAAATGACAGGTTGCTGTTTTTTTTCTGAAAACTGACAAACAATTGAACTATTTAGTGATTTGTCTTGTAGTTTTCAATTAAACTTATATATATTTATTCTTTGTGGTGTTAAACTTTCCAAAATGTCATGAAAAGTCGATTTAAAAAATCCAACTTTTTGAAATGTAATGAGGTTTAGGCTGCATATCTGCATAAATCCAAAATTTCAGTTTGAGGAAAATGTCAGCACGGTCTAAATATTGAATTGTATCAGTGATCATTCTTGTCATCGTTATTACTCATTCCAGTCACTAATGGTGATCATTTTGGCTGTGACCTTATTCTGAAATCTGTTCTTTAATTTCCAGGTCCTACTCTGGCAATATTCCTCTCGTAGTTCAATGATTTGATCATTGATAGTGCATAACAATGAGGCTATTTAGAGTGTACTCAGTAGGGAAATGGTGAATATGATTTTTTTTCCCAAGAGAGAAGAAGGCCTCATAACTCACGAGTGACAGAGGTGTGAGTGAATTATGAAGGTATTTGTTGCAAGTGGGAATTATTTTATGTTCATGATTCACTGTTGAATATTTTGTTCATCCTACAAGTTTGTTTTGAATGTTACTTTAACTTTCTTTTGGATTCCATTAGTAGAAAAAATAAGCTAAAGGGATATTGATGACCCCGATTCTTTACATATCGGGGGGCGGGGGAGTGGGGGAGGAAGTAGGTGAGTTGTTTGTTTATCAAGATGTAGAATGTCAGCCAAGAGAATAACAACAACAATTTACATTTAGATTGCATCTTTCACATTGGGAAGAGGTCTCACAGTGCTTCACAAGTTGGCTGAGAGTCCGACTGTGACTCTTCTTCCTCTCCTTCACATCCGATAGACCAAGAGGAGAATCTGCTGCAGTGAAAGCAATTTTATGAAAGAAGCCTTGGTGTCAGCTATTAGACAATTGATTCTTTGAATCTGCAAAACTCTGTGCAAATAGTATACATTTAAAGTAAAGTAGGCTAGGGAATAGCTGGTGTGCAACTCATGGAATTCAAAAGTAGAAGGCAATAGATTTGGACAACAAAATCTTTTTAAATACATCTGAATTGGCAATAGCAAAATGTCAAATAGCCAATGTCAACTTGATGGAAAGCAATCCAATCTCCGCGCTGCAGCTTGAAAAGCTGCATTGAAAGTGCACATAGTATTTTAAAATGGGTTATGTTTTAATAAGCTCAGATACAACAGAATCCTCAATAATCTTTAATTAGTTTTCAATTACTTTAAATGCAATGTGTCAGACAGCAGTATAATTGTTTCATTTTGTGTTGCCACAAACGTGTCAAATCTTTCAACCTGATTTTCTTCTGAAATATAATTTGTGTAGTCAATATTAATCCTTAAAATACTGGATTCCTGACTTCTGCTTAATGCATTAAATAAATGGTACCATGGTTCTCCAAGTTCATTCATTCTAATCTGTGGTGAACGTTTTGTGCCTGTCTACACCATCCCCTTGTATTACCATTACTCTGATGGGAAAATATATTCTTCTAATTTCTAGTTCACTCAAGTCATTTTCATTTTAAACCCATGACATCTATTTCTATCCTCACTGCTTAAATCAGATAGCCTGCTAAGATCTACATTATGTATATCTTTCAGTATATTAAAGAAGGGAATCAGGCCTCCCTACAATCTTGTTTTTTTCCAATGAAAACAATTTTAACACTGCTATCTGTTATCCGAAGACCAGCGCTGGCATGGATCCATTTCTACATTTGAATGTACCTTTCCATCACATGACAGCCCTTTTCATACCATGGTTTGGAGTTCAAATAGGATGTCAGCTTTGTTTGCAAATTTAGATGAATCCAATGTCTGTCTTCCTGCTGGTACATGGAAATGTAAGCAGCTTGCAGGCAGCCTCTTGACACACAAATAGCAAAAATCCGTGACTGCCACTTACCCAAATGCTGCTGCCCTCCCACAACCAGCTTGTGTGTGTCTCTCTCCCCCCACCCCCCTTACCCCCCATGCTGTGCTTTTATATGATGTACCTGCTCTGCTGCTTCCATCCCGGTGGGTGAAATTTAAACTAACAATAAAGTGGAAAATAAATCAATAGAAAAGTCTCCAGTAGCCGTGTGTCAGGAGTGCATGGGATTTGATAATGGTGTGAGTTGAATCGACACCACTTATTTACACCATGTGCTGTTAAATTGGCCCAGGGCTCAGACCTTTGGCGTTTGGGAGTTCAGCCGGTTTATAATTCATTTAGTCATCAAAATAGGCAGCAGATGCATTCAAAATTACAAGCAAATCTAACATCCTTTTTCGGCTGTGAGTGATGTGTAAGTAAGTTTTAATGCGAACACACTTATGAATAAGACTAATTTACAGGTTTGCGGCTCTTGCAGGGATAAAACGGACTTACTTACAGTGCAGGCACTAGCATTTGGATTGTTTTAAACTTTGTGTATAGACCTTTGATTGAAATTGTTTGGATAGCTTAATAATAATAATCCTTGCATTTGATATAGTGCCTTATCATGTCTTCGAGACGTCTCAAAGCTCTTCACAGAATATACTGTAAAGTTGATTAAAATAAGCTATCAGAGGGCAGAGGTGAGCTCCATTACACTTGCAGGAACCGTCTGCTGTAACATGAATTAGGCTCTCTGGACCATCCCAGCAATGAGATCAGACGTGTATCCCCCCCAGATCATTCCAGAGATCAGCCATATCAAATATATGCTCCTGGTCTACGGCACAGATTGGATGCATCAAACCTAGCCCACCATGAAGATTCTTTGCATAGCCGTTCAACACCATGGAAACTAGATGCATATGCACTTTTAGATTGCCAGGGAGATCGAATGTACGCATTCAGGAGAAAAACATTCAATCGGCATTTTTCATCACAGAAAGTCATAAGTGAGTCAGTGAAGTTTGTTACAGATTGGATCTTAAATGTCTAAGAAGGTTGTTTGTTTATTTGATAAGGAATGGTCTGTGCAACAACACTTTGGTGCATGAAACAATGCAAGTCAGTGTCTTTGGTCAACTTAAATAAATAATCAGGACAATTCACCCACAAAATACTCAGTCAATCCACTTTACAATATATTCTGAGATATCTCAACATTGTGATAAGGCACTATATAAAATTCAAAGATTATTATTATTATTAATCAAGCAATTATTGTAGTTAATTTTTGTTTGAAATTTTTTGTGAACAAAATCTGAAATTTACTACTGAGGGCACTTCATTAATAAGGGCAACATTGGCTGGTCTATTTCTATATGATGCTGGGTTACCATTATAAAATATGAAGTCATCCACAATATCGTTTGTTGAGTTATTTTCTTTTGCCTCTGAATTTTTCAATTTTTTTTCTTTATCGGAGTATTAGCTTGCCAAACTGCATCTTTAAGGCTGCACTTTTGGATAATTTGTATCATGAAGAACGATGATGGCCACAGAATTTTTGTTTACATCGTTTTTAAATGGTCACAGATCATTGCACGTTGTGCCATCATTTCGAAGCACCATATAACCCTAATATGGAATTTTAATGTGTGCCAAACCTCTTTGTAAGCAAGACTGTCAAAAGTCCAAGTTCCATCCATTTGCTTTACATGCAGTTTGGTCCATTTAACAGAGGAATTAATTTGGAAATTCCATATATAATGTCAAGGAAAACTGTAAAATTAGTAAATACTTAATGGGTAATGTCCATTTATACAAGATTCCAATGAACTGGAATTACATCTAATTTTCAAAAATGCACAGAATAAACTTCGACCATGTTACGAAGTCTATCAACCTGCTACTCAAATGATCGCCCACAAAATACCCAGTCACTGTAAATCCTGTGAAGTGCTTTAAGAGGTCCTACAGACATGAAAGGCACTACATCAAATGCAAGAATTATTATTCTTACCTGACAACAATATAGTTTTATTTTAATAAACATTATAATTTTAAATATTTTCAAATTGGAGTTGCATTGCCTCATCTTCCTATAAGTGAGGTCACATGGACGTTTTTTAATTAAATTATTTGTGTAGAGGTAACTTCACTTTAATCCTAATTAATTATTTGTAAAGTATCCTACTATTAAATGCTTGTTGTATTTCCTTTATGAGAGCAATACATTGAAGAAGTTTTGTTGCCTATTACACTTTAGGTACACTGTATAATATTAAATGGAATTGAAAAGGTAAATCCAGATCAGTGATTTCTGATGCACCAAGACAGTAGAACATAAGATTAGAATTACAAAGGTTAATTTCAGGACGGAAACAGGAAGTATTTCTGAGGATAATTAACGAATTAAACAGGTTGCCAGGAATGATGGTTGAGGTCAGGACTCATTTAAAAATAACAGCTTGATGGTAGGTATTCTGAAAGGATGAGATCAAATGGGCCAAAGTGCTTTCTTTATCCGAACCAATCTCGTGAAAAGCGCCTGCAATAACTCTCCACCCTGTAAACCACAGAAGTTGACCACAAAGAGCATGAATCTGCTTAGGAGCAAGATCTATGCCACCAGATAAGAGGAAGTGCTGGAAAGTCTGGAGATAATCCCTCAAAACTAGCAAATTCTACAAACTAGTGAACAGAACATACCACAACCAACAAATGACTTCACAGAACCTACCCATCCCTCATACAATTCATGCATCCCTTGTTACGGTGATGTCACCCCACTCCCCTACCCTTGCATTAAACATCTCTGGAAGATTTATAAGCCAAAGGCCAGTCAGAGCAAATGATGCTCAGCCTTTGGATAAGATGGATGAAGTCATCAAGGGTCGGCATTCGCTTTTTCCCTTTTTAGTGGTCGACACAGCAAGACCCTTCCCTTCCTCCGCTCTCCCACTCCCACCCAACCCCCTCCTCTGTAAATACCAACCATTCCCTTCTAGGAACTGGAAAGATTGACATGAGTGGGAAGCAGGGTGCACACTTACTCCAGGCAGCAGATGTATAGCAGCCTAATGCAGCTTTCACTTGCACAAAATGCAGATTAATCCGATGTACTTTTGCTTGCCAAACCCTTCCCCAAGCATGGCTGCATCCAATATACTGTACCCTGGCATTAAAGTATGTAATGCCACAGTACCATATACAGTTGTGCCTTTATACACAATTAGACCCATTGATTCAATGCACACTTCAGGAATAAGCAATATGTGCAATAAGGACGCCAGTATTCAAGTCATTGTAAGATTCTGAAATGTAAATTTAAAAAAGCAAGAAAAATGTTATGTCCTTGATGTTGTGTTTGAAAATAAACCAACAAACTGAGCTGCTTCATAAAACAACTTGAGGCATATTATGGTCGCAGTGGATTGATCAGACAGGCGTCAGTCTCTAAATAGGCTCAGTTTTAAGTTTCCACAACTTTGTCCAGACGATGATGCATCATGTCACAATAACAAACTGCTTCCTTTCTGTTTTGGGGACGTGATGTGTAATTAGTCTGACCTGGGTTCAGTGCATTCTGAAGCTGGTTCAGATAAAGCTGTACACACAGACCTCTGTTAGCAGAAACAGGTGTTGGCTTTGATTAGGGAGAAATTACATCATCTGAACAAAACCACAGCCAGACACAAAAACATTTGCAGATATGAAGCTGCTCTAATGAGAGCCAAATTGATTTGGCATCCAGTGGAGTATTTTTGCCAAGAAAAGCAAAGAGGCCTGTGCTGGTCCAGATTCTGTTTACTGAGTGTCATACTTCATCATTACTAAGACCAATAATAGCAATGGGAAGACCTTTGAAGCAGGGAGTATGAGGAAAGGCTGTGTGGCTACCTCTGATGTCAGATCCAATGTTCTGATTGCAAACTATTTCCTGGATAAAGATCATGTTTGTCAGATGAAATGGAATTTAATCAGTACAATGTAGATCATAGGGCAGCCACACTAATTACACCATCTACCAAATCACTGATAAAACCTCTGATACACATATAAGACACAATGGCATTGTCTCGCATTACAAGGGCTAATTGTGAAGCAGTGGGCTCTGTAAAATCATTAGTCCTGATCACATGCTAGAATGCCAGCAGAACAGGATCACTCTGCACTTCTTCAGGCACCACGAGAGGAAGGTATTATTAACTAATTCAGGAGAAAACATAAAATGTATCTCATGTCCCTCTCCAGATGTGCAATTTCATCAGTTCTGAAATGCAATAGTTTTTAAATCTGTATGGTGTGGTTTTATCATGATAGACTACAGGTTTATAATAATCCTTGCATTTGATATAGTGCCTTATCATGTTTTCAAGACGTCTCAAAGCACTTCACAGATGTATACCGTAAGGTGAATTGACTGTATATTTTATGGTCGTTCCACATTTTATACTAGCATAAGTAATCAAAGAGCAGTGAGAGATTGATGTGGTCAAAGGGTTTTCCTTTCTCTAAAATGGCCAACAAAAGATTTTTAAAAATATTGTACATTTAAGTTATAGAGCTATACTGTGAAGGATTATTATTTTATTTATTATTAGCTAAATTGTTAAACTATTGTTCAAACAAATAGTATTTGGAGACAGTGGAGTCTCATATGAGGTATTTCCTAATGGGATTCCTATTAAAATAAAATCCCATTGGAATTCCCAATGACTGGAGAAAGCTCAGCTTCAGGAATAGATTGTGTCAGAGCAGAATTCCTGTGCATTAGTGTCATGTTATTTGGGTTACCGGAAAAAGTATCCATTCGTGAAACTCGAATTCCTTATTAAGAAATCATGTTAAGAAATAATGCAAATTAGACCCCACAAGAGAAAAAAAGAATGAAGAAAGGTTAGTCAGTCCTTCAAACTTGCTAAGTATGCTTGTTTCAGTGTTGCTGCTGATCAGAGTTCAGGGCTGAACTGTGTAGGATGGATGGATGAGTTTTTTCTGAGAAATTCGATATCACATAGAAAAGTCAAGATGCTTGTTCAAAATAAAAAAAATAAAAAATTTAGTCTGCTATCACCTTTAATTATATACAATTAAATGTAATGTAATTGAATAGGAATTTAGATGGGATTTGATTGTTTAACACAAATGAGTGATTCTGTTAATATCTGTGCCACCCGAACTATCCATGAAATATAACATAATATAAATATAATAGAGTAAGTTTATTTTTTAGCTTAATATAATGTTATTATTTGAACTATAAGTTGGTTCACAAACAGGTGCAGAGAGCTAGTGAATAGTCTTGAGGTAATATGTTACAATGAAAGCAATTTGAATGGTGCAGAAATCATATATGTGTAAGGGGACTTGTGGAGTCCTGTGGCTCAGTGGTTAGAGCACTTGTCTTGCAAGCGACCTGCCACTAATTGGACTGCAAAGCCAGTCCTTGACTGTATAAGCACACAGTCACTACACCTTAGAGTAAATCCCTTGATGTGCTTTGAAATGTTTCAATGATGTGGTAAGGGGCTATATCAAATGCAAGGATTATTATTAAGATTATTACTATATTAAATATTCATATTGCCATTTGCTACTGAGAGTAAAATATTACACCTTTGGGGTAAAAAGAAAATGATAGTAACAGCATTGAACAAAGATGCTAAGATGCCGGTAATTAAATGATTCGGCAAACAAACTGCGTTAATATGCTAAGCATAGTGTCAAAAATCCATCCTGTTAGAGGTCGTGCCCTGAAGGTCTAAAAGAAGGTAACCAGAAACTTTAATATTTTTTCTTTTCAAGCTTAGTGCTTGTGAAATAGATGACAGATTATCCAGATGGATTGAAAATTAGATTTGCAATAGGAGACAGAGGGTGGTGATACATGGCAAGTGTTCTGGCTGGGAAGCAGTCACCAATGGAGTTTCACATGAGCCTGTTCTGGATGTCTTGCTTTTCAGATTCTTTGTAAATGATATGGAGCAGCCTATAGACATATAACAACATTTGTTGATAACACTATTATTCGTTAACCTCCATTTGTTAACAAAACCCTCAATGAGTGGGCAGCCTATATATAAAAAAGGACTATCTGAAAATGTAATTTATATATGAGGCTCATCAAATAGAATTCCTTCTGATGTATGAAAGATATGTCAATAAATAATTCAAAAAAATATTTCTTGGACGGTCATATCACACCACAGCATCTCTCAAAAAGACTACTTTAGTTGATGTTGTTTGTAATTTATTGCCACATTGATAAGGAGGCGATCATGCACCCATTCATTTATTGTATATAATAAGCAAAATATGATTAAGTATTCTTTTAAATGTAAAATGTTTTGGTCAAATGAAAAAACAAATCAGAAATGGTTCTCTCTTTGTATTAACATGTGGTTTATAGCCCAGTGAACAATTATAGCCCTTGCAAAAGTGACAAACTGCTTGCAATTAAAACAAGACATGTGCCTGGATGTGTGTGTGGTCCCATTTCCTCGAATTTTGCAGCCGTCCAAAAAAATCATGTTCAGATTTGAGGAACTGAACTGGCATCTTTGAAGTGGTGTTTGATATTATTTTTGATGTGTTTTTGTACTCTTAAATTTGGAGTTAGCTTATGATTTTTACGACACTCTAATTTTTACAGCTGGTTATGATATTGTATCTTGGAATATGAACAGCGTTATTTTTGCTTAATATCTATGTCGGGATCATACTGACACAGAGTGTTGTTTTAAATTTTAATCGTGCGTGTTTTTACAATGGTTTAGAAAATGCTTTTTGCAGTTTTAGACTGTCGCCATGAAGTCCCTGTACCAGTACTTTAAACCTGCTTCAGGAGTTCAGAAATATCGTACTAGCTTCATATCTACCAAATATGTTTTCATAATATGAAAAATCCATCATGAATTAACAAATAAAGCATTTCAATGCCAGCATATGATGTATTAACTATTGTATTAATTTTGACTTATATATTTTATCTTGAGTTTTGACGAGTTTCTTATATCCTTCAAACACGCTTGCTCTTCACTTCTCTTCATGCCTCAGGCTGATGCTTTAAATTATGGAAAATCAGATGTTTTCAGCACGTTTGCCGACAATCCATAAAGCTTTCGAAAAAAAAGTCCCTGTAATTTTTGATGTGCCAATAAAGATGATGGTATATTTCTGAAGACTGGTTCTAATTCAATTAATCTTAATTGGGACATTTAAAAAGACTGAGGTACGTCAAAGAGCAGATTGCAGATCTCTTTGGACTGTTAGTCAGGCCTATATAGGTCAAACAAGACAATATTAGAGCCAATGTTATAAACTGTTTTAGGTTGGGTTTCAGTGCCAGAAGTACATTAACATCTCATTTTGTTTTTATATCTCTTTGGTTGTGTAAAGCCATTTAAATTGGTTGATATATTACATTTCTGCCATATTTCCACACTCCTGACCTGAGGAAAAACTTAAAGTGAGTTTCAAAGGTATTATTTCCCCACATTGGGTAGTATAATTTTAAAATGTGCTTGCTTTACAAATCACACATTAAATGCCTCTTTGGATTTTTGGCTCTGATGTAAGTGAGAAGTTTCAAAACTGATGATTCAAAAAACACTTCACTGGCACCTTTATTTTACTGCCAAATTGGGAACTTGCTCCATCGCAACCTAAAGTAAATTGTAGCAGAACAGTGTTCCCCTGGGTCTGCGTGAAACACTTGTGATTATCAGCAGGACTCTTCAAATCTATGCTAATCCAGACTGCAAATATCACATTTTTGTCCCCTGATAAATTTAAATGTGTCTGCTTCACACAATCAGTTTAAAGAAAGTAAAATTTATGCTTTGGTATTAAAAACTAATTTGAGGCTTGATATTCTGTTTGCCTTCAAAAAAACATAGTTTCTAATAAAGGCCTGTAAAGCATTTTGCAACATACTCCTGATGTGAAAGGCGCCATATCAAATGCAAGATTTATTATTATTATCGATATATGCTACAGATTCAGTAAATGATGCTCTGCCTGATGTTACCCCTCTCTACTTGTCAGCACTAACTTGTCAGCAAAGTGAATGGGACACTAACAAAAAATTAAGTGTATTTTTCCCAGTTATATAAGAAATACATTACTTTTCCATGTCGGTTTTTGAGGGGAGTATTCTGTGAATTAGTGAGCAAACTATAAAACAATTAGATTTTGGGGTTACAATTTACAAGGCAATAGTGAAACTGGAGATCAGAAGATTTTCCCTTGAGGAGTGAGTTTGTGGATCAGGCTCTGAACAAATACAGTTGAGGTTAGGTTAATTAATTCCTCCAAAAAACAGAGCTGAATAAACGGACTATAAATGGAGCAAGAAAATAAATTGTAAGAGAATGCTAAAATGACAAAGAATATAGGAACGTCTGAAGGAGATATTAAATTTATTAACCTATCTGCAATTTATGGAATATTTACTATGCTGTGTTGATAGTTTTCTTCACTTAAGACACTAGTTATATTGTTTCAAGTTTGGAAACTATGTTCCTGTTTCAGTTCGAAGATCAACACTTTGAGGAGTCCTCCTGGCGTGGAAGACGCTATAAAAATATAAATTGTACTGTAACTACTAGCAACATACAAAACAAACTTAGAGTTAATTATGAGGCACCTGGAAAACCTAACAAAAGGAGACTGGAGTTTAATCCATTTCAAAGAGGACACTACATGGTGCACACATAGCATAATAACCTTCTAAAAGAGTGTTAGTTTACGAAGGGGATGGGGGATCCCGGGTGGGAGTTGGTTCAGTCCTCTTTGCTCTATGTTGATATTCTATTGTGTTACAAGTACAGTACTTAAATGGACCTCTGGTTAAGTTTTTTTTATTGTGATTTCTATGTGACACAGGAGGCATTTCTTGTGTTCTGAGCCAAAGACCTGAGTGATAAAATTGATAATGAATGGCTCATTGACTGAAGGATGTATTTATTTTCAATAGGAAACTGTCCAGGAGCTCATTAGCATTCTCTTTCATCAATACAGTCATCAGTGCAATATAGCTCCTGAACATGAACTCTGACCCTTATTCCATTGAATTGGTAAAGGAGCTGCTGCCTCTGTGTTTCCCAAGTTGTGTTCCTTTGTATTCTAGCCCTAAGGTCATACATTTTATGTACTCATCAGCCTGTTGCAGCTACACACTCAAAGAAAACCCTCTTTCCTTTCAGGTTTCCTGATAAGTCTTTTGGTCCGTTTGAGCGAAGTCCCTTCAAATTTCAAGGAAAACGATAACTGACTGTATTCATTAAGGATTGCTTAGCAAGCCGAACACTAAGATATGAATATGTTAAAGAACATTATATGAACAATAATAATGGAAAACAATTATCAGGATTTTTTTTATTCCAAAACTTATAGATGTCCAGTTGGTAACATTGTCCAACAACCCCTGACGGAAGTGTGCATGTGTGGACATGAGGTAAGGACAGAACTAGGTTTAGCTGCACAGCCCCCTCCCCCCCTTCCCTCCTTCTCCTCCTCCCTCGGGGTCAGGAGGGCAACTAACGCTCAAGAAAATTTTAGATTGTCCATAGGTTTAGAAGCCATGAGTGCATTTTATAATCAGCTGAGAGTTTCCTCGAGTACTCAAACCTGAAGAAAGCTGAGACATTCCTTCCACAAGACCCAGTGAAAAAGCTGACTAATGTTCTTATTGTCCCAAGAACTTTTGCTGTACGCATTTCACGTATTACAACTCAATTTAGGAAATGACTATAAACAAATTGCTGATGTAAAGCAGTTAGTTTAACTATTCAACTTGGAGAGATTGGAAAGAGGTTAGCCTTTTCTTCATTCCTCTATAACAAGTCTCTAATGTCTCCCCAGTCTCTTGCTCTCCATGTCCCAACTCACAGGAAATAGACTGAGAGGACTAATGTTTCCTGAACAACTTGAGGCCTCCAGTATCTCACTCAGCCTGTTCAGCTGGGAGTTAAAGATCCCATATCACTATTTGAAAAGAGAAGGGAGTTTTTCCCGATGTTCTGGCCAACATTCCTTCAGATAAAATTGATTATTCAGTTTGTGGCTGTTTGTAGGACATTGCTGTGTGCAAATTGGCCGCCCCATTCGCCTACAAAAATACACAGTCACTACACTTTACAGTAAATTCTGTGTTTTTTGAGATGCTTCAACAACATGGTGTGGCGCTATGTCAAATGCAAAGAGTATTATTAAATATTCTCCATGTACGAGTCAAGAGAATGAGTGTCCAGTTCTGCCTCTCCAGATATCCCACTTGGGTACCTGAAGCAGGGATAGGAGATTTGGCTGATCAATGTTTCCATCCAGAGTCAGGAACAATTAGGCCAATTGTAAAGCCTCCACCCATTACTGGACCTATTTGAGGTCAGCTGACTGAGCACAGACCAGAGATTGAACTTGTAACTTCCTCGTCTTCAGCAACATGGTCCATTTATACTCCGCTCGCAGGTTGCTCAAAAACAATTCCAAGCAATTCTCCCAGAGGATGAACATTTACTACCTCAACTGAATTAAAAAAAAATTCAGTCCTTCAAGTGCTAGAATTAAAGGAGTGTTCCCATGGGAACGGCAATCTCTCTGCTCATTGAAAATGTCATTCGAGATCAGTCAATGACACTCTTGATTGGTTAGCAGCGCTATCATAATTTATAATAGAACGGATATACAATCCAGCTGCTTTACTTTGTCTTTTTGTCTCATTATTCACAGATCTATTTCAGAATCACCATACATCACAATTGGCTTGTTTCCACTTCTACTCACTGTCTGCAGTTTTCCAAGCAGTATTATTGTTCCAGTCCAGAAAACTTTTGGTTCATAAATAAGGGAACCAGTTTCTCATTCAATCCCCAAGAAACCGAAATGACAAAAGATGTTTTACTTTGTTTCCAAATCCTATGCGATGCTTCATGTGATTATCATGTACCTTTTAGAATCAATGCTTAAAAAAAAGCCTAGCACATTAGAGAGTTAAACTGGTTTGAATTGTCCTTTTATGAGTACATAATGTGTCAACGGAATATTTGATTTGTCAATTATACTTTGTAGAAATACATTATTTTTAAAGGGCAACAGAGCCTCAATTATAAATGTGGATTAGCTGAAAGGTCACTTACCATTACTGTCAATTGTTGTTTGTGTCCAGCTGAGCAAAACTGCTGTCACCAGAAACCCATGCACTTCACCCACATGAGCTGGAAGAAGGCCACTCCCTTTTGGGTAATCTAACAGTGGGCAGAATGGTTTTGTTGCAAGTGAGATGTAACCAGGTACTCCTTAAAACTCTTTAACATTTTAATGCATAATTACCCATGTTAAATTGCCATGTTAAGAAGGAGAGGAGACAATTGCAACTGAATTTCATGCCATGGTACAAGAATCTACATTTGCTCTCTTTCTCTCCCCACCCCCACCTCCATAAAGTGTCAGATGATGACCTACTTTCAGAAAAACTTAGCCAGACATTGAAAAAATAAGCATGATGAGCAGAGAATGACCCAGACAGAGTAATAGTTTACAGACTCCTTTAAGAATAAATTTTTCAATTTTAGCAAAAACACTGGAAGCAACCTATCCAGACTCCAATCCTGCCTGGGACAGGCAGATAGAAGTCTACACCACACTTCTCGGATCACTGTCCTGTGTTAATCTGAATGGTTCAGTTATAAATTGAGCTAAAGCCTGATACAATTAAATCTTTACTCTTGCTCACTTATTATGATAAGAATGGTTCTAGACAGGTTTCCGTATAAATCTTAAAATAAAATTGCAAGGTCTGAAAGGGCTCATTGCTAAATTGCCTCTGCATGTCTTGGCTGAAATAGCTTCAACTAAATTCAGAAGTAAGCAGGGAATTGGTGTTTAACCTTGCCTCTGAATAAAATGTTTGTACTAATTGTGGTGGTGCTCAGTCATTTCTGATACAGTTAACGTAAAGATAAAAAAAAGTTTAAAATTGACATCAGTTTACTACTGTCCTAGAAGTGGGAGCAGCAGCCGCAATAAAGGCTGTTGGTGATCTAACTCAAGGCACAGAAACCAGAGGGATGCTAGAATAATTGACAACAAATGCTTGGATACTCCGAAATAATTGATGGAGTGATGTTCGGAATATGTAACACATAAACCTGTGCTTCTCAAAGTCATGATGTAGCAGATGTGGAATTCAGTGTTGAAAGTGATATAATTTCAGTAGACATTGAACAGGTCGCTCTCTCCCCTATCCAGTCTCTGACCTGCTTCACTCTCACTCACACTTTCCTCCCCTTTTCTCACTTTTATCCTTGCTGCAGACAGTCGGTGTAACCTCTGGAACAAAATGTAAACATTGAAAGTTGCACACTTGTCAGTAACTGGTGATGTAATGTGTGTGCAAAACAGAAACAGTTCCCTGATGCAAACAAGTAGCCTTTAACTGTATGCACAGTGGAGCCTGTTGACACTATCTAGATTTATGTGTATTGTCGAGATGGGATCCAGCATGTTGAATCTAAATTATCTCAATTTAGCATCCAGCCTGGTAACTCTGACTGATAACTCTTTTACTGTGCCTCAAGAATTTGCTTTAGTTTTTTATTGACCTGTGTCGGCTATTCCATTCAAACTTGATGACCATGTATGTAGGATGGGGAATATCAGTTTTTGACTTGCACGAGAAATGCATTTGAGGTAGACACAGACCACCATTATAAAGTCGTTAAGTGCTTTTGAAAGGAATCTACTCCACATATTTATTGCTTTGTGTGTGGGTGAGGGTGTGTCTGTGTGGGTGGGGGCGGGGGTGGAGGCGGGGTTGCGCCTTGGGACATCCTCCCGACGTGAAAGGTGCTCTATAAATACAATCTTGTTGTCGTTGATGTTGTTGTTGTTGCGGGGTGACTTCCTTTGCATTTGAGCATAATAAAGTCTTCTACAAATGCAAGTTATTTCTTATATTGTAGTAACAATTAAAAATCAAAAGGTTCAAGTTCCTTTTTAGTCACACTATAGCTACTGCTAGAAAATACTGCTGGGGTTGATTTAAATGTAACTGTGCATATTAATTAGGCTCCCTAATGTCTTCAGATTCAGACTCTCCACCCAGCTAGTTTTCCATATAATGACCTCAGTACTTAGAACTCAGTATTAGAAACAATCTTAAATAAAGCAGTCATAATGAATTGGCAGTAACACAGAAATAGAAAGGATGTTGAAAGGGCAATTTTTGAAACTGATACTCCTTTAAACCAATGCACTTATTTCAGGGTTAATTAAAATGTAATGGTGAGAGTGTGCAATCCAAAGATGAATAACAAAGAATGTACACATGCGGAGCCCTTGATATTTGTAGTTTTGTTTGGAGACCCTTAAGTATGGTGATAAGCTCTCTGTGTTTTTACATGGAGAAAATTGCTTCAGTGACCATTGGAGTCAGCCAAGATACTTACAATCTCTTTCAAAGAGGCCAAGGTTACAATGAGATGTGACCAAAAAAAGTTCTCATTCATTTATACAGGATATTAGAACATGTATTATATGCTATGCCATCATATAACTCAACATGTTAACTTTGCTTGTTTGTTTGTAAATCATTTTTCTATGGAGCCTCTTATACATTATTTCATCAGTTCAGTTTTGAAACAAAAATATTCATCTTTTATTTTAAAAAATGTTCCATCACAATTACGAGATCCAACAGGAAAACGTGTAAATTTCTGTAGGATTGGAGGACTGGAAATGTACAATTGTGCATTGCTGGATGATGAGTTTGCTTTTAAAAACTCTTGCAAAATACCAACTTTTTCTCTGCTCCATAGTACTGTTTTAATTTTCAAGGTCAGAATGTTTAAACAAATCCCTTCTTTTTTATGTGGTGATATTTCTTTGTTGGTGTGATCAAAGAGCCCAAGCACAAAATTAGAAGTTAATGTTGTTGATACACAATAGAAATGTTGGCTCTACGTTAAACAATTTGCGCCACAAAATATAAAGGGTTTAGCAGACACATTTGTAAAGCACTTCATGCACAAGTCTCTGTTTACAAGAGCAATTCCCATGATGTTCCTTAGGATTAAGATCTCTTGATTTTTCCCAAAATGAAAGTGTAAAGTGATACATTTGCTTGCATGTGGCCATTATGTCTTTCATCCGTCCTTTGCTTTGATGAGTGCAAAAACTGTACAAACATTACAACAGCAACAATTTGCATTTATATAGTGCCCTTCATGCCGGACGGCATCTCGGAGTGACATTAATGCTTGTCACCTCTTCAAGAGCTTAGGGCTTTCTGTTTTTACATGGGGAAGATTATTTTTGTGACTGTGGAAATCAGCCATGACACTTTCAAGCTCTTTCGAAAGAGGCCAAGGTTACAATGAGATATGCTGAGCTCTGGTTTCTTCATGTTTACATGTCTCATGCCTAGTTTACTGCCTCAGTTCCACTGTCCATCAACACCTCTGTTCTCTCTGTGCGCTGTGGAAAAAAAGGATTGAGTGATCTTTTATAGGGTTGCATTTTTTCACAAATAGAAACAAGCCAGCTGAAGCCTTTTTTAATCAGCCAAATACTTTATATAAATATGCTGCATAAACTTTTTTTATCTCTGTTTTGCACAGGGGAAACAGTTCAGTCTCTCTTAAAGGGACAGGCGACCATCCTAGTGAGTGTGAAATGCATGTTTTTATTTTAATTTTCACACTATTCTTTAAAAAGCCTGAGGGTTTTTACAAACAAACTGCATTTTCCTTCATTCTGATTTCAGACATATGGTTAAGATTGTGTCCACTGTTCTGGCATTATCCTACCAATGCATTTATATGCATGCATGCTGATTTCATCTGCTATTTTTACCAAAACTACTGTTCAGATCTTCAAGTCCATGCAACGGAACTCCTGTTTATGTCTTTGCTAGCACAGACAAAAGCACAACATAAACAAGTTGCTTCCCCTACAGGGAAGGAAGAAAAATCTTAAGAAATGAATCACCCTAATCCAAGCTACCTCCTTGTGGTCAGTTTACAAAAGAAAATAGGGAGAGGCTGAGCCCATAGGTTCTCAAGGCAAACCTACAAGGTAACAAGAAAAATGAATATTGGTCCAGAGGAGACAGGAATGTAGTGAGAAAACATTGTTATTGTTGTTCTGCCTCTCATTTTTGCACAAGCACTTGGGCCTGATGTGCACTTTTCTTCCACTGCTAATCTCAAAGTAGCTGAAAACAACACATCAAAGACTCCACTGCTTCTGCATAGCCAAGCATTAAAAATAAATACGAGGGGTGGAGGGATGCAATTGTTATTCAAAAATTAAACCATTTTCATTACATTGCTTTTCATTGACAATACCTTTCTGTACAAATATAGTGGAAAATGTACCCCATATATATTTTAACATACTCTCAGTCCACATTTGTAAGATAATAATTGAAACAAAACATGAACAAATGTTATATTTCTTTATTGGCCAGACATTCTGCAAAGTGTACAGGCTTGTGGGATTCTATCCAAGCCTTGTCAGCTAAGGACTCAAAAAGTTTGATCAAAGGATAATAGGCAGATTTTCAAATGAGTTGTGAATCCACAAAAGAAGTTCCAACTTTTTCTTTTCTTGCAACTTGCCTTGTGGAGTTTGTGGAGAATGTAACATATTTCAGCCATGAAGCTCTAGAAATTGGTAAACCTTGAGGAATAATATCAAGAGTATCAGAACTGTTGTGTTGTCAATCTAGAAGCATTTTATTACTACAAAATGTTGCATCTTTTTCTTGTTTGTTATCTTCAGAGAATGTATTTCCTGGAAGTTTGTGAAACAACTTATTGTTTTCACCTCTTCTAAAATATTCAGCTGACGATTCAGATAATGGGAAAGGAAGCCTTTAAGGGAAGCTTAAAATTCAACATCTTGTAGGATATACTTGTTCAGTCTTGTAACGCTGATAAGCAGAAGGAATTAACTATATAGTGCTGACATCGTGAGGACACTTCCTTTTGTCATGTAGCAGACCAGTCCTTGGTCAGCATCCTTCACAAGAGCAGATAATGTAATTTGGAGACAACAGGAATGGTGAACTTTTTCACCAGAGGAAGTTAAAGTTATCACTTAATTAACAGACACAAACCAACTGAAATTGTTTTAAAAGGTGGATAAAGAAAAGGAAATATTCAATATGAGCTTTATGCGTTCAAATTCCTACGTGGAGTACGAACCCACAACCTTCTGACTCAGAGGCGAGATTAATATCAACTGAGTCAGGCTGATATCTAATCGTTTGCATCATACATAAAAATAAATGTGAATGCTATCTATAGTGAGATAATTTATTTAATACCATCTGAAATGTAAATACTAAAGTGGACACTACTGACAAGAAAACAGTTCTATGTAGATACCCACTGAAGCTCAAAATATACCCTTTAAAGCCTGTCAATAAATACTATTCCAGAACTAAGCATGGAATGAATAAAATCTTCTCCAAATTGGGAAAGGCATTTCACATCAAGACACAAGATAAAGCATCTGTGTCAGAACTGCCAACTCGACAGCAATGAGAAAAGCTTTGTAAGCTTGTAGGCTGATTTGAGTATTTTGCATTGTGTTTTCCTTTGCAAAGAAAACCAAATTTGCCCATAAAGGAACAGAATGTCAAACAGGAACATTGAAAATAAATGATGGGTTCCATGGGCCGAGTGACCACCTATTATTATTTCTGTTATTCCCTGTTTCTTTCCTGTTATTTTATGAATCTAAGATTTAGTTTTATTTAGAGATTTTATTTAATTTCACAATAATTCCAAAACATTTCTGATGGGATTCTTGTTACACTACCACAACATGCCTGACCTTACATTAACCTCCAAAGAGCCTTGGCTTTGCTGATGGTATGGAACTCTCTTGTTTGACACTATCCATGAACCGCAAGAGCTGCTCAGCCATGTGGATATGTCTGTGGTGATAATTCTCTTTTATATGAATCATAAATGAGCCAATATATATCCCGAAGAGCACATCATTCAATTGCACTCACCACTGAAGAATGCACTACAGAATTATGGGAAGACTACTGTTATATGTGGATAATGGTTTGATTCAAGGCCTTCAAAAAGTCAGAAAAATATTTGTTTCTGAGATAATATACAGATGATCTGGAACTCTGCTGTAGCAAGGAACCAAGATCAGCCCAAGATCAAGTTCTTTTGCACAACTGACATTCTCCTCCATTCACATGATTCTTGGATAATAATGAACTGGGATAAAATAAAACTTGGATGGTTGTCACGCTCCTTAGGAAATTGCTAATGTTTTGTTTGTATCTAAGATGTCAAGTGGAAGACGACATAGCAATATTCCCCTGTTTCGTGGAACTTCAAGTACAAAAGATGTTTTTGATTTGTAAGAAATTGCTACCACAGTCAAAAGCAGCCGTGCGATGATTTGGCACAATGGACTCTTTTGAATGGAAAGTACAGGAGCAGGGATCTGTCTGATGCAGTTATATCAAGAGCTGTAAAATCAAGTAAGCAGGTGTAATACACCGTAGTTAAAGCATTTGGATAGGTTGTTATTATTTTTATTGTTGACGTTACTACTTATTCTCTTTTAGAATAGACATAATCAGCAACAATAATAACATGCATTGACAAAACACCTTACATGTATGATAAACACCTCTACATTGTTTACAAATACTGCAATATTGCTGAGAAATCAAATTGAATGTTGTGGTTTGGGCAGCCAGCAACATCCTATAAACAAGACATCACTGGTCCATTCATTCAAGGGTAACTCTCTGGATGAGGAGAGGTCCGTAATCCAGGAATAATAAGGGGAAATGAATAAGCGAATGTTTTGACAATTTAACAGGACATTCTTCCCCCTTCGACCGATCTCCGCACATTGACATTTGGGTTCTCAAGCTGGAATTACTTAGTAAACTACATCAAAAGCGTCTTTGGGGATCGCGCTCGCCTGGGACAGGAGTTAATTTAATTATGCTAATTCGCATTTCACCCATTGTTCGCCCTACAAAATACGCTGTGTGTGCTTTGATACTTCCTCCTGACATCAAGTTATATTTCGCCATCATTGACGAATCCAACAGCTAAATTTGGTCATTGACTTCAGGCCTGTCTGTGGGATATGGCAGTGCGCAGATGCGCTGCCCGCGCTCACCTATTGGAAGACTTTTCAGGGTAAGAGTTGTGCATAATTATAATAATAATAATAATAATCCTTGCGTTTGATATAGCGCCTTATCCCGTCATGATTTCTAACACCATTGATATGTTTGTATAAGTGTCCCGGGATATTATTCTGTGGGGATGTTATATTCCCTGCTGATGGTGATGGTAACCTGTCAACTTACCCCCTCCCCCACCCCAGCACCCTACTGCTTGGTATTTTTTTGTTGGCCAAACAGAAAATGTTTATGGCACCTCCCCTTTAATTAAGCCGGCAGACAGTCGGCCACTTCCTTCGCCTCCATTTTTTCCAGCAGCGGCAGCGGCTCAGCCTCAGCCTCGGACATGCGCACTGTGCCGCCCCATCACCCCCCCCCCCCCACCCCCCCGCAGGCGCGTGGCTGCCGTTGGCGCTGAGGCCGTTAATACCGTTTCTGCTCCGAGGAGGCGGTGCGAGGGCAGCCTGAGAGAGGACGAGGGAGGGTCCTGGCTCTGAGGCCCTCACACAGTGTGTGTGTGACAGAGAGAGAGAGGGAGAGTGATACGGCCACAGAGGGAGAGAGAGGGATACGGCCACAGAGAGGGAGAGAGAGTGATACGGCCACAGAGAGGGAGAGAGAGGGATACGGCCACAGAGAGGGAGAGAGAGGGATACGGCCACAGAGAGGGAGAGAGAGGGATACGGCCACAGAGAGGGATACAGCCACAGAGAGGGATACAGCCACAGAGAGGGAGAGAGAGTGACACAGAGAGGGAGAGAGAGTGATACAGCCACAGAGAGGGAGAGAGAGAGAGTGATACAGCCACAGAGAGGGAGAGAGAGAGAGAGTGATACAACCACAGAGAGAGATACAGACAGAGAGAGAGAGAGAGAGAGAGGGAGACAGAGATACAGCCAGAGAGAGAGAGAGAGGGAGAGAGTGATACAGCCAGAGAAAGAGGGAGAGAGTGATACAGCCAGAAGGAAGGAGAGAGGGGAAGAGAGAGTGAGACAACCAGAGGGAGAGACAACCTAAAATACAGCCTGTGAGACAGATGCAGCTGGAGAGAGACAGTGAGATACAGCCAGAGTGTGCCAGTGTGTGATACAACCAGAAAAGGAGAGAATTGTTTGTCTGAAAGTGTGAGATACAACCAGAGAGAGTGAGAGCATATGTGTGTGAGATACAAAGAATGAGTGTTACATATATAAGTTACATATATATGTGAGAGAGAGATGCTGTGGAGCAACTGAAATACAGTGTGAGAGAGGAACTGAGAGACAGAGGTTGAAATATCGTGTGTGAGGGAGACTGGGATACACAGTTAGACTCTGGACAGGGGACAGGAACTAAGGAAGACACATTAAGCCTAAAGCTGTGAAACGGCACCATGAAAGTAGTTGCTTTGATCAGGTAACTGAAGCAGCAACTCCAGTTGCCTCTGTTGCTGCGAAGTTATGTTGACTGGCTCAGCTTTTGGGCTCTGAAAAGTTTGTTTTGGGAAAGAACAAGATTGAGGCTCATAACACATCTACAAATGATTTAAAATGTTCTAATGTAGAAAAAGTTTTTAATTTTTTTTCAAGATTTTAAATTTCAGATCCAAACATGGTGTGAAATCTACTCAGAAGATGAATAATAATGGGTTTTGTTTGATAAGAGTGATACACATTTGTGATTAATGTTATGGCATTAAATATCAGTTGAATACAGTATATTGCTTTAATCCAAATCCTACTAAATAAACTGAAACTGAAACCTGGGGAGGACAACAATTTTTGTTTTGTCAGCCGGGTGTTTGAGAACAAATGCTTGCTCTTTATGAAGGAAAACAATGTAAAGTACATTTTATAGTGTATGGAATGCATCACAGTAATGGTACCTTATCCTTAAATTAATCCTAACAGTATTTACATTTGAAAAAAATCTTTAAAATCCTGCATTAGCTTTTGCCTTGAGTTAGTAAAAGAGATTGAACACAAACGGTAAAGAAACTGCATGCTTAATGCTAACTCATTTTTATATTAAAAACTCATTTTGCAAACTCATTTTTATGTTAGAAACAGAAAGGAGGAGGCCTTTCAAACCATTGAACTTGTTTCACTATTATTTGGATATTATGGCATGTAAGGAGTTTTAGGGACTGTGCTAAATACATTTCCACCCATAATTGTGTTTGTTTTACACTGAACAAAAATGTGCTTGTGTAACCTTTTTGTTCACGTGCAATACAAGTGTAATAAAGAATTAAAAAGTACACTGGCACCAATATTGATCATCCACGTTAATATGAATTGAAATAATTGCCGAATTTACCTCTACAATTAACAGGATCAAATGCATATTTGACCAAATGTCTGTATATTTGAAACGTAAAAGGCACTAATTCCATAAATTGTGGAGAATTGCATATCACAGCCCTTTTTTGTCATTATATGTGAATATGTAATAGTCATAATGACGGAATTGCTGTTAATCTGTTTTAGTCCAGTGGAAAAATATTGATTTTAATTTCTCTTTTAGTGGTGGGAAGGACAGTTGTTACAATATGATGCAGTGTGTGGCAGCTGGGCACGAGGTTGTGGCATTGGCTAATTTAAAACCTGTTGATCATAAAGGTAAGTTTCTTCTGTTACTGTCAGCCATTTAAATTGCAACAGCCGAAGTGTCGATCCCAAGTGTTTCAGTGAGACTGTGTTCAGATGTGGTAAAAGTGTCTTTGGGCTTTTTCATATCCTCAAGTGAAGATAAGTCCTTAGTTAATATTGCCACACACAATATGTGACTGAATAGTTCTCCATTCATTAAAATTATTATGTATGTGAGAAAAAGGTTTTCTGTGACCTATGTGTGAGATCCAAGATCAAGTTGGGAGGTAGATTTGTGATAAAAAGGGAAAATGCCTGCAAGATGATGGGACGGGCAGGGGTAGGATTCTCATGCATCCTGGACTTTCATTTTGCATGTTGATGCAGAGTCACAAGATCACAGCCCGAAAACAGGTATGTTTTTCAGCTGAAGCCACACATGTGACATGGATTAGGTATCAGCCTGGCTCAATTGATAGCACACTTACCTCTTGAGTCAGATGGTTGTGGGTTCGTGCCCTACGTCTGGACTTTGAACTTGCTGACACTGATAGGCTGACTGTCTAATACAATGCTGATGGAGTGCTGCATTGTTGAGGTGTTGTCGTTTGGATGTGTCCTGTTTGCCTGTTCAGGTGGGCATTAAAACTCCCAGGGCATTATTTGGAAATAGGAGAGAATGTATCCCAGTGTCTTGGCCAGCAATCTCCCAGATTAATTGGGCATTCGCATCATGGCTGTTTATGGGACATTGCTATACACAATTTTTGGGCTGTTGCATTTGCCTACAAAATCCTACAATCATTACACTTTACAGTAAATCCTATGAAACACTTTGAGGCATCCTTCCGATGTGAAAGGCACTATATGAAATGCAAGGATTTGCATTATTAAGCAATTGTTATTTCAGCAAACCTGGTTGTTGGACTTTAATCCCACAAATGTCAAAGAACACTGTCTCTCCTCTATGGTAAAAGCATCCTACTCAAAGATTAAACAGGTTTTAAAGAAAACCATATTAAAGTTATTGTGTCCACTTTCCTCCCACTTTCCTTTCATTTGGAGTCCTGTAGCTCAGTGGTTAGAGCACTCGCTTTGCAAGCGAGAGACCTGAGTTCAATTCCAGGCAGGGCGAAACCTTGGGCAAGTTTCCTTACTCCACACGCCTAATAATAATCCCTCCAAAAAACAAAACAATAATAAATTGGTCATTTTCAATCTACGACTGTTTGTGGGACATTGCTGTGCGCAATTGGCTGCCTCGTTCGCCCACAAATATACAGTCAATTCACTTTACAGTGTGTTCTGTGAAGCGCTTTGGGACGTCCTCCCGACGTGAAAAGCGCTATATCAAATGCAAGGATTATTATTATTTATCCTTACCTCTGACTCAGAATGCAAGGACGTTGAATGGATTGTTGGCTCGGGAGAAACTTGGTTCTCTTTCCGAATAGTCTCGAGGGATCTTTAAAGACTTTATATGTACTGGTGAATTAAAAAACAATCGCTTTGTGTTTCTAACGGGACTTTCCATCCTCTCTCTGCTGCCAGCATTAGATTGCATTTCCAAAAACTTACAGTGGTTGTTTTAATATTTTAATACACTGCCTAGTGCCAGTACTGTAAAATGCATGAAGTAGGTGCAGTGCTGAGTACTTGCTCATTGTAAAATGGTATGGTTGTAACATTTCTTGTAATACATCTGCAGCCAGGAACTGGAGTTTTTACTCACAATTATTGTTGGAGTAAACAGCTGCACCTTTTATACTGGAGAACATTACGAACATATCAATGCTACCTTAGAGAACAAAAATCACCAGAATTCAATTCATCACATGCATGAGCCAAAATCACTCCCAAATACTATCAAAGTAAAGCATAGACAATGATCATCTGGTCAAGAAGCCAACAACATGTTTTCATCTGAAACAAGCAAAGAATTGGACCATAATCGTTAAATTCAAGATTCTGAATGCCTGTAACGGAGAAGTGCCTCTGCATGAGATCAATTATAAGAGATATATTATTTACTTCTTATTAAAATGGGCCTTGGTAAAATATCTTTTTCATTCCAGGGAGTCACTGAATGGAATAGAATCTCCCTGTGGTTAATGCAATTGGGACAGAATTTGCCAATTTGGGAGACAATGGGATATCTACTGAGGAAACAAATCTGGAATCATTAATAAAATGAAGTGCAGTCATTTTTCAAAGAAGGGTGTTCAAACTATACTTTAAGGTCCCTATGGTAGAAAGACAAAGTATTTCTTAAGGACAGTCTCAACAGTTCTGTTAAAAAAAAGTTTAAATAGATCAATCTCATCATTGTTTTTTTCTCTCCCTTGTTTGATTATATTTGTTTAAATGATGAGATACAATGACATCATTGTGAATCTGGTTTGGAAGAGTTACTGATCCAGAGAATGTTACGAAGCTGAATTAGATTAACAAGATAAAATCATTAACACAGGGTGCTTCAGGGTTCTTGCCATTTCAACTGTGTAGGTTAATTCAGTTCCCTCACAGTCTGCATGAGTAACTATTTTATGATGATTATGGCATTCACAATATAAACAGAAATATGCATTTAAAAACATTTAAGAAGTTAAATTTAACAGTTTTGGGGACTGGGTGGTAGAGTTGATTGCACACTATTCTGTCACTTCAAGTACCTAGGTTCTAATCCAAAAATAATTATAATTCTGACCTCACCCATCTTCTGCTCCACTTTACTGCATCCCTCTGCCTCCTGAACAAGCTTTTTATTTGTTACTCATAATGTATGTCATAACATTTTGATGAACTGCAGGTCAATAAACAGGGCAGAAAGCCAGCCTGCTTTCTGCCTGCCATCACAGTGAATGCAGAAGTGCTGACTGGTGATTGTGCCCTATTATAGTTTAAACTTTTATGGACACTCCCCCCAAACACCCAATTAGCATGTTACTTTGAGGGTCTGTTATCCTACCTTGTCTCATGATGTAGCACTCTCAACTCTAGGTCTGGAGGCTGTGGTTTCTAGCCTGGGTTGAGATTTGAGCTCATAGTTTAGACTGGACATTGCAGTGCATTGTTTGAGGAGTGCTATATTGTTGCATGAGATGTTAAACTGAGGTCCCATCTATCTGGTCAAGTGGATGTTCTTGATGTTCCCACAATACTGTTCAAAAAGAGAAGGGACATTCTGCTGGTGCCCAGGCCAACAATCAGCAGGAATAATTTGCTGTCTTGCTTGCCAACCGAAAAGCCAGATTACATCAATTTTATGTGAAGTGCTTTTGACATGATAAGGCAGTGTAAAAGTTTATTCTTTCATGGCATTGATAATAATAAGCCTTGCATTTGATATAGTGCCTTATCACGTCTTCAAGACGTCTCAAAGCGCTTTACAGAATATACTGTAAAGTGAATTGACTGTATATTTTGCAGGCAAAATTGTATTGATTATTAAAGTCAATAACATTCAATGTCTTCGTCCATTTTAAGTTGTGGCCTTGTCTGGCTGTTTATTCCCGCAGATGAGCTTGACAGTTACATGTACCAGACGGTGGGTCACCAGACGATAGACCTGTACTCTGAAGCTATCGGCCTCCCACTATACCGTCACACAATCCAGGGTAGCAGCCTAGCAATTGGAAGAGAATATACCAAATGTGAAGGAGATGAAGTGGAAGATCTCTACTATTTACTGAAGCAAGTTAAGGTATAGATGGGGCATTTTAAACAGTTTTGTGACTTATTTTTCTAAGATTTTGAACAGTGATAAATAGATACAAGACCAAATCAACTATAGTTTTTATGAACTGTATAATACTGTGGAGCTCTGTAGCTATGGTTTTTATACACTTTAGTTTCTGGAGGCCTGTAGATGGTTTGTTTTTCCCGTGAGGAGCAAATGGAGGGGGGGGGGGAGTCTGTAAGGAATGAAGATATGAGGGGTGGGGGGGGTCAAAACGGAGAGAGAGACACAGAATGCCCTGTCTGGGAATTGTCTTCACCAGGGATAAAGTTAGCTGGAAATAATCAGGACGTTTGCTCAGCTACTTCTGGCCAGGAAGTAAAATGTAACCTTTGATGTTTAAAATCGAATAGATTATTCATTCTGGGGAGGTAAAGAAGTCTGGGGTTACACCAATAACCTCACCTTAGCCTCACATTTCTATCAGTTACTTACGTGTTTGCTAATATTGAAATTCACCATTTTTTTTCTTAAAATATGTGGTGCTTTGCTTCCCATTGTTTTTAATCACCTGGAATTCTGAAAATGATGGGGAAGTCTTTTGGAGATAAAGTGATCATTCAACATTCAGTTTAAACCACAAATGTGGCATAAGGATAACGATAACTTGCATTTATATAGTGCCCTTTAAACAATATTTGGCATGTGAATAAATAAATGCTTATTTGTGTTGCATCCAAGCTCAACCGACTTCCACTCTCCAGACACTATTTATTTAGAGAATGTACATACTGTTGTTGGTGTTACTTTTGTCATCATTAATGTCATTTTGTTTTCCAACACTCTGTGTTTTTAAAAGGATAAAGTAGAAGATGAAAAGGCCATTTAGCCAATCAAATCTGTTTCTTCCATAGGAATGTGTATACTATATATCCTCATAGATTCTATGCTGCATATTTAATCTGTTGAGAAAATGCTGCTGAATTTCTCCCTGTACCCCAAGGTAATTGAACAAAACTGCAGAATATCTGTCTGTCTCCACTATTCATCTCTGGCCAGCTGTCTTCCAGAGATGACATTTCTTTAGTCAGAGCAACACAAGAACCATTGTAGTCCATAGAGTATTTGATTTATCTCTCCTCCCCTTAACCTTCAATCCCATTGCTATCCAGATATCTATCAACTTCTCTTTTTTTCCCAGAGAAGTTAATCAACATGGCATTAACTGCTTTTTCGTTTCACAATTGGGGACCTGAATAGACATTCATGTGGTCTTAACTCATTGTGTATCATCATAATTCTTAAAGTTAGTTATGACTAAAACTATAATTTAAAAAGTTCATTATAACTTATTAAGAATTGTGATGATATACAAGACCATGGAATGTCTATGCTGCTCCCCAATTCTGAAAGGAAAAAGTAATTCATGCCATCCTTCTCTTAAAAAAAAGTTAGTGATAAATTTTAATAAAACAAATCATGAATGATTTACAGTTGCCAAGCAGTTGATACCTCTTATCAAAGAAAAGAATAATTGTTTGGCACTCTAAATACATGGATTAATATGAAAGCAAAGACATATGTGACAGTATTATTGTGAGGAAATATATGTTATAGCCACACTACCGCCACGAACTACACAGTATCACCGGTATTTGGATTACCGAAATAATATGGTTCTTGTCAATATAATATATTCTTATAAATGCTGTGTTTCAATTCAGCAGATCAATACGACACACAAATCCTATCACGTTCAAATGCAACAAAAGCCCTTTGTACATCCTGCTGAAATTTAATAATTTAAGGACTAAGATGGAATATTAAATTCAGTCAGATTAATTGCAAGGAGCCACTCCTAGCTCCAAACCACCTACTGTAAATCTCTTTGGGTTGTGTGAAACACATTGTTAATGGTTGTGATTTTACAGAATAAAACTGTCCATAATTTGAAACTCACTTTGGATGGGAATAGAAGTGTGGGAAATGGAAGGCTCACACCACTGTGTGAAGGCTTGCTGCTGGGACAGTGTGGAGGGATCTTTACACTGCATTTAATTGTGCTATTCCTAACCTCAGAATGCTTCTAGCAGAAGTTAGGTGTTTTATTCCCCGCAACTACAGTACAGTAATATCTGTCCTCTCAACAAATACAAATTTGACACATCTCAAAACACTGCACAAGTAATTGCTGTCAAGTGTAGTAATTATTTTTGTAAGTAACTACTGCAGCTATTTTGTACATAGCAAGTTTGCACAACCAGCCATGGCCAATTTATCTAGATGATTGTTGGTCAGGTAATGGGAAAAATCCCTTGTTTTTTAGGGTTCCTTGATATCCATGAAAACAGGCATTTGGACTTCTGTTCAAAGTTCTGTTTTAAGGAAGCCACCTCCAACACCTCACCCAGACGTTTGTTCAATTAAGGTTTTTGTGTTGCTAATCTCTCAGGATCTTTGGTCAACTGGCATCATGTAGCTGTTGTGTATTTTTTCTATCTGAAGTACAAATACAGCAATTGTCCAGCACAAATTCCCTGCTCTTAGTTTATTTTTTTTAATTTACAGAAAATGTGAGATTGTTGTTGATTTCATATGAGCCAATTTACTCCTACGCATAAATGGAAATATGTTTGTGGAAAGTGGAATGAATGTATGTATGGTGCTTTTAAGTTACGTGATACAGCTGTGAGTAAAGTGCATTCTATCCATTGTCTTATTCAGCAACAGCAGTCTTCTTTTTTGAAACCTGCCTTTCTTTTGCACTTTATCATGCTGTGCGACTTTAAAAATGGCAAATAATTAATCGGCGGAATATTTAAAATTCTCTTTTAAATCGCAATCAATTAAAGCTGGAAGAATTATTAATCTGTTAGTTTTCTGTATAATTACAGTCAACTGGGAAAAGGTTAATTAGAGCTGTAAATTTTCAGCTATTCAGGCCAGGAAATAGCTTGATCCTTTAATTTTTTAATTAATCATTTAGCGGGCAGTTATGTATGCAGTTTCCAAGAAATGCCTTGCAGTTTCTGCTATTACTGCAAGGTCTATACGAGAGATTCATCCATGGCAGGTAGAAGGTTAACTTTTTCCCTTTGGTGGAAATCTGGGGAAAGACCGTTTCTCATACATACGTGCATACGTACATACTTACACTATCCATTTCTCTCTACAATGCTGAATAAACGTCTAGAAGGCAATGAAGGTACTTGTGTTAGGTACTGGTAGCGCTCAATTAGATGGACTCTCTCCATTTGTTTCGGAAATATTTTGCCCAGGGGTCTGTGTCTTCCCCACCCACTTCCCAAAGCTAGAGGTTCATATTGATGCACAATTCCCTGGTTGTTGGGATTCCTGATGTTTGAATCTGGACAGTGATTCTTTGCCAACTATTCAACATGGAGGCTATTGCAGATAAGTCTAATCCTGCCCTTGCCTGATAGCCACACAGCATTGGTCACTGGATAGTGATCAAACCCTGTGTTGAGCAAGATAGGTTAACATTGTGTGCATGACCCTTGCTACGTTTGAAATGTTAAGCTGCCTTTCTTTCAGATGTAGATTGAGTGCTAAGTATTAAAGGTATTTTCTGTTTTTATCTCTTGCAATGCAATCTATGTATGCACTGCTAATATCAAGCTTGCAAGTTTAGCAAATGCTGACATACTTACCCACTGTAAAAATAATGCCACAATGTACTGCTGGAAAGAAGGTACAATATTGAATTTCACTTATTCATATGGGGAGGAAGAAAAGACTGGCATAGCCAATTGTCATTATTTTTATTCTATTTTTCAAATAAAAGACCCTGTTTCTTGCATGCCGGCAAGATGGAAGCCATGCTCTTTGGCTCTCGTCAACGTCTTCTCTCCTGTGGGTCTGAACTCCTCAACCTCCCCAGGCTCTCCCTCAGACTCATCGAACCCGTGCACAATTTAGGCGTCAGGTTCAACCCTAGCTGGATTGCATGTTTTATTAGTTGATTAGCAATGTAAAAGATGTGGAATTTAGGTGTCAGCACTCTCACATCTGAGTTCAGGCACCAAATTGAGAGTGTGAGCTGATGCTACAGTGCAGTGTAGGTGGGAATGCTGCATTGTTGGAGAAGCTGTCCTGTGGATGAGATTTTCAACCAAGTTCCCCTGGCATCATTTGAAAAGAGAATGGAATTTCTACCAGTGTCCTGGCCGACAATCCTCCTGTTTTTTTTTTAAAAAATCATTTATTTCATGGCTTTGTGGCACACTCCTGTGTGTAAATTAGGTGCCGTGTTTGTCTATAAATGGGCAGACGCTCCACTTCACAGTAAGCCATGTGAAGTGTTTAGAGACATTTCAATGTGATAAGGCACTCTATCAAATTCAAGAATTATTAATAGTAATTCCTTTTATTAATAATAGTTCATTAAAATGTACTATCAGGTGATATGACATCTCATGCCCAAAGAAGACTCTTAAGTCCTGTTATGAGTGATATACTTTCATATGCTTTTGTTTTCAGATTTTCTTTTTCATTTTGCATTTTATTATTGATGGTGTGTGTGTGTGTGTGTGGTTAATGAGGGATTGTATGTATGTCTTTCCCCTTTTTAGGCCCATCAATATGACACACACTACTCTCTGTTAAGAGAGCAGGTATTCAGCCTGCTCCTTGGCATCAGCCAATAGCAGACTCGACCCGCATGCTAGGTGATGCACGAAAAGCAGCTCAGGTTGGTCATTGACTTTGCCTCCTGTGCTGTGGGTTTCCCCTCATAGCTGTTCCCTGTAGGCAAGCTGAAATCAGCTGGGAAATTTGGGGTGAGAATCTGTATTCTGTCTATCATTAGTTATTGTCTCAGGAGTCTTTTATAGTGGGGGGCTGTGTGGGGGCAGAGGAGAAGAAGTGAGACTACAAACTAACAATACCGTGGTTACAGACCATGTAGAAAACCCATAGTTTGGATCTGTCTCCCAACTGAACAAGGTCATGCAAAAGGCTACAAAACGACAACACACATGAGAAAATAGATATTTTGGTGGTATGTCTGACCAGGCTAACAATGAGATGGCAGTTCCCATGCAAAGAGTAGGATATTTGAAATAACACTGTTGTTTTAACATTGCTATGGAATTGTAAACTAGACCACAGATTTTTTTCTTGATGCGAACAGGCTGAAATGTATTGAGGAGAACCTTGGTTTCCTTCCCTGCTCCTTTCTGATTGTGTTGGTGCAGAATACATGGAGTCAGGCACAGGCAGTGAATGGTGGCAAGAAAGCCTCGGGGCTCTACTCATCAGCATAAACTTGCTGATTGCCAGGTTTTCCTAATTTTAGTTTCCAGGGTACTGGTGCCATGACCTTGTCTGCTCCATTTGATAGTCTGGGTCTCCCACATTCTCATGTGGGTATGGAATAGTTAGACATGCATTGTTTACCCAAATCCAAGTGAACTGTGCACCAGCAGCAAGTTTGATAAACACACATTTCCTGCTTTTATCAGGGAGATCACAGAATGTGAAGTATGAGTTTCCAGTTTTACTTACTCCCTTCAGCTCTTTTCCTGTTTAAAAACTCACTAATGGTGTGCCGAACTATTCCCGTTATGATTTAGTTACGGCAGTTAACTGCTTATTCCCGTGGATGCTTTACCAATGTCTGGCAAGTCTTTGGAAAGGGAAAAACAATGAAACCTTTATTTCATTCAGCCAATCTTGTAATAAAAATATTGAGCTGCTTTTACATTTGGGTTTGTTTAATGTGTGTAGCTTGTGTACAGCTTCTGTTTGTAGTCATGTTTAAAAGCAGAAATCAGACGCGACCACCAGTAAATTTGAGTGAAAACATTTAGCATGAGTTAATGTGTGAGCCTTTAGGACAATTCTGTTAATAATACCTCTTGAAAGAGCTCCTGCTTTTCACAGTACCACAGTGAGTAATCTGATTTAATTGCTTGTTATAATTGGAGCGGTTGGACTCTTAATTTAAACTTTGATTAATCAGGGGCTAGATTTTCCACTGGGTGGTAATTCTGCTTTGCGGTTCTCTTTTCCGTTTTACCTGCTAGTGGTTGTATCCACTGGATTTCACCTTTCTCCTGCTGAAATCTACACTAGGTTTAATACTTCAGTACATGTAATCAAGCCAGTGATGAGGAGATCTAGGTTTATATTAATACATGACTAAGATTACATTTTTTTAAAAAAACAAAGGTCCATCTCCTGATACGGTGGCTGGAACTAACTTGACATCAGGCCAGGGCTGCAGCTGTGCACTTAAATAGGAATGTTCAGTACTGAAACAATCTTTGTTTTTAATTTTTCCAATTGGCAAGCATTACCCTCTTGGGCTTGATGGTTTGCTTAAATAATACTGCCAGTTGCAGGTTTAGATTGTATTCTATGAATAACCAGAAGTAACTGGTGCAGTAACAAATGTCAAATTGACTGCTGGCTGCTAAAACAATGCTTGCATTTGATGTAACGCCTTTCACATTGGCAGGCTGTCTCCAAAGCACTTCACAGGATTTACGGAAAAGTGTAGTTACTGTGTATTTTGCAGCAATTGTTTGCACTGAAGTGTCCCACAAACAGACACAAAGTAAATGAATGACCAGTGTTATTTGGGGGAATGTTGGCCAGGACACCAGGAGAAACTCCCTTTCCTCCGCCTTTTCAAATGGTGCCATGGGATCTTTCATGTCCACCTGAATGGCGGGGGTGGGGGGGTGTGGAGTGGCGAAACACCATGGTTTAACGTCTCCTCAAGAATGGCATCTCCACATGGTAAGCCCTTAATGCTGTTGAACGGAAAAGTTAGTTTCCATTCCCCCAATGATTTGTTCAGAATAATAGATGAGATTGCATACATCTGTGTGAAAATCTTTCTCGTGGTGACTTGTGTTGATCTTTTGTAATTGTTTTTTAAAAATATGGAGTCATCTAATTAAAATCAGTGGTGAGATAAAATGTTAGGTTACCATTATGCGTACTCTGTTTGTGTTAATGGATGTATTTTCTATGTTTTAGCTATTCCATTTAAATCGTTCTTCTTTTACAGCTTCTTCAGATGCACAACTACCCACAGGAATTTCTTGCTACATATTCACTGTGCAAGGGTCATACATAACCTCTAAGGAGAAAGTGCTTATGGCATAAAATTCTCAACAACTACGTCTCTGATATTGCTTTAAAATATTTAGCCCATTTCACATAGATGAAATGTGATCACATTCGTTTATGTGTTGCATATGTAGATAAACTTGTTAATATATCTTAACAACAAGTTGTATTTATAAAGCGCCTTTCAGGGTTTGACGTCCCAAACCCTGAAAAACAGTGGTGCAATATTGAAGTTCATATGATATAATTAGCAGGAAAGTTGTGGTTGGTTGGCCATTGCAACATTTTCCGTGCAAATGCTCCTTGTCCTGATGTTTCTCCCCTTGTTTGAGTTTACACAGTTCTGTAATTGCAAGTTACTCTTCCCACAGTCCATAAATACAGTATGTGTAGAACCAGAACACTAAGTTGCATCGATCCCAGTATGTATCCAGTGTTGGTAACAAAGTGGTGCATCTGTTTATCATTTCAATTGGTTGCCTGTGCCATCCATGCAAAGCTGAAAGTTACAGCATTTTTAAATCTGTATTGTTCTGTATGCAATCTCCAAATTGCCTTTCACAGCTAACCTAATTTAATACATTAGTTTTGAGCTATGTATAGAGAGGATATTGCTTAGAACATCCACTCCACACAAACAGCAAGTAAAATGTGTTAAAAAGGTGAATATTATAAAATTATCATTATAATATAAAAAAAAGATTCAGTATTAAAAGACTTTAAAGTACTGATGAAGCAAAAAGCCCTTGTCTGAAATTGGTAATGTAAATCAGTGCATTTGTATGGTATATTTATTCAGCACATAGCTCTTATATAAAATTGGCTATGTGGAGAAACATTTAGGAATGTTCTTTATTTTTATGTTACTATTCTGAACTGTACTTGCCCTGATGAGATCAGTTAGGAGATTGTGTGGATGTAGCATTTTTAAGGTTGAAGGATTTTAAAGAAATGACAATACTGTATAGGACATATGTTATTGGACAATAGTATTTGATAAAACCGTGTTATTGAACTTGTGGATATCTGATGATAAAGGAAGCTAACGTGTTTTACTGGTCTTTTATTGGTGAATTGAGGGCATTGAGAATGTACCGATGAAGGCTGGAGCTGCATCATAAAATTGTTCACATTCAGGCATATTTAGAATATGACTAGATCTCAGTCTCATACCATTAAATTCCTTTATTCTGCATGAGAATTTCTGAACTGTACCACAGATTTCATGTGACCATTTTATTATTAATAATAATAATCCTTGCATTTGATATGGTGCTTTTCACGTCTTCTAGAATTCTCAAAGCGCTTCACAGAATAAACTGTAAAGTGAATTGACTGTATATTTGTGGACGAAACGCGGCAGCCAATTGCGCACAGCAGTGTCCCACAAATAGTCGTGGATTGAAATGCCCAATTATTGTTTTTTTTGAGGGATTATTATCAGGCATGTGGAGTAAGGAAACTTGCCCAATCATAAAAAAATAATAATAATCCTTGCATTTGATATAGTGCCTTATTACGTCTTCTAGATGCCTCAAAGCACTTCACAGAATATATTGCAAAGTGAATTGACTGTATATTTTGTGGGTGAAATGCAGCAGCCAATTGCGCACAGCAGTGTTCTACACCGTCGTGGATTGAGTGACCAAATTATTTTTTTAAGGGATTATGAGGCATCTTTTCTCTCAGTGGTGTATTGATGTTACACTAGTGCCCTCTATGGCCCACTCCTGAATGACTGGAATGATAGTTCTGAGTTTACAGAAAGCTAAGACAGACTTTAAATCAGTATTGTGAAGGCATTCCCTCCTTAACTCATTAGTTCTAAAGAGATTTTTTTTGGTTGAGAAGTATTTTCAGTTTCAATGGGGCCTCTCAGCCAACAAAGGAAACAAAAGCCCATTTTGAGTCCTTACTTGGGTTAGTAACTCACGTTTATCAGTACTCGGTTGCTAAAGTGGACTTTTATCTGACTTTCATCAGGGTAATTCGAGAATGACAGAATCTATCCAAATCATGCATTCAGCTAATGAAGCTCCACTTTGAACTCAGCCTTCAAAATAACGGGTTGTGTTTTTGGGGAAAGAGAGATGAGTGAAAGCTCTTAAAGTTGGTTTGTACTAGGTTATTCTTAAATGAGGCTTGCTTCAGCAGGTCAGGGCACAGGAGTGCAGATCGCAGATGTTAATAATGTATGTTGGAGCCAAGCAAGAGACATTGGCTAATTTATAGTTATATGAAACATGCAGCATTGTTAATTAATACACTTATCGTGCTAATCCTGCAACTTTTCTGTAGGTTCAATGTTTTCCACAGTAAGACAGGATCTGATTTCAACAGCCTAATTTAACGCAGTTGCAAAATGTTGAGGAGTTTTCTGTGACTGCTATATTTGCTTCCAACATTAACAGCCAGATTAGACTTGTAAATGTATTGTAACTGCACCAGTTCCACAGACCTCTGACCACAGCAGTAATTTGTTTGTATTTTTCTGCTTAATATACTTTCTGCTCAATCATGTTGAATAATAATGACAAAAGATAGTTTATTGTGGCTTGCTGCAAGTAGATAAGCCACAGGCTGTTTATTATTTTCCATTTAGCAGATTTCTTGACTTTGATATCCTATATTTGCACTGTATTTTAAATTAAGTTAAATTCTGAAAATTTTAAAAGTTGTATTATTGGAAAGTGTAACTTTATGTTGAAGGAGAAGCTACATTTGGCTGTGGAGTTTAGTTGGACGAATGATCAATGGATGATAACTCTTAAAAGACTTTTGTTGTGTGGTTAAAACAAACAGCATTTGTAATAATTGTTGCCAGCTTCTTCTCAAACTCTGTACAGTATATATGAATAGGAATTTAACTGGGACCTATGGACAGAAATGTGAGGTTCCTATAATAGATTCAGCTAATAAAAGTTTTACTGTGTCATTTTATCATCGTTTTCTCCACAACGCTCCATAACACTGCCGTTTGTGGACAAGTGTCGCCCTTTAGTTGAATTTATTTTGAACATAAATCTCATATAACCTGACGTTACATGAACCTTTGGTACTCAAACCTGCTGTGTTTCTTTGCATATGCAGAAGGTAATCATTGAAAATGTTACTTTTTGGATGCACATTTTATATTATAGACTCTAGTTCTTTAAAAGGTGCCTGGGAGAGGATGCTTCATACTGAATGGGGAAATTGCTGATTGCCTTTCACACATGTGCATTTTCTATATTTGTGAGCAAAACTTTGATTTTTATTTGCTTTCTTTGTACTAGTGAATAGTGAGGGGGGGGGGGTGGAAGGAATGTTATGTGGTACCTGTTTGTCCCTGATTTGAACTCTCAAATTCAGCCCGAATTTGGAAGCTAGTTACTTGTGAGAACTGAGGCAACTAACTTTCAAATTGCAACTCAATTTGAGAATTTTCCAGAATGCTTTGTGGTATTAAAATGTAAGACAAAATGGTTTTACAGGCTTTGAATAGATGGAATTTGTGGCCTAATGACCAAAATAACTTGCAATGCTATTTTGGCTTAGAAATACTGTATCAGTAACATTTGAGCAAATGTAACAAATGACTTCTCATCAAAACCTGGGTTGCTTTGTAAATATTGAGAATGCTTGGAGCCATGCCCATACCCAAGAACACTGACATACAAATTCACTAGTTTAAAAACATCTAGCGGAAGCTTCATAAATTAATTCCTTTCATGATTTTTAAAATGTATATGAATGAACTTGTATCTGACTCTATCTTAACTGATCATATTAATGGTTACTCTCTGGCCATTGTGACCTGAGTTTATTTATCTCCTGAATTCTCTTGGTGTATTAATTTTAATGCCTTCTTCCTAGTTTCCAATACATACATGATTTCATAACATTATTTTTGAATTTTCTAAAATTCTGTGTTCCTTGGCTATATAAATGATGTTTCCATTTAATTCAACATTCAACATTTGTTTCTTTAGTGGAAATTCAAGCATGTCAACATAGCATTAGCAATAGCTTTACTAAGCATATCATTAAAGATAACAGTGCATAAATTTAGCGTTGTATTTGTAACCAATATTCAAGTAATGTAAGACACCAACCACTTTCATCACCTTTATACAATGAGTGAGGTTAAACAAAGAAGCAATACTTGAATACTTTGTGTCATGTAAAATATTCTGACCAAATGACTGGTTTAAAGTGTATCTAAAAGGCGTTAGATTTGAGAAAATGTATGGTAAAAGACAAACAAAGAAAATGCTGATTCCAGCAAAATGCACAGATAGTGGAAGCATGGTTTGCCTCTGGTTTCTGGTGCAGACCAGCCAGCTTCCTGCACATGCGTGGGGTGCAAGATACCAATCATTCATCTGTCAATTTGGTATAATTGATGAGCTCTCACGAGTGTTTCTTGTGCTAAAAATGGTCACGAGAGTGATCACGGTTGACTGGCTGGCTTCCTGCAAGTTGTGTGCATGTGTAGAGACAACAAATCAGAAGTCAGAGGTGAACTGAGCAGCAACTTGATGACCAAGAGGTAGGACTGACCACACCACAGAACAGTGTCTTACGATTTTGGTTCTGAAGCATCATGTTAAAATAATAATAATAATTATAATCCTTGCATTTGATATTGTGCCTGCCTTATGGCGTTATTAAGACGTCTCAAAGCGCTTCATAGAATATACCGTAATGTGAGTTGACTATATATCTTGTGAGGGAAACGTGGCAGCCAATTGCACACAACAGAGTCCCACAAACATTGATGGTTGAGTGGATTGAGTGACCATTTCTGTTATATATGTTGGCATATCCCTGTACTTGGCTGTACCAGTTACCATCAAAGTTATTTTTTTGACAAAATTATGTTTAAATGATATGTGCGATGCTATAGATTGAAACTAAACTTTTTTTTAAAACAATGCACAATGATTTTATACTCATATTTATATAAAGGAATAATCATCAATGTATTTATTTCTAAAGAAATACATTTGTTTTCATTTTTAAATCTCAATACATGTTGAGGATCAAACACTCCCATTAAAATTCAGTTACATTTTTCAAAGCATTTATCCTTTTTGGTGTATTCCAGATATATGACGTCTGTCACCATGTTTCAGTTTTGTTGGGCTGTTGTATTTGTGAGAAGACAGTGGTGGTGGAGGGAAAGAGGAGGGAGCCAAAAGCTCTCTGTATATCCAAACAGCAAAGTTCAGATCAATTTTAATACAATGTTACATTTTGTTGTTGTTAGTTCAGTTGCAAGAAGATTACTACGTTTTATTACTCCAATTAACCAATTTTAAAAGTTAACAGGGGCTGGGGGAGGACGAGAAGGAGACTTGAGGTTTGAAATTTGATTCAGAATTACAATTTCCAAAGAAATAGGGCTTGATATAGAGCTTAGAAAACGTTGTACACACATAAATGAAATACTATCTTAACCTAAAGCTTTTATATCTGCAACTCACAAATCACAATTTGACCCCACATTTTTTAAAAAAATTACAGACTACAAATAGATATGATGCTTGTTTAAACATTTCTTAACCACAATCCTAAGTGCGGCTCCGATCAGGAAATGCCCCAAACCTACTAATGCATGAAATTCATGGTCATTTGTCTAAAGGAATAAACATTTTCTAGCTGTAACTGAGGTTTCTGCACATGCATGGGTTGTCTGGAAGCCCTTCACTGTTTATAATGTGTACTGCTATTCATGAATTAAGCAATAATGGATGTGTGTAATGTCCTCCCAAATTGAGAATAGCCAGGATGATTGAAGGATGAGACCTGAAGGTCACATCCATCAGTCTTTCAACCTATCCTCCAAATTGCTGTGCAACACAAACAATTATATATATTTTACATAATTAGCATAGCTAACATACACCAAAATTGTATTTGTATTTGTTCTAATTCTGTATATGTTCTGTAGCTATAGGTAGTTTTTGCATACATTTGTTTTAAAGTTTATGTAGTCTTGGGAAATGAGTTCTTATGTTTACAGTTTAACAATAGATACTTGGGCAAGGTGTATTGAACTTAGAACAGAATTCTTACTCAAAGCAGACCAATTGGGGATAGTGGGGTACTTTGTGCGGTTGAGAACCATGTAGGCAAATGTGTAGGTCAAGTGGAAGGGTTTATTTTGGAAGGAAAGTACCTGGGCGATCTATTACTTCTGTTGAAGTGTAGCTTCAAATCTTTTCATGTTCAAATTTTGTATTTTTTTTAGTTTTTTTAAATATGTTTACAACAACTTGAATTTATATAGCCTCTTTAAGATAAAATGTTTCAAAATCATTGACAAATGTATTCCATTTGTCTTGTTTTTTGCCTTAAAATCCAGATTCGCATTATAGATGTGATTGTGTTTCTGTATCTTTGCTACTCAAAACAATTGAGTGCTCTGCTATCCTATTTAACTTTCTTAAATAATTTTCTAGTACCTCTATTGCACTTCTGTACAGAATAAAAATAAATAAATGATCCAGTAGGCGATCCTTCCCTCACTTTACTTTTTCTCTATCGTAATATTTTCCGATATTATTTTATGAATGTTATTAGGTTCCTCCGAACTTTCCGATCTTCTTCCTCTAAAATTGAATATGCCATTCTACAGGTTCTTCCTTCTTCAATCTTCATTGTTATAATCAAAACTCATTGTGCCGTCTCTTACACAAATTTATTATTTCCCAAGAGCCATTTTCTAAGAGCGTTTTATTTCCTGCAATCTGCAGACTTTTAAATTCCAAGTTGAATGTCACCTACAACAGTTCTTGCCTCGCCTCTGTTTTGTTTTCTCTGGTGCTGTTTTAATGCAGGTGGTGTACTCTACTATGACCCATTAACTGAGTCCTTCAACTATGTATTTTCTGAATTGACACATGCTGTTATATTTTATCTGAACCATAGAGGAAGCACAATTATATAGAACACTACAGTACGAAAATAGGCCATTTGGCCTAACCAGCCCGTATCAGTGTTTATACTCCATATCAACCTCACCCCTGTCAATTCCCTCTCCCATACCCCTCTATTCCCTTCTCTCACAGATATGCATCAAGTTCCTTTTAACTACATTGGTGCCTTCTGCTTTAATTTATATCATTTATATCATAAATTGTATGCTTTCTCTGCTGGTGAAATAGAAGAGCATTGAGAATGCTAACATATCAGTTGGTTGTTTATTAAATTATAGATTCCTAAACATTTTGAAGTTTGAATTATAGAATGATAAAATCTGCAGAATCTTTGCTACACAAAAACCCAGTGCTCTCCTGCAGTATTGACTTCCTGGTAAATACTTTCCAAATTAAATCTGAATATTTTTTGATATAGTTGATGAAATTACTGCAAACTGTGGCTGGTAACCATTTACAGTTTATAAGTGAGTTTCCAAAGCAAGTGGCTGATTATATCAGATTTTAATGGTTGCCCCTGCTCCTAGCAAACGTTCTGTTCAAACTTGCAAATTATAAATCGGGAACCAAATGAACTTGCCAGAATGTAGTACTCATCAGACCTCCTCCTGTTCATTTCTCAATCCCTCTCAAAATAGAAAATTGTTTCCTTGCTTTAGGCTTTAAGAGGTTTTGATTGATTTTATTTATTTGTTTATGTTCATTCATAACATACAAGGAAATTGAAGTTGACACTGAGCCAGCCATTCACATTGCCATTGATGAAGCAGGGAATGTCAATTTGATTATTTTAGGGCAGGGGGCATCTACATTTGGATCCACTAAAGAATAGGACTATTTTCAGTATGCTTGGATTTTTTTTGTTTTTGTAGAGCCTCTTATTAGATGTCAGTGTGTGTAAATTATACTAAAAGCTTTAGGTTCTGACCAGCAACATGTGTCTTTCGTGCTCAGCGGAGTTTGGAAAAAAAAGCTTGATTTGATAATTAAGTACTTAAGACTTAGCAACAATCTAAATGTTTCAAAATCAAAATATTGTAAATGATTTTTTTCTTTCATCTTCCATTGGTAAATATAGTTACCATAGTTTTCTCCTTGTATTAAAAAAACTACATTTAGAGATGTTTAAGGTGGTAATTTGTGTAAAACTAATTTCTTTCCAGGTTTAATTTCCTCCCTCAACAAGGGGAACTGCTCAATCATCCTGGAGTACAATTTCACAGTCAATGACTGCTTTCTGGCATTGCATTCAATATTGGTATCACAAGATTGGTTTGGATGAAGAAGGCCTTTCGGCCCATTTGATTTTCTCCTTCCGAAATACCCGCACTGCCATCTTCTGATCATCATATTAGGCTACATTTTAAATGACACAGTGTCCTAGCCTCAACGGCCCTTCATGAAAACCTGTTCTGGTTGTTAATTGCCTTCTGCCAAAGAAAAACTTCCTGGAGTCTGTCTGGAAATTGTTCTTTGCCATTCTACACTTATGTTATCTTATTCATCTATCTTAGGAAGTATGTGTGTCATGAAGTATTGTGCAGAGTTTACTTTTTCAATTCCATTTAAAATTTTATAGATCTCTGTCAGATCCCCTCTGAGACATCTCCTTTCAAGACTGAAGAACCCAAGCTTGTTTATTCTTTGTTCATAGCTAAAACTTGGGATCATCCTCGTTGCTCTCCTGTACTGCCTCAATGTCCTTTTCTTGTGGCAACTAGAACTGTGTACAGCGCTCTAGGATTGACTTGACTGAGGATCTGAACTGATTTGCAAATATAGCCAAATTTGCTGTTTGTCTTGTTTATTGCTGCCTCCACATTGTTTTGATAGTGAGTAATGTCATCGAACAGCCGAGAAGTTTGTCAGATTTTCTTCTTGGTAAGTTCTATCCTTTCCATGGAATGCATTTGTTGCCTATTTGTACTTCCTACAAGTAGTAACTTGCATTTATCTGTATTAAACTTCATTGGCCAGTCATCAGCCCATGTGCACAATCTTTCAAGCTCTCTTTGTAAGACCTTTGCAACTTCTTCTGATTTCACACTTCCCCTCAAATTAGTGTCATCTGAAAATTTTAAAATCTTCCATTAGGTTTGCAAATCCGGGTCCTTTTGTATGAGCCCATCAGTAAGCATTGAAAGATTATTTGACAATGGGATGGAGGAACATTGCAAACAAGCTGTATTCTGATATCCAAATTTTCAGCACATAATTTCTATTTGGGACCACTGGATAGTCATCAGGAGCTGAAAGCCCGGTTGATTTCAACCTCCCTTCTCTTCCTGACCCAGTTACTGAAGGCAATTTTACCCTTCCCCCCCATTGCTACCATGATTGGGTCTATTTAACCTCGTCTCAAAGCGCTTCAGAGGATATGTTTCTGTACAACAATTATAACACACATTTTACAACGTTGCAAACAGTTTAGAACTTGTTTTGCTCAAAGCTATGTTTATTTGCTGTACTATTTGTTTTGAAAGTATAATTGTATTGTTAAATTGTTAAAGCTATTGATTACTCGTAGTAGTGGTGCTTCATGAAAGAGAAATTGATCCATTTGAAATTTCTTCCTGCACTGTTCTTTCGTCTCTTATACGAAGGAAGGCTGTTATCCAAGACAGATTGTGTGTAGGGAGCCACTGTCAGTCGACAATGTCGTGCCCAGGGCACTGTCAGTCAACTAGCAGATTCATTAACTGGGGTTAACCAGTATCTTGCACAGTCATGATTTGATAGGGCAACTCATACACAAGGAAATGTTTGTGTAAGTTGCAAGCCTGACGTTTTGTGTGCAGCTAGTTGAGCATTTCTTATCTCATATAATAAATGTGGTTTAATAGATCACAAATCAGAAGCAACCATTGAAGGCATTTTTATTTGTTATGAATTTCATTCTTTTGATAGGGAAGCAAATTCCAAAGCTGAACAAATCGTTTGTTTATTATAATTCTCTTTTGCATTCAGTTCATGTGAATACATCCCAAATGTTAAAATGTGCTTCGAGAACAATGCTCATTTATTTAGATTATTATGCTGTTAGAGTAACATTACATGTTTTTAATTATTAAAATTGATGAACTCACTGTTCTTGTCACAGTTGCTCCACATTCTAATTTATACAATGAAACCCTTGTGTGGTGCTGGCTAGACTCTCCATCCCGTATTTCTGATGACAGGCTGCAAGTCCCCACCAGTGGTAATGATTTTGGCCTTGTCCACTGCCAGTAAAAGAGCAAGCTTGGGGGTTTCAACCTTCCCTCTCGTGACCACCATAAGCAGCGATGACTGGCCTAGCTGATCTAATGACCAAAATCCTGTTTCCATTTATTGAACACAAGGTGGAGATGAATCCAGCTGGAATCTGTGGGTGTTTTGAACTGGACAAGAAACTGAGATTGCTTTTGATTTTGGTTTTAGCATTGGGTTACTGCACATCTGTAATGGACATACGTGTCATACTCACCTCCAATATTTAGTGGTGATGAGAAGATGTAAAAACAAGTGAGCTATGTCTGGAACTCATGTATTCTCCCTTGTGTTCAATCACTCTTATAAAGCTTTAACAGCAAATATTTGCTGGTATTGTCTATACAGCAAGTGAGAGGACCTTTTTTTATGTAAACGGAAACCATTTCTGATGGTTATATCACCTGTGTTATGTTGTATCACGTATTAACAGTAAGCCTCTTGGTTCACTGTAGTTTCCATTCAGGAAAAAAAATTGAAATTTCTGGTGAAATCTTGTTTTTGTGGTTTAGTAATTAAAGTAGCTAGATTTGAATTCCAGGGCTTCAGAAAAAAGGATGGTGGGGTCAAAAAAGTGAGCAAAGAGGGAGTCTAAAAACGTGGATCAAGGCTGAGGTGGATAGCCATTTAGTAGATCATGGTATTAAGGGATACAGGGTAAGGGTGGGTAATTGGACTTGAGGTACAGATCAGCCATGAATGGCGGAACCGGCTCGAGGAGCTGAACGGCCTACTCCTGTTTCTATGTTTCTAAACCTGTAATGAGAATGACTCACCAAAGTTATCCAAAATGAGCACTTTTATACAGGCAATAAATGTGGATAAATAATTACAATTGTCGATTTGTCTCTTATTTTGCGTCCAAGCGCAAAAAATTGTTGTCGAAAATTGATAGTTTAATTTTTTTTAAGTCAACATTATGTGACAATATCAATCAAAATCGATTTCTACGAACTCTAGTTAGTTGTCAATATCGAGGTGAGCTGTCAATCTGAAGTATCTTTTTTTGACATATTGGGGTGGACTCATACATGGAGGAAGATTGACATTATCTAGTCTTGTTCTCGCTGTTAGGTGATTAGAGTGGGATTGGTGCTCATTGGAGAAATGTGCTGTGTTTTCTGTGTTGAATGAGCTCTCACGGGGGAGGAAAAAAAAGTCATTTTAGGCAATTACAGACTTATAGAACAAAAAACTACAAGGGAAATTCTGAGTGACATTTGAAATTGAGGAATTTGGAGTTCTTGAAGGAAACTATTTTGAAATAGAAACATGTCTGCTGTTCAAATTACAAAGAAAAAATTGAATGCCGTTTCCATTATTTGCAAATAAATTGGCTCCATTAAAACTTGTTTAAAATACGTTGCCATTTTGTCCTGTGTTTGAATGTATCAGGTAATGCTAAGCTTGGTTGTGTTCAGAATAATCAGGAAGCACTTCGGTAAATGAGCACTCTGTGAAAGAAATGTCTGTGTTGAAGTTTTAATCTACTAGCAGAGATTTTAGCCTTTGTGACTCTGAAGAGTAACTCAGGTTCTATTGTGAAACTATACTTGTACAAAATGCATTTTTTGTCCTTGGATGATGTGTGAATACAATCTCAGTTGCTAGTTTACTGCACATTCAGCCTGCAGATGCCCTCCAGCATGTCACTAAGAACTCCCAGGACCATATGCCCTGCAATCTCTGAATAGCCATTGCCAAATTAACGGATAACTTTAGGTGGACGTTGCAGGATTTGTACACTTGTATTTTCTTTGAAAAGGCTGTAATAGCTCATTGCTCTTCACTAGTGCTGATGAATGCAAGTTCCATGGAAGAACAGATAGATAATAGCTTTTCAGCTGGCTTGGCTGATGGGTTTAGTTGAAATGAGTCTTGGCCCCAGGCAGAGCATGGAATTTAATTAAAGCACAAACCTATCTGAATTGCCTTGTACGCGGGAAGAACAATATACAAATATAAAATTACGAGTTGATAAATGGAGGAAAGAAGGTTTAAGCTGGACTGAATAAATACTGAAAGATGTCAGTAGTTCCTGGAAAAAAACTCCAAATGACTAAATCCTAGTAACTAACTTTTTAGTCACTTGTAACTTTTCTCAACAGCAGTGTAAAAAGCATTACTTTATGGCACTGTGCATTATTAGTTAGCTATTGGTAAACACAAAATCTAGAGCTGACGAATTTCAAAAATAAACATCTGTAACGTTATTGTAGAAATGATGACCCTCATCTTCTTCAGAAAAAAATAAGATACTGAATTAAAATGTTGTTTTATGAAATATAGAATATATCATGTTTAAAGCCTGACTTGAAAGAAGTAAATGTGAGATGAGGTTATTTTTGCCAAGACTAATCGTACTTGGCAAGCTTAGTACACTTCAGTAGCAGAGAATGTCATATTCTCTTTGAGAGAATCACAGAGAACTAAAAATACATTATTGTTTATGATAAACAAAGTTAATCCATTGATGATAATGAACTAAATGAAGTTCCTTAGCACTTGACAGCATTTCATGCCAAAACATTCCTTGGTGTCGTGATATGTACAGCTTCAAGTTCATTATTGCCTGATGAATCAGGATAATTTAAGTGTTTTTCAGTCAAATAAAATGTCCTTCAGTTTCTTGCATAGTTCTGAATTGGGTGATTGCTTATGAACCATTGTATAAATATTGCTCGAAAGCAACAGTTCAGTAAATACATGAATTGATACAATTGCAAAGGTTAACCACTATGTTGGAAACCTGGAGTGTGATCTGCACGCAAATTTATCCTTGGACAAGTCATTGTAATTACATTCTGCTTAGAGTAGCAGAAACCTTAAATACCAGATTTCCAATGCAAATATGGTATGCTTTGTGTCTTCTAGATAATTGCAGGTATGTTAGAGTTCAACACTCTCAAAATCAGTAAATACATTTAACAGCAGAGCAGTAACTGTGGATGCCTGACCATTGTGATAAACTATTGAATATATTTTGGTATTCTCACCTGTTACTGTACTGTGATCTTCTACCCTTTTATTTACAGACATTTTACAAATTATGTTCAAAGAGCACTTGCCTAGATATAATGTGCAATTGTGTAACAGAATTTAGTTGCATGTCAGTGAGCACTGCAGAAAGTAGTCACTGACATTCTCATTTGAACTTGCATCATCTGTAGCCCAACCGCACGATAAGGTACAGTAACTCATCTTATGATTATAATAGTTTAAACCTGAAAACATTCAAAAGTGGGATCGTGTACTACAGTCTGGTTTTATGACATAGCTCACTACCAAACAAAAAAATATATAATAAGCCCTAGATTACAGCACATCTGGGTCTCCATAATAGCCACATGCATGACATCACTCTAGCTCTCATTTCTCCTTGTGATCTGATACTAATTACATTTATTAAGAAAATTAGAACTGAGTAATTTGGCGTGATGCCAGGTCTCATCTCCAAGGGGGTATCTGAAAACCCCCCCCACACTTTCTTGGCTCTTCAACTCTATCCTTTGCACAGTATAACCCTAGCAACCGTTTGGCAGTGAATAAACAACTTGCAAACTGAAACAAATCAGCATTGTAGCTGTGAAAGTTTTAAATGCACCTTTGATTTGCATGAAAGACATCCATTTAAAGATGATCTTACCCTTGGTACCACAATCCTTGTCTTTAATTTCACAGTTTTCTCTATGCCATGCTGCTGTTTTTCTCAAAACTAGCTTTTATTCTTTAAAGATCTACATCCAACGGTACTGTACTGAGACCAGAGTTTATAGGTTTGCTGTACTTCATGCTCTGCATGGAAGAAGGTGCTGTGTTTTAAATTCTTGGATGAGATGCTGTAACCCTTTAACAAGGTTTCTGCAACTGATTTATGAATACTTTTAGAAGCTTATTTTGCACAACATGATTTATTAGAGTACCTAAACTGAAATCTTATCCTGAAATGCATTTTACCCATCTCAGATCATTTTGAGTTACCCCTTTTAATCCACCTGGTAAAATATTTTTATGTAGCGGAACAAAATGTCTTGGATATGTATTATGCTTGTCTACATATCTTTCCATTTTTTTTCTTCTCATTGCGCATATGTCGAGCGGTACTTTCTGTGCTAATCTAATCATGAATAAGTATGCCTTTTCATTGTGAAAAGCGCTATATCAAATGCAAGGATTATTATTATTATAATAGTAATCCTTGCATTTGATGTATTGCCTTTCATGTCAGGAAGATGTCTCATATGAATTACTAAAACGTGTAGTCACTGTGTATTTTGAGGCGAAATCTTGATAGTCTCAAGATATGTAGAAAATGTTTTGGCACACCTCAAGGAACCTAAGAGCAACTATTATATTTGTTCTACAAGTAAATGATGTTAGAAACAAGATGAGCTAAGAATGCTGACTTTTTAAATATGAAAACAAATGGTTAAGGAAGTTTGTTTTTAAGAAGCTGTTGAGATGAATGACAACCAATGCAGAAATATAGGTCCCATAGTTTGAGTGTGTACAAATCAGGTATTGATGATTTGTTAATTTAATAGCATAACCCATTGTCTACAAATACATTCACATCACTTGGCAGCAATTATCTTTGGAAGCACTTTGAAACATTGCAACATTTATAGGTATTGTATCAAATCTAATTATTATTACAATTTGATAAATAGTTATTATACTAGCTAAAGTGTTAGTTGCATTTGTTTATCCAGATCAAACAAACATAGTTTACTGTTGAGTGATAGCAATTTTAGTCCTAATGTTATTGTTCCCAATTGCTTGAACCTATTATCACATTGTTTCTGTATCTTGTGTTTCTAATCATACTAATCACTTCTGCTGTTGCTGTGTGTTCTAGCAAAAGCAGATAACAGGCCATGGCTATTATTTTGAGAGCTATTTAAGATGTGGTTTGTGATAAACTGTTGAGTTATTGCCTGTTCTACATTGGTAACATTTAACATGAGATCAAAGTTTGAAAAACATTTTTGTTTGAAATTCAAACCTTCTTTATCTCCAGAAAAAAAGTATGTTTAGTTCAAGTATATAGCAGACTATGTATTAAAAGATTTCATTTCAATACTACAGGGGAACCCTTTCCTAATGTTGATTGCCATGACAAAATGTCAGGGTCAGGAATGTCATCGTTCTGAGGCCGAGCTGATTGACAGTTTAATGAAATGGAGAAAGCAGGAAGTTGTGAAGCTTAATCTGGTTCTGTGTAGTTCTGGCTTGACATACATTTACAGAAAGCTTTGAATTCTGAATTGGTTTCCTGAACTGTAGCTGAACTTGAACTTGCGGTGTTCTATGCAGCTTCAGGTTATGAGCCCGAGCTAGTATCAGTTGAACACTACGCTGTGCTGATTCTACAATATATTCAATGTTTGTGAACAGTCCCAGTTACCAGTAGCTGAATTGTAAGTAATATATTTAACAGGTGGAATGAGAAGTTAAAGTCACAATGAGCAGAGACCCATCAATAAAGACCTTTACACCTTTCGAAAGACTGCTTCTATCTTTGTACAATGACTGCATTCTATGACTGATTGTTGTAAATGGGAGGCAGTGAAATTGGCCAAGGAACAGATCTTAATTCATAGTTATAAAGTAAACTTAAACATAGGACAATTTTTCTGATGTTAGTTTAATACTGTCGCATTAAGGGTTCCTAAGAGTGGTTTATGATGGAAGTACATTCGGTTCTTCATAAGGAAAGATTATATGATAAGTTTGGTGCTATTATTTTATTGCAAATGGATAGATAGCATTGCCATTATAACAGACGTAATTGAATTTGGACATTGACTTTTTTCACCATGCAGGAATTCTAGTATATTGGAACTTTAAAACTTGGAATAGGTGACAAAAATGTACAAAACCGCAATTCATTTTATGTTAAATACTCTGAAATAGGATAGAACTACTGGAGAGAAATTTATATTTCACAAAAGGCAAAGTTGTGCAAAGTTGACAAATTCGGTTTGTTTAAAGCATTAATTGTGAGATGGCCCTCACCTTATTAAATGAGACCTGGCTTCTCTCTTGGTGGTCATTCATTTCACTGAATAGTTAGTTGTAACATAAATGACTACGCGCTCATTATTACTGTTAGATTAGGTTCCTTTGATTTAAAATGAAGAGTCATTAGTCTCTCATTATACTAGACATGGTGAGCATTGTGGGTTAATCAGCATGAAGAATGCTGTCAAGACAAAAAAAATTATGTCTGAAAATTATTGGTTTCATTTGTTGCTGATTATGTGGTAATTGAAATAATATTTCAGCTAGTTTTAAGCCAGTATTGAAATGATTAAGTGAGAGAATGCAGATAATATCACTAAGTGGAATTATGACTTTTCATTTTTCTGCTTTTTTGATTGGAAGAGTCTTACAGAATATGTAATGATTTTATTCAAGTAAATTACAGTACTTTTTGTGAACAAAAATTTTTTCGTTTTGATTTCAAGCAACTGTCATAATTAACTGAAGGTTTATCTCAGAAATGCAGATCCCAGTTGCTGCCCTTAAGGTTAGCTTGCCACTGACAAAAAGCTCCTATGGAAGATACTTTTCGCTACACTTTGGACCAGGTTTGCTATTTTTTTGTTTAAAAAAATTACCATATTCAGTCAGGCAACTTTACATATGTTATTACTGGCAGTAAGCAGTATAATCTTATTTTACAATACTCTTCTGCCTAACTGATGTCAGTGTGTATTCAAGGAATTTAAAAGGAAATTTCAACTTCAAAGTAAGTGTGGATTGGGGTTTAGTTATACAAAAATGTATTTATCATAACCAGAAATAATTCTGTACCTTATCCTTTTACACTGTGGAATCCCTTTAAAGTTGGCCTACTTGCACTGCTGTATTTGAAAAGGGTATGAAATCAAATATGCACAGTGCCCCAAGTCACATGCACTCATCTGGTTAAAGGAACAAAAGTGTAAGCACCAGAATCTACAGAATTGTTATCTCGCCAGATGTTCAAGGATAAACCCACAATTTTATCTATCTATCTATCTGCATATGCTACAGAAAATTATCTGTATAACTTGGAAATCCTTCCTGGAATCTCACCAGACTTTGAAAGTAACTAATTTGAGTGCTTGGAACTTACTGGAAAGTGTCCTATTTGCCTTAATCCTCAGCAACCTTTTTTTTTAAAGATTTATTTTTGTCAACTTCGGAAATAAGCTTCCTAACATAAGATTCTCTTTCTGTTTGAAATGGCAGAACCATAAATGGTACTGGTTGAATCATTGCCACATTAATAGTGCTTTGCTCCATAATTGATAAAGAGCTTAGTGTTATCAAACTTCGTCCCTTTGAAATAAATACAAGCTGTTAACCAGTTACGGTATGTTCTGTTTTCAGTTTGATTATCTTGGACAAACCAAATGATGCAATTGAGCCAGAAGATAATTTTGAATTTAAGAAGACTTATTTTTGCATGTTAGGTTGAATCTGAGACAAATGTTAACAAGTCAAAGGAAGTAAAATGAGGTTAGTCTCCTAGAAGGTATTGTTTTAATTTAGAGAAAACGAAGGTTCTAAAAACGGATTGAGGGAAATTGTATTGAAATTCAATTGGAACTAAAAAGACGGGGGAGAGAAAGGATTTTTGAATTAATGCAGTGTTGTCATGAAGCTGATTTAAACGTTTCTTGTAGGCACTGTAAAAGGAGAATTAAAACTGGGATTTCAGAAATGCGATAGGGAAGATTTGCATAAGCAAATGGATTAATTCTGTTTTAATAAAATCTGACAGTTGATTTAAAGCTTTCAAGAATTTTTGCTGATTAAACATACTTTTTGCTTTTCATAGATAGGCTGTGCTGTTTAAAATGAATATTTCTCAGTTATTAAAACAACTCACTGAAGCTTTGGGGTCCGTTTCAGTAAGTAGTATCTAGTCATGGTTTGAAAAGTTAAGTTTAAGATGTTTAGACAGTAACAGACTTAGAGAGAGAGTAAAAGATTTCATTCCTCGGTGCAGTGAGATTGAGTTTCAAACTATTTAATGTGTTGACTTTCCAGCCATTTATTTCCCTTACCCCTTTTGGAATTGATATTTTTTTTAGAAGTGAAACAGCTCAGAATTTGGCTAAGATCCATTGCGAAATATAGTTGTTTTGTTGTATAACATCTGCATTTAGTTGGGTTTTAAATTCCTACTCATTGTGCAACAAAGTGCATTAAGGCACAATAGTGTCTTAAAACCTAAAATGTTTTGGTGGGATAAGTGTAAACGTATCAGTAGCCTGTATTTTTCTGCCAATGAAACCGGACGTTGTGTTATTTGAGCAATAGATGAAAGTAGAATCATAGTATTGGGTTGATATGCTGTTGCAGAAGATAGCAGATTTTTCGGGAAAATAATTACAATGAAAACTCCCACTCATGAGACGGTTTCCAAAATGGCAAATATGTGAGTGGGCACCAGAATTCTTGCAGCTTGTTTTTACATAGAAATAGTGACGTGTTTTCTGTAACACCACTGTGCATCATAAAAAAGCAAGTATCAAATTGTTCTACTAGTGATTTCAACAATTGAAAAGCCTACTCGGCCCACAAAGTTAGCAATAAATCAGAAAGAAAGGCCACGAAGGTGACAGTTTATAAACACATACTCTGGATGGAAAGTGGTAAGGAGTGACCTATGTTTTCCCTCCCATGGAAAAACGCAACAACGTGCCCCTAGGGAGACCCCGTAAACTATATTATACACAGTGAAGTATTTACTTTACCTTAGGGGCCTAAATTCTTTGGTTCATGTTAAGCTCCCTCCAGAGAATAAGATGTTCTTGCCCGCTAAAAGCCATAAATACATTGACCTGCTGAGAATCACCTCAAAGATCTTGTATACAACTGAGTAGAGGAGGTTCACTGCTAGTCTTGATGATACATGCTTAAGCATCACAAAATGAGATTGTCCCTACAGTAATTCCTATAAATACCCCAAGGTGAGGTTTTCCCTACAACAATTCCTATAAGCATTTCGAGGTGAGATTTTTCCCTATCGTAATTCCTGTAAGCATCCCAAGATGAACTTTTCTCCTGTAGAAATGTCTTCTTTATGTGGAGCTTCACATTTTCGAAAGAGGGCAATTGGTAAGGTAATCTTTAGAAGTTCTAGTTTACTGATCTCATTGTTCATCTTCTGAGCTGCTTTAGAACTGACAAATATCAATTATATTTTGTAAACCCTCTAGATCTTTAAGATTTTGAGGAATTGCTATATCAATTGTTGCCCAGTTACCTTACATTGTGATGGCCTGAAGCTGGCCAGCTGATTTGACTGGAGTTGACCACTCAATACTTTATTTTGCAGGAGAAGGAAGGAGTCGAAGGAGTTTCAGTCGGTGCTATTCTTTCTGACTACCAGCGTGTCAGGGTAGAGCATGTGTAAGCAATCTGTTCATTATCTCTTATTTTATAAACTTGATAAAAACTTTTACATTTAATTTGTTTAATGTATTGACTTGTACATGGCAAGAAATGATGGCAAATCTTACAGGCACCCTCTTCATTTTTGTGCATTAATGAACTTTTGTGATCTTGGCAGAAAAAAATTGTACATGATTTAATTGAGTTGTTTTATGCAAGTGGTACATGCGAGTTTATTGATCCTATCTGGCACACTGAAGTTGTGAACTGAGCAATATTATTATGATGCGTTAATGCTGATGCTCTGACCTTTCCGATAGTTAGAAATGGTCTATGAATGTAATTTTAAGTTTTTTTTTCTTGATTTATCCCTATCTTTATACCAAGCATAACCTTAGGGCAGCATTTGGATGTATCCAGAGAATACTAGGTTCAACCGTATAGGTATCCTAAGGCATTCTGTGTGCTCTGAAAAGTTATAATGCCCTTACTGATTTAATAATAGGTTTTGTTGTTGTGGATGTTGTAATATAAATATAAGAAAAGATCACTGAGGCCCTTTGTTAAATATTTTATTTTAACCGGAAGATGCTTTCATTTTTCTACCTGTTAAAATTAGGATGGTCAGACATCACAAATAAACAAGAAAAAGTTATCTGTAATATCCATTAAACCCAAATGCTGCAATGTAGTTATGTGGTCTACAATATTGCTGTTGTGATTTTACTGACAGCTTTCTAATCTTTCCATTTATTCTTCAAAAAGCAAGTTGCTATGGTTTTCTTCCTCATTTGTAAAGGGGCTCTACGCCTCCCTCCATTCCCTCCCTTTATCATTCCACATTTACAGCTCGAAGTCCACTTGTTAATGCTGTCCTTAATCGGCTACTCCGAGATGTGTGTGAGAGGGTCAGGGTACCTGTCACTCTAGTCTTCCATCTCTTGCTATCTACCCCAGACAAATTGGGCAAAACTGAGAGTTCACTGTGTGGTGAATTGTGGTTGCATACTAACATTGAACAATGCAACACCACAATACATTTTGGCAATTTAGGCCTGTTGTGCAATCCCCACTTTTTTTTAGAATGTTTTTAGAAATAAAACTACAGCAATTTAATTTAAATAATTGACCTCGCTCTTGAGCTAGCTTCTCGTATTTTGTTTCTTTAAGACCCTAAGGCCTGTCTTGTGCTCTTGTCTTCTGGAATGTGCAACATGTTAATACCCTTGGTCTGTTGCTATGATAGTAGTTAAAAGATTCACCTTTTTAAAGAGCATCAGTTTTTTGAAATGTATCCAGCATGAACATCTCTTTTTTTCCCAGCACAGGTGCAGGCGACTTAATCTCCAGTCCTTAGCTTACCTCTGGCGTCGAAACCAGGAAGATTTGCTGCGAGAAATTATATTGTCTAATGTTCAAGCTATGATAATCAAAGTAGCAGCTTTTGGTAGGTATCCAGGCCGCATGGGAGCAGTCTATTAACACAACATAATCCCACTCCTTTGTATAACCACAACCTGCAAATGAGCAGCTGTCAAATATGGGAGAAAAAGTTAAAATCATCAATCACTTTTTTTTATAAAACTGTAAAGAGATCTGCCAGAGGCAAACACATTTGAACGCAAAACAATTTGAACAGATAAGGAAAAGGCAGGATGTTGGAAAATGACTGCCAGAGGTAGGTAATTACTTTTAAATGCCTTTAATCAAACCTGTCAATATCACATGTTATTAGACAGTATAAGAAGCAGGAGAGGAATTTTATTAGTCTGCATTCCTTTAAGAATAGTAAACAGAAAGTAGCTCGAAATCGATATGTCTGCTGCACAGATGAATGAGCCTTTAAAGAAAAATATGATTATACTGTATTTAATAAATACGCTGCATTCATTTAACATTAGTGGTTCATATTTACACTGAAAACTCTTATTTTACATTGAAGCTATGTGCACCATTCTCAATCTTCTCAAGAAGAAAAATCAGTTAATGAAGCACCATCTAATATCTGATTTATCAAATTATCTGATTTATACAATTTTTAATATTTTGCTTGTAATTTATGCAAAAAAGTGCATTTCATCCACTCAGTTCTTTATGTATTTTATCCAGTATTCTCTGTGCCAACACACAGTTCGTGGGCAGCCTGTTCTCACCTCTTTTCCTTTAAACCACTGATTTCGAAGGTGGGGTGGGGGGGCTATTTTAGTGAATGATGTAAGTCAACTCCTGATATTCCCACACTTGATCTACTTTGCACTTCCCCAGACAGTTGAGATTAGGACCTAACTATAGAGAATATCGGATGTGATCTGAATCCAGCTACTCAGTGGCACAGCATTTAATCACTCTGTCCCACTGTGCTGCCTGTTCACCTCTGCTGGTTTTTACACTGATAGTGCAAAGAGTGCCAATTTAATGCCGATCCACCACAGAATCTCATACACTGCATTATAATTACGAGCAGGGTCAGAAAACTGATTACAAGTTTGTAGGTGGCATTCAATGAGATCACCACAGCAACACAAGTCATTGGTACAAATGACATGTTAAAATACTTAAGCCAATTTTAATTATTCATCTGATATCACTAGAATTCCTTCAATTGCTCTGGTGCTTTGTAACTCATTCATGATCATTTTATTTTACACTATGTTTCCAATGCTGGAAGTTTTTGGAAATCGTAGTAATTTTTTGCTTGGTGCAGCATTTAATTTTAAAGGAGCAGTTTCAAAAGCAAAAATGTAATTGATGTAAAAAGAGCTGGCAAGAATGACATTGGTGGTGACCTGAACAATCCCTTTGGCTAGACAAACCTGTTGTCTCTGACTGACTCGTAATGTAAAATACCAGACTGAATTCGTCACAGACAAAGACTACTCTGTTGAATAGTCACTTTGAGCCAAAATAGCCTAAATAGTTTTGGGCAGTAATTAGACGGAAAATCACTACTACTTTTTGGCTTTAGGCGAATGATAAGATCTTATCTCGTTTGGTTTCTCACCTGTCTGGAGCTGGGATAATTATGTCTAAGCAAACTTGGACCTGTTCTCTGCTGCATTGTGCAATACAATAATTTGAGTTTTTAAGCAAGTTTAGGGATTGAAGGCTGCCTTTTATCAAACATATTAAGTTTTGGTGGAGTTGGGCTAAAAGATATTTAATTCCAATTTAAATATATTGTGCATGCTTAAAGGCTGAATAGCATAGCAGTGAATGCATTTTTAGATAAGAGTTTAGAACTTGTGGGGTTCAATTTGAGAGTATTGTAAAAGTAATTGTGTTAAAAATCTAAATATGTAGGTGTACTCTGAGTGATGTTTTGATAACTGATTTAAAGAGATGCTTCCTTCCATTTGCCTGGAGACAGAATTGGAAGTACGTAGCTGTATGATGTCAAGGGTTAGTGAACTAAGGAATAACCTAAACTGAATCTTAAACTTCAAGATGCAAATCAGAAATACACCTGAAACTCACTTTACAAATGGAATTTTAAAAGTTTTTGGAAAAAGTTCATTGCCAGTTGGCCTCCAGATTTACTTAACTGTCACCTGTATCGAATTGAATGTATAAAACAGTTTTGTTGCTTTGTCTGACAGCAAATTTTTAAAGCATGGGACAAGGAAAGGTGTGTGGCCTATCAAGCTCTTGTTTTTCCAGAGGCAGACAAAGATTACTCTATCACTGACTTCACCCCACCCACATTTTCTGCTGCAGGGAAATATTTAGGTACTCTTTCAAGGTAAAATATATCAAGCACAAACTGCGGAATATTCAGGCATTGTTGTAGCAGTGTGATTATCATTCCTAATTCTAACAATGTTGTTCTCAAGCAGATACTTTAATACTTACTTTGAAGTGGTTAATCAAAGCAGTCAACAGTATTGGGATTCTGTCCAACATATCCACTGCTAGAGTATTCTAATATTTAATCCCGCTTGAGGCTATTTAATTTTTGACTATTGCCTTGCGGTTTGTTTGCTCTTACGGTATAAACCATATCCATTATGCTTTTGGATCTGGATCATCCATCTCCTCAATTTTTTTCAAATTTTATTTAGAGCACTCAGTTCGTATCCAAAAATCTCATCAAAACTAAAGGAATTCAAAACTAATCATCCTCCAGTTGTATAAACAGAATGCAGAGAGCGATATTCTCTTCTAATATTGTCATTTGTGAAATAGGATGCCTATTTTACTTTTGCTTGCTATATACCTTCTACCAAGATACTCACCTACTGCACGTAAGCAATATCATCATCATTACATCAATGTCTTTTACATTTTGCGTTTCCTGCTGATCCTGTGGAGCCGAGCTGTCCTTTTATCTATCCATCAACACTTATGAAATTGTCACCTCAACTTTAAAATGTTCCATTGTATTTTAATCAAATTTTATAGATGACTTCTTTCATCAGACATTGTTGCTTTAGAGAATGTGCATGCTGGGGAACAGTTTTATTTATCTTGATTTGTGAAGATCTGAGTAAACGGAAAGATGGTTAGATTGTTGCTGAACTTGAAAAACAACTTGTATTAAAAATGGACCTTCCTCTTCATTTGTTATACTTCACATATCCTGAGTAATCACCTTGCCAACAACGGAGAATCAAAGGGGCCCTCTTCCCTTTAATTCTCCATTTATATTGAAGGCGACCTGTAGAGCTTCTTCAATTAGAGGCGACATTGCAATATCCTGAGCTGCTGGTTCTGTCAAATTTGCCTCTTTCACACTGGGATGAATTACACAGAACCAGTTGAAACAGTCAACCAACTCTCGATGCACAGGGGCACTGGGAAACATCCGTTAGCTTGCAGGGGAGAAACGTCTTTTGTGAGGTGCTTAACAACTCCCGAGGTAGCAGTTACCTTATTTATTTTGCAGCACCGTTGCTCTTCAGGACCCATAAGCAGATGCAGTTTAAAAAACGTAATGGTGTAACAGCTTATTGAATAAAAAGAGTGTTTTATTATTCACAGGATTATTACTGTGCCATGTAATGACTGTGTACAGTAGAACATGAGGGGTTACTGCTAATCTTAAACTTAAATGAAGGTCTCTGCTTATTCAGCTAGATATTAAAAATCTCATCACACTATTCCAAAAAAAAAATAATTTCTCCCAGTATTCTGCCAGCAATCCTTCTGATAAATTTGATCATTCACTTTTGTGGGACATTGTTGTACTCAAATTAGCTGTTTGCTTAGAAATACACAATTTTTTTCACAGAAATTTTACAAAGCACTTTGAAATATTCTGAGATCACAGGAGCTATATTAAATACAAGGATTATTTTTATGATGTCGTTAGAATCATACAAAGCAATTAGTCCTCATTTGTTATGCTGCACATAAAATCTTCTAGAGATCAGTTCTACAGCAGGATTTTGGTGTATGTTCACTGTTTGAAAGTAAATAGAATGGGCAATCATGCTTGTTTTGAATCGATACTTGAAAATAACTTGTGCTTGTTGAAATGTTAAAACATTGTATTTTATTGATGGAATATTCTCAATTTGTTTTCTTTTATTAATTAACATTTGATATGTTGTAGACCATGCATTAGGAAACTTTTTTAATCATTGTTAAAAATTCAAAATTGCATGGATATTAACTTCAAGGTCAGCCATTTAATTATCACCCAAGAATTCTTTAATTAAATTTTAATTGTGTAATTTTGCTAAATTTAGTGATCTAGATGTCCAGTTCAGAAACCCTAATGATTTTCACATTGTAATTTTGCATATCATTAGGCAAGCTTTTCAAAGTGTATTTTGGGCTTGTCCTCAAATATCTTTGCAGGTTGATGAATAAAAACAGCCAAGGCATAATTTTAAATAAAAATGAAAAGCTGAAGTGGGTGCCAGATACTTAAATAATAATAATAATAATCCTTGCATTTGATATAGCGCTTTTCACGTCGGGAGGACGTCCCAAAGCGCTTCACAGAGTACACTGTAAAGTGAATTGACTGTATATTTGTGGGCAAACGCGGCAGCCAATTGCGCACAGCAATGTCCCACAAACAGTCGTAGATTGAAAATGACCAATTTATTATTGTTTTTAGTATTGGAGGGATTATTATTAGGCGTGTGGAGTAAGGAAACTTGCCCAAGGTTTCGCCCTGCCTGGAATTGAACTCAGGTCTCTCACTTGCAAAGTGAGTGCTCTAACCACTGAGCCACAGGACTCCACTTTTCCCCAAAACACCTGTGAAATCCCTTTGTATTCTATCGTTTGTTGGCAGTTTTCATTGTCAAAAAGAGGCCAATAGCCTATCTCTATATCTCAGATTATGTATGTCTGCAGTTAAAGAGAATTGTGGACACAGTTCTTAAATGTTGAATTTGAATTTGCTTCAGGATTTTCTTCAGTATGAATGAACAATTGGGACAGGTGTCCTGAAACCTCCAATTAATATTGTCACGGTCCATTCTTGAGCCATGTTGAGCTAACATGTAATGGCTTCTGATCTAAAATTTAGTTCATATTTAGATCTTAATTTTTATTCTTAAATCCCAGCCAAAAGTTCCAGTGTATTTCTGGTGACAGAAATATTTTAGCAGTCTGATTTCGTTGGAAATCTTACTGTGGGAATGAAATAATACTGAATTTGTGCTTGGAACTGGATATCGGAGAGTAGTTATCTGTACATTAAATATAAATGTTGTTAGAGCTTGAAGTTTGCCCTTAGCATAACATTTACTTTGACCTTTCACAGAATTCTTTGAATCTCCTTTTGTTTCTTTTTCATCTTGCATGCATCAGAATCAGTTTGAATCAAATGCATTTTTGCTTTCCAGGGGCATGGAAGAAAGTAAATGTGGATCATGAGGTAGTTTATGTGCCTATGAAGTTTTCTCTGAGATTGTAGTCCCAATGAATGCTTGTTTCATTTCAAGCTCACTATAATAATAGTAATCCTTATGTTTAATATAGCACCTTATCCTGTTGAAGCGTCACAAAGGACTTCACAGTAATTACGTGTATTGACTGTGTATTTGTAGACAACCATGACAGCCATTTTGCACACACCAGAGCCCCACGAAAAGCTATGAAATTTACCAATTTTTTTTATCTGGGGTAAGATTGTTGGCTGAATTAACTCCTTTCTCTTTGAATAGTGCTGTGGCGTATTAACTTCCACCTGAACAAACAGACAGGATCTTAGTTCAATGTCTCATCTGAAGGGACGGTACCTTTGTTTATGCAGCTCTCCTCCAATACTGCGCTGTCTGGTTTTCACATGTTTCTGGTCACAAATTCTTGAAAGGTCCTCCCTTTCTTTGCACTCCTCAAGTTAATGTAAGTTAAAATGATGACTGGGGGAGGAAGTTGATTATTAAATTGTTTATGAAAATAAATAAAATTGCATCTTTTTGTCAGTCATAAAATGTGCATATACAGTGCTTACGAACCTTTATAAACTATATCTTACTTATCACTCATGCTTTGAGCCATTCTTAGTCCATCTTTTCATCTATCTGTTCAAAATGTTCTCTAATGTTTTAAAAGCATTCTTCCATTTTGTAATTTTCCCCATCCCTCAAAGAATCAAATTTAAAATCCTTGCCCTCACTTTGAAAGCCATCCACGATCATGCTTCTTCCTACACCTGCGACCTGAAGCATACTAACGTGTCCACTCCCTCCTCTCAGCAGCCTGTTTCATGCAGCAGTTCATTTTTGTAACACGTTTAACTCTTAATGTGATTTATACTGGAGACTTTATGTATATTTAAACTTGCAATACAGTCTTCAATTCAAATTAGGTAGACACATTCAGCAAATGTACAGAGATCAACTCTAATTAGATTAAAGCCTTCTGCACATCACCTTTTTCCCAAATTGGCCCTTTTCAGATATGGCAATGTAATGTACCAAATCATATTTTAAAAAGTTCAAAATTTGTTACAGATACTATAATTTCAGTCCCACTTATGTTGTTGAATTTACAATGATTTGTTAAGTCACATATTAAAATCTTGATATAATCTTGCTCAGTGGAACTGTTTTTTAACATGGATCTTTCTGCTCCTATCACATGTCTCCATGCAGTAAACTTGCTATGGGAGGGTAAAAGCAGTAGCTTCAAGTAAATGCAGAACAATTAGCATTGCATAAATGTGTTTTTGTAATGAATATCAACCCATTTGTTGGGATCAAATCTAAAGGTCAAATCAAACCAAGGTTAGCTCCTGCAGGACCTCAATTGACTGCTCAGTTGTATCCTTCATCTGATTTCCTTTCAGCCATAAGTTAATTGCCTTGAGATGAAACACCTCCTGTTTTTTTGCATGAACTCTTATCAAAGTTTCTGGCTCACAACTGGTAATCTCACCTAGTTGAGGAAAGCACAGCCGAGTGCCAACTAACCCTAACACTTGAGGCTTGAAAGTACTGTTTTTATGTTGGAAGAATGCTTTAAAATAAAGTAACAACTTTTACTAGTAGGAAAGAGTTGGAAATACAGTACAAGCAGAATGAAACACAGCTTTAAAAGGAAAACAGAAGCACCCATTCTACCATCATTCATGATTTTGTAAGGCCGTGTGAGCAGAGTTTTTTCTGGTTATATTTTTACCCAGTCACTGGTCAATAATATCAACCTTATTCATTCTGTTGTAAATTAAAGAGAAATGGTGCTGAACAGTGGGTCGAGTGAGAACATCATTCACATTGATATTTAACAAATGCATCAAAGCCTCAACACTGTAACCATCTGTGGCCAGAACTCACTTTCCTCTGTGAATACAATTAATAAAAAAAAACTAAACATTTTTTGTGTATATCCAGTTCAAAGTAAATTAAGATAAATCAAAAAAATTAAAATAAAAACCTTATAAAACTTATAAAAACATATAAAGCTTACAAAAATATATTTGTAATGTAGAAAGCAAGCAACATAAAATGTTTCAGAATGTGTAAACTGACTAACAGGTTGACATAAGGCATTAAAAGAAATGCTGGTCATTTTTCATTCAATTCCTTTTGATGAACTTTCGAGGCAGTGTTCCGTGACAGCAGAGTTGCCATTGGCGGAGCAGTGTAAAGTAAATAAGCTGTCTCCCAAACTTCATCACAGTTGATTTCGCACATAGGGATGATTAATGAAAATTAAGAATAATGAAATGGTTGCTTTATTTTGCAGGTCTGGATCCAGAGAAACATCTTGGAAAAACATTGGAACAATTGGAGCCATATCTCATTCAGGTAGAAATAGGATCTAGTTTTCTCTTGCGATTTTCTCACGAAGGTGCTCACTCTTTTTGGGTACAGTTTTACGGGTGCTGGCAGCTCTCCAGACTATTTAATTGTGCTGTTAAAATGGTGCAGCTTGATGAGGAAGAGTCCATGAGCATAACTCGATAACTAACCAAACAACGAAATATGTGGCAACTCTTTTCATTCTGACGTTAAATTTTTCTGCTGATTAGCTCCAAGTGAAAAGTGTGGTAAGACTCAGAGCAGAAATGTAACTCTCCAAGGACCCACACATTCATGAACTTTTTTTCTCATTGAAGATTTCCAGTTTTCTTCTTAAGGAGGAAGATTCTCCTGTCCTTGCAAAAGGGAAAGGCTCTGACACCCAAACATGTTCTACTTCAAGTTGATAGTCTGGTGAGAGTCTACAAACCCAGGATTTGCTTGGAGACGTTTCTTCAAAGAAACCTTCCATATGGTCTGTTTATAACAGTAAATGGAAAATGTTGGCCCTTTGATGGCAAGTGTATCAGAACAGCCCCCTGCCGTTTGTGGTATTCCTGTGATTCTTGACTACTTCAATAGTCTGATTGATTTTTGGATTGAAATCCAACTCTGTAAGAGTACATGCTGCAGCTCATGCCTCTGTTCAAGATAACCCAGTGGCACTACATTCCATGCTGTCATACTGTATGAGAGAAGTCTGTAAGATTAGACTTGTGGACCCCAGATGATAGAGAATTTTGATAACAAAGAAATGTTTAATGTTGTAGTCCCATACTTTAAAATATTCACAATTAGTGGCATGTTTTTGAAGATTGCATGTAGTGAAAAATGTATTACTGTGATGTAACTGATGTGCAGTGCTCCTTATGTTGAAAGCACTCTGGACAGTATAAAAAAACATTAAAAACAGAGCATGCTGATCATCAAAATAAGATTGTTGTGCTCTTGAACATGTATTAACAAGTGCAGCAGAAATAAAACTTCATCACACCACAACTCAGCATCAGTAATATCATAACACTGTGTTGACAATACCAGAAGCTTTTATTCAACATATCTGTTTTTGCAGATTTCTCAGAAGTATGGAGTTCATGTATGTGGAGAAGGTGGGGAGTATGAAACGTTTACTCTGGACTGCCCTTTGTTCAAGAAGAGAATAGTTGTGTGAGTGCTGTTTCCTCAGTTTAATCGTCCATCCTTAACAAGCACAGTTTTACAAAAGGCAAATTGTTATTGTGAACAATACTGCTTTGCTGACTTCCTGTTTCTAGTTTTTAGGGAAAATTCAATTTTTCAAGCAAATTATTCTTTTAATTGTTACATAACTATGTTAACAGTAACATTTTTGATGGTGCAAATCTGTATGTTTAAACTTCCAGTTGTAATTTGTACCCATGGTTCATGTCACCTTAAGTTTCAAACTGTAAATTATTCAGGAAGCTCACATAATCGTATTGTTCTGTCTACTATTTGTTAAAGGGTTGATAGCTGCATTGTTGACTTGGGAAATGATTTTGAAAATATTTTGAATGGAAAACAATGGTTATTTATGCCACATAACCGTAGAATCTCAACTAATTGCCTAACTCGAATTACACTGAAGAACACAATTTAATCTACGACCTAAACTCCTGTGGAGTCCTGTAGCTCAGTGGTTAGAGCACTCGCTTTGCAAGCGAGAGACCTGAGTTCAATTCCAGGCACAGGGCGAAACCTTGGGCAAGTTTCCTTACTCCACACGCCTAATAATAATCCCTCCAAAACCAAAAACAATAATAAATTGGTCATTTTCAATCCACGACTGTTTGTGGGACATTGCTGTGCGCAATTGGCTGCCGCGTTCGCCCACAAATATACAGTCAATTCACTTTACAGTGTGTTCTGTGAAGCGCTTTGGGACGTCCTCCCGACGTGAAAAGCGCTATATCAAATGCAAGGATTATTATTATTATTATTAAACAATTTGCTTATTTAACAAGTGCTGGCAAGCTGTGTCCTTCGGTGTAATCCTTCACTTCTTAAAGCTTGGAGAAATTTTCTTTGTTCAGTCATGAGTACCAGTAAGTTTCAACAATGGACAATCAAGCTGCAGCTTGATGTATACACACATTTTAAATGTTGTACGGTATTTTAAAGGTTACGTACTAAATAAACATAAGAGGGAAGACCTTCACTCCAAATTACTTGCTCCTTCCCAAGAAAAATGTACAGTAGTTTTTTTTAAAACAGGCTTCCCCTACCTGTCGGAGGATATTTCTGTTCCATTCAAAAGGTTGGACGTGTGCCATCATGGATCTCTTTAGCAAAAAAGATCCATTCCAATGAGGAGTCCAGGAAACTCATTCTTGCTTGGCCACTATTGTGTTGAGGCAAGTTGGCAACTTTCCCAGAGTTAGGTGACAACGTGGGCACAACTGAAAGATTAAAAGTGTCCAAAACAAAGTGTCTGCTTAGATAATCCGGAGTTGGAACAAAATGAACTGCTGTGGAAACCTGAGGACATGAATTGATATTGTGTTGGAACTAAATGATGCTGCAGCTGTATTTTTTGAGGAGGTGGGAGTTTGGGTTAAGTACTATTTGGGTTAATTATGCACCACCTTGCAAGGAAACTAGCTGGTAGTTTGATATTTAGGCCCTTGAAACGTTATTTTTCTTTGCTTTTATTGTAATAGTCTATAAAAAGTAGGATTCTGCAATCTTTCAGGATGTCTGAGGAAATTGAGGTAATGCAATCTTCATTTCTGGCAGGGCTGAAGGTCCATTGTGAAAAGGGAATGATATTCATAACACTGGGGTGGGGGGGGGGGGGGGCGGGGAAATTCAGGATATTGGCACAGGCCCATAAAGTGGAGATAGATTCCTTGTGCTGAAATGGGAGAAATTTGACACAGTTGCTTCCAAGAAAGATAATGTATTGATGCTTCCACTGTGTGCTGCGCATGGGCAAGGTTTTACGTTCTGCTACTTTTATAATTTTTGTTATACTTAGTGGTGCCTCACATACTTTATATACTTATATATTTTGATGCCTCACATTGTGATTACTGTTATAGTTAATCAGTCTCCTGAATCGTGAAATTGAACTGTTTTACTTGTCTCTTGAACACAAATATTAAGGTCATGAGTGAGGTTATGAGTCACTAAAGCTGATTCAAAGTGTAAAATGAAAGTGATTAAACCCTAAGAGTAATTCATCCAACTGATTTTGCAGGATTCTGCTGTTTGAGTTTATAAACTAAACTTCATTCCAAGATTGAGAAAAGGACCTTAATTACTATAAGCAAGGTAGCATTCATTCTCTTTCCCATTGCAATGGGGTTCATACATCTTGGCAACGTCCTCTGTCACCTTTGCTTTGATGATTGAATTCCTGACTCTTGCGATTAGATCAAATCCAATCATGTACTGTGTGGAGGTTGGTGGTATGGATATAACCATTCCCTTTATACTGCTAATAGTCTGCTCTACATAAGGCTACCATTGATGTATTTTCAAACAGTCCAGCAAGAAGAGTACCTCTCTAGTTACATGATCAGCTTTAACAAGAGTGAAGTGATACCACAGGGCAAATTTGTCCCTGTGAACATTCATTTGATTTTTTTTCTTAGATGGGCTGACATACTTGGGAACTAACATTATGACAGTCTTACAGAGTCAATCATCCCCTTAGATTTAATATTTTCGACCGGAATCCCTTTTCTTACGTAGATTTGATTCATAACATAAAAGCAAACATTTGAAAAATATAATTTAAACCTTATTACATATATGTGCCAGCTAGAGTCTGTCGGTGAATGCTTTAAAATGTCTTCATTGATTGAGAAGTGTTTTAATTAAGATGTTTTTGAGGTCTTTCACAGTCCTAAGAGATGAGAAGGATTATAACTTCCCAGTGAGCTGCACTACTCCACTGCTATTCAAATGCACCTTTCCAGCCTGGTTGGAATGCCTTTCCAATTAAGGAATTCCCACCAGGCCAGTTTTTCCTGGTTATCACTCGAGGCAACACATTACCACTCACTGCCTATCAGCTCCTGCAGTTTGTGGCCTACTAAAATCTCTACCCATAAAATATATTTCACCCAGTGTTCAGGATAACCCTTTACCTTCTCCACTAATTAACTCTTTGCCTATCGTTAAATTGTTTGAATTGCTTTATTTATTATTCGTAAAAGCATCACCCTTTAATATGCATTGACATTCTGGTTGATACTACTATGGGAGACTACAGCCATGATGTATGGCTTTATAGTTTAGTTGAATTCATTATATAAATTACTGCTGCTTGTGTTTTACCTGTTGCGATGGTTTGGTTTGGTCAGTTAACATAATTGAGAACAGGGAGAGTAAAGGAATGGTTAATGTGGAGAAAAGACTGTATTGATCGATCCTTCACAAACAAATCTTGCTGATAAGCCTCTAGTACGCTTTAACAATATGAGATCCTGGTGGTGTTGGGGATTCAGGATCGTAAATGTGCATTTATCTTTGATCTATCGTTTGTGTCTTTTTCTCACTGTTTTTGCATAATTCTTGAGGTGACATTGATAAGTAATGGTTATGTTGAAATGTTATTTGTGTGGGGGGGGGGGGGGGTTTAACATGGATTTATTTTTAAATAAAATAAAGATCAAAATAAGTTAACTCGGTTAGGACTTGAGTTACAATGTTTTTACACCTCCCCCTCCCCTGGCTTGGAGTTAGACTCCCCCACTGTAAAGAGCTCTGAGACACTAACCTGCGTGGAGGGCACTATGTAAGTGCAAGTTGTTGTTGTTTTTGGTATAATACTTTCAACTGAAAATAATTCTCTAGGTCTCCAATAGTTTAAATACTAAAGTTATTTTGTCGTGTGAAATTGATCCAATAGGTCTGAAGTTTGATCGTGGTTTAGTTAACCCTTCTTGTCTGAGGCAGCAATAGGTGTGCTACAAATGTTAGGAAGGGGGAAAAGAATAGCAAAGATTGCTGCTCCTAGATTCTATCCAGTGACACTTGTTAGAAAGTGAATGAATGCTGAAAATCTGAACTAAAAACACCAATTGGCTCAAATCCATAATAACGCAATTAGGAAATAAAAAAGAAGATAGGTTCACGTTTTGGGTGTGACCCTTCATTTGTTTTTCCAATGTTAAATATTTCCTGAAATGATGGCACTATTTGCTGTTTTGATAGTGAATACTTTGCTCACTGATGCATTCTGCAATTATGATTCTTTATTATTTTCTGCAGTGATTCCTCAGAAGTAGTTATCCATTCAGCTGACGCGTTCGCACCTGTGGGGTATCTTAGGTTTTTGAGCGTACATCTGGAGAATAAACCGAACGTAAGTTCCTATTTGATAATTTTTCTGGTAAATGTGTAAACAGCTGAAGTGCACTAATTGATGTGTACGTATTGTGTATTTGCAACACAGCTTACGCTTATATAATGCTTTTCATATAGGCTGAATAAATCAGTGTTTATTGAACTTACTGTATAATATGCATGGGGGCATTTTAATAGTAGAGGTAGATGCTTTTAGGGACAAAAATTACATATAGAAACATAGAATTTTCTTCCCAGAAAGGGGAGGAGCATTCGGATATCATGTCTGTGGTCACGACTGAACCAGACTTTCCAAATTGCTCTTCCGTCATCATTTCCACTTACTAATTCTTTCCCTATATCCCTTAATATTTACACTGCTCAGTTGCCCATTTTGCCAGTTTTTTGAACAATTCTCTCTTGATCCAAGCTCAACAGCCACCTGTCATAATGCATTCCAAACCCCTCAAGTGAAGAAATTCCGTCTCGTTTCTCACCTACTTTTTCATGTAATAACTCTAATGACTTCTTGTCACCAATTCTCCAGCCAAAGGAAAAAGTATTTTTCCTGTCTACCTCTGAAAAAATAACTTGATAAAAGAAATCTCCTTTAAGACTATTTTGGTCTATAATAATAATAATAATAATAATAATCCTTGCATTTGATATAGCGCTTTTCACGTCAGGAGGACGTCCCAAAGCACTTCACAGAACACACTGTAAAGTGAATTGACTGTATATTTGTGGGCGAACGCGGCAGCCAATTGCGCACAGCAATGTCCCACAAACAGTCGTAGATTGGAAATGACCAATTTAATTATTGTTTTGGGTTTTTTGGAGGGATTATTATTAGGCGTGTGGAGTAAGGAAACTTGCCCAAGGTTTCGCCCTGTGCCTGGAATTGAACTCAGGTCTCTCACTTGTAAAGCGAGTGCTCTAACCACTGAGCTACAGGACTCCACATGACCAGAACACGAAGAGGATATAGCCAAGCAGTACTAATTACTAACGTGAGACTCATTATTGAAGCTGAGTGATTGAAGATATTAAAAAAGTTTGTGGAAAGGGAGGGGAATGTGATTAGAGCAGATATGTGAGGTTGCTGGCATTGTACAGCACAGTCGACCAAACATAATAACAATAATAAGTCTAACACATAATACTTGACTTGCATCGTATATATGAAACTAATTGGCTTTGGTAAAATATTATTGCAAGAAGTATCAGATTATCATTAGATGGGACTTCTCCAAAGGCAAGCTATACCTCCATCTTTTGCCCAGGTATAGATACTAAGAGTAATAAGAATATTATTGAAGGACTGCCTGTTATTGTGGTTGTCAAAAGTTTCCCACAGAGCAGTAACCTGAGGCTTTTAGTGGGATACCAAAGCAAAGAACATTAGTAGGCACTATGTATCGGATCACAATCTAATAACTAAGGTCACCCTTGATTAGTGAAGAGAAAGAATTAAGATTCATACTGGTCAGATTATAAACCCCATTGAGCTTAGCTAACAATATATAGGGAGAAGGGAATCTAGAATTATTTACTTCCACAATGTATTTACATGTGTTGTGTTAACTTAAAAATGTATCTATATTCTGAACAAAAACAGCCAGCAGTTTTTCTCAATCAAAGTACAATAGACTGTAGGCTGTCATTCTGTGGGGAACATCACTAGAGAATTCCCCTTTAAGCAAATAGTGCCTTGATCTTCCCCAGTTCTGTTTTAAGACACTCTGCTTTAAACTGTATCCTCAGTTCTCTTGTCTTTCTCCCCCCACTCTCCTGGTTGACTGGAAACGTCTTTTAGAAACCTAGAAAGGGAGCTACATAAATGCAAGTTGTTGTTGTTGGTTTCCAGAGGAGCAGCCCTTCTCAAGTTGTATCTCTGGAAGTTCCACACATAGAACGTTTAGTATTTACATTTAGTCTAATCCTTGCTTAGGGACTGGCCTCTAACTAGTTGTTCTCTAGATCACTTTTGAAACTCTAAAGGAGACGGACTTTCGTCTGTTATCATCATGAGAAACCATTTGTATGCCTGTAATTTATCTATTGTGCACAAAATGACCGAGGTGATCAAGAGATATTTAGAAATAATAATAATATTAAATATGCTGCCCAAAGTAAAGTTGTGACATCTACTTTAGAAAAAAATCCTGTGCCTGAGCAATCAATTGATGTTCCAGGAGCCTTTGGCATCTGGTACACCAACATATTTTGGTGTTAATTAATCTGTTGTCACTTCTGAAAATGCTGATTTTGACTCTCGCTGCCTCCCATTATCTTACCCAAGTGGCTATTCTTAATGTGTAAGACTTAACAGTTGAGTGCCAACAGGCTATTTAATGTTGGGAGTGGGCCAAGTCCAATCCTGCACTTATCTGACATCCACACACATGTGGGAATTACCAGATAGCATTCAGGAGCAGTAACCCTGGCTGTTTTCCACCCCTCTTCCCCGTTGCCCTGGGGCAATGAGCACAATTTTAGTGTCCCAACTGCTTCCTCAGCTGAAATCTGTTAACTCACTACAAACCAGGATTTGAATTTACGACCTTGTGGTTTGTATGGCTCAGTCTTACAATGGGCAGTGCCTTTACCCATCAAGCTGTCAAGGGAGTTTTAAACTTTTCTGTGTGAATTGTATCTGCAAGTAGTAAGTTGCTTACACTTCATTAAATTTTACATTAATATTGTAAAAAATAAATAAAATAGTTATTTGTAAAGCAAAATGTATTCAACCTTTGTTCCTCATCTAATATCCATCTATTTGAGATTTCTATTGAACCCTTGAGAAATGCTCAGATCAAGAAGTGCACAGAAATTTTTTAGATAGTTTTGACCTTTCATTGAGTGCTCAAAGTCCTTGTTCTTAGGGAAAACCACACTTTCTTACTTTGCCAGTTATAAAATTGCTATGTATTCTTTCAATGTGTTTCTATTGAATATGTGTAGGTTTCTTGCTGCAGTTGTAATGATTCATACAAATGTTAGGTCAAGAATACACAATAAAAGTGAAATTGGTTATGCTTTGTTGGGAATATTTGTCCAGGTCAAGCTGTTTTCTTGTTGTGGTCAATGCACTTATAGCTTAACATCCTCAATAGACTACTTAGGAAACAAAATGGTGCTTTTCAGTAAATATTTGATATAGGAAAGACTTAGTTACGTGTACACTATCTTGCTGTCAATCGATGTCTTACAGTTTTTCTTTCTTTAGTGGAGCCTGCAGTGTATTGGTTAGAGCAGTTGCCTCACAAGCAAGAGGACCTGGGTTTGATTCCCGGGCAGGGCGAAACCTTAGGCGAGTTCTTTTCTCCACATACCTCTGTTTACCTAGCAGTAAATATAATAATATAACAATAATCCTTGGATTTGATATAGCGCTTTTCATGTCTTCTAGACGTCTCAAAGCTCTTCACAGAATATACTGTAAAGTGAATTGACTGTACAGTTGTGGTCAATAATCCCTTCAAAATAATAAACAATAATAAAAAATAATAATTTGGTCACTTAATCATGACTGTTTGTGGGACACTGCTGTGCGCAATTGGCTGTCGTGTTTCACCCATAAATGACATAGTCAATTAATTTACATTATATTCTATGAAGCGCTTTGAGACATCTCGAAGACGTGATAAGGGGCTATATCAAATGCAAGGATTATTATTTGTTCTGTTTTAAATGAGGAAAACTAATTAACCAATTTAATTTAAAACATTAGAAAATTGTTACAAAGGAAAATGTTATGAATCATGAATTCAAATAGAGTATGTTGAGTTATTTGGAAGAGCAAAGAAAAAGAAGACATCAGATTCTATCAGTATACACATTGTCTGTCAATTAAAAATAACGTGTTTTCAGATAGCATGGTGTGTTGTAGATCCAGCACCTTTTACCGCATAGGCTTTCACTAATATGATGTGATACCAAAATTTGTTGTGCTATCACTGGGAGTAATCCAGACACTTTCTCAGTGGAAGGAAAGTTACACCATGCTGTTTTTGACATTTCCCAATAGGAGTCACGAGTAGTGTTGATGGATCCTAAGAGTAGGTTACCCAACCGTGCATGTTTTGATTGGAAATGGCCATCCAGCACAATCTCAGATAGGGAGAGTGGGGAGTGAAAAGAAAGTTGATTTGCTATCATTCTTTTATGGGTAACAATCATGGTAGGGTTTAAGTGGAGTTTAGTGGATGCTTTGGTTGGTAACATTGGGATTGAAGCTGAACAAACAGTAACCTTTCAAGAATGGTAGATGTTGCCATCAGAATAATTTTAAAACTAACATTTTTAAATAAGAAACTTGCTTCCTTGTGCTAAGTGGAATTGTGACATACCTTTTGGGTAATTCCTACAACTACCTAGTAGCGCAAAGACTGGCATGAATATATCCAAACTAATGAGTACGTTGTTGCTAGAGTCTTGACATCTTGTATATCAAAGTACAGCGATATTAATTGGGAGGAGGTCTGTTGTGAAAACTGCCACAAAAAGAAGAGGCGGCAGAAATGTGCCCAAGAGCCCTTCCCGATTAATATTTTCAGTATTTCCCGTTTTATCTGAAAATAGGTGTCTGTTCCTATGCCCCATCCTTGCTGCAACTGTTGTGTTGCTGCTGCCTATTCATCTTTGTGACAATTCAGCACGTAATTAAAAATAAACCACTAACAACAAATCAGGCAGAAGGACCGATGGGAGTATGGAACAAGGTCACCATTAGATCACAGTGGAAGGTTCTGGTAGCAATTACTTTGTATTACTGTGTGCCAGTGCAAACATGAAAGAATAAATGGCCCTCTTAAATGTAGCATGCCTCAGAGATCATCCCACAAACCCCTTCAACAAATGTGTTAAAAGTCCAAATGTTTCTCACAATTTTCCTCAGTGTCGTCCTCCCCTTGCCTCTCGAGAGCCAGAACCCCAGGAAAATACCACAAAATTGCAAGATTTAAAAAGGAAAACGATTTTAAAAAATTTCGGCATATATTTCCAGCAGCAAATCTTCACCTCAATTATTTGTAATCCTTGCCTGAAACACATGAAGTGTAACTTGGGACATATGCATGTCGCTATCCCCAACCAGGCGTCTTTCCAAAGCCAGAAAATTCTTAATCAGGTCTGGTTTAATATCAAGCCCCTATCAACGTCATCTCAGTCAATCGTGATATTTTCACTGTAGTGTAACCATTTCAGTTTTATCTGTTCAATTTTGTTGCTGTGTTTAGCAAACACCTGTCAGACCAGAATATAAAATAGTTACAATGTCCTAATTCAGCTTTTGTTTGGAGGAAATTAAACCAAAATGTCCCATTTTAATTCACTTTGTATTCCAATTTGGATTGGTGTTCAGTTGCATGCTGGTTCTCATGTGATTGGCTACAGTGAGAGCCAAAATATGAAGAGATAATTCAATTGCATCTCCTTTGCATCCTGAAATCTGATCCATTGAATGAGATGAAATAGCAAATGCTCAGCAGGACCTGGGGTAGCGGGGGGAGAGTTAGTGCTCGGCAGGACCTGGGTGGGTGGATGCTTTAAAGCTGTCTGCAAAAGCTTATAGCATAATGAACATATTGTTCTCAAATGATGTGAAGTGGAAGCTGTTTTGGGAAATTCTTTTGCCCTATGTAACCCAGCATGCCTGAACATTTAATTAGATATACACATGGGTGGGATTTCTCTTGAGATTGGTTTTATCATAACATTTGAAAGATATCTGAAGTACTATCAGATCCAGTTTTTCTTTAGCTGCTCTAATTGGAGGTGAGTGCCAGCAGAGCAAGATGGTACTTCTTCATTGTTTCTCTCAGTAGACAAATGCCTGCTTTCTGCTTGAGGGTTCCACGTGTCAGCTCAACCAACCGAGATTGATAACTCACCATGTTGGAAATCAACACGGTGAGTTATGAACTTGTAGCACTGCACTTCCAGGAAATCGGCCTGCTTTCTGCGCTACTGTTTCACCTCTCTGACAATATTGCCTTATTGCCAGAAGATCAGTTTAAGTTATGTTTAAGATTTCTCTTCGACACCAACACAGCATTTGTGTCTGGTGGAAGGCATCTTGATGCACTCGAGTGTTCATTAAAAATGCAATTACACATTGGTCACGAGTACAGAATCTGTATTTGGCAAAATGTACCCTATCCTCCAACACACTTCTTGTACTAATTCTTTTTAATGCAAAATTAATGTTGGTACAGTGTAGAGAGTTCATGGAGTACTTCAGATGAGCAGCTTCTCCTGAGAGGATAATAATGCAAGTCTTTAATGTTTGCATTTTTGTTGCTCAGCATGCAGCCCAAACTGGAAACTGATTAGATGAGGTGAGGAATGCGATTCTATAGCAAGGGCTCTGTTAATACTGTGCTGTCCAATTATGGTTTTCCACCAATAATTTGATACTTCAGGAAGAGTAATGTAATCTCAAGTTGCATATTTTATCAACATGTTCACTCACATACAAGAACAACATTCCTTGGTATCAATATTTAAATCTAGAGATTTTTCTTTTAAAGTTCTTACGACAACCAAAGAAATCAGACATTTTCTCATGGGAGTTTCAGTCACTGCATTTATGCATTCAAAATTAAAATATTTTCTGCTCACTGCACTAACCCTTCTATTTTGTGTGTGTTTCGACTCTAGGCATGTTTCTTGTTTTTCCAAGATTCTCATTTGTAAACCTTTGTGCCATTTTTTTTATAACGGACTACCGCATGTAATTTGTTTTAAAAGACTTTATAAAGTCTTGTTAAGTACTATCCTTATTGAGTAGTGGTAGTACTGTAAATTATATGGTACACATATTGCCTTATAATAATGCCCCAGTATATTTTGATTACGGTGGCCTATTAGATTAAATGCGTAAATTACAAGTACAACCATGAGAAAAAAATATGGTCTTCAAAATACAGGGTGTGATTTAGAAGGATGAGTGATTGCATGACGTACATCAGTTCTCCATTTCACCATTTGCACACTCCTGTACACTGCAATGAATTACAATACAAGACATTTTACTGATAAAATGTACTCACTGCAAATTTCTGTATTATAGAATCTGCATTATAATACGTATTGTGTAAAAAGAGGTAATATTTATTGTGTTAAAAAGGATAAAAAGAGCTCATGTCATAATTAGCAAATGCATGCACTTATGGATAATGGAATAAATTTAACAAATAATTTGGAGATATTCAGGATACATATTTCTGTAATTTTCAATATTACAAGTCAACTTATTTACAACCTGATTTATGACCACTGTCTCACACAGCAGGCTGCCAAAACCCCCATACATGCATTCATAACATCCAGGCTTGACGATGCAAACTCCCTGCTTGTCGGCCTCCCCAACTCCTCCCTCCATAGGCTGCAGATCATCCAGAACTCTGCAACCCATGTCCACTCCCGCACCAGACTCCGTGACCCTATCACCCCCATCCTCGTCCGACTCCACTGGCTTCCCATCACACAGAGGAAACTGTTCAAGATCCTGGTCCTCACCTTCAAAGCCCTCCACGGGCTTGCTCCCGCCTACCTCTGTGATTTCCTGACACGCTACCAACCTGCCGCTTCCTCCGCCTAGCAAGCTCCGGCCTGCTTCTGTCTCCCGCCTCCCTGCCCCACCATTGATGGGCGGTCCTTCAGCCACTCTGCCCCCACCCTCTGGAACTCCATCCTGCAGTCCCTCCGTCTCACCCCCTCACTTGCCTCCTTCAAGACCCATCTCAATACCCTCCTCTTCGACCATGCCTTCGATCACCCTCTTTCCCCCTTGCCCTCCACCCTCCCTGATCCCGAACCTCAGCTCAGGTCTGAAACACTGATTGTTTAATGCCTTGAGATGTCCTCCCAGCGTGAAAGGCGCTATACAAATTTCATTTTGTTGTTGTTGTTAATTCTGCATTTGTTCCCTAGTAGAGTTTTTTTGGTAACTGAAATATATATTCTATACAGCAGGTGACTGTAGGCATATTGCATAGTAAAATGGGTTCTTGCTCATTTTGCTGTGACATGGAGAACAATATAGAAACTGAACTTAGTGGAGAGCATTCAAATCTACAGGTCATGTGGAATCCAACCTCTCATAGTCCATCTGAAACTGGTATGTTTGAGACTGAATCAATTGCATTGTGTGCTAATTAATCAGGGACATTTTGGGGTTAAAATACTTTTAAAGTTGTATTACAGATAATGTGACTTCACTGGTGTGTAATTGATGGAAATTCCATTCCTCTAGAGGAATTCTAAAATTTAATTCCTTAGCTTCAACTCTCTGGTCACAATCACTAAGACCTGTTTGTAATATGTTTACAATACAAAGTATCACCCTGGCCAAGTTGATAGCACTCTGAACCCTGAGTCAAGCGCTCCAGGACACTACCCCTCGTGAAGGACGCTACATAAATGCAAGTTATTGTTATGAGTTCAAGCCCCACCTTGGGACTGTTAGACTGTTAATAATTGTGCTGTTCTCTATGTAATATATATATGTGTATACAATACAAAATTAAATTTGTAAAGCGCCTTTCACGTTGGGAGGATGTCCCAAGGTGCTGAATAGTTGGGATGTGGGGGGGGTTGTAATTAGGGAGGGTGGAGGGCAGAGAGGTAGGGTGGCATGGTCAAAAAGGGGCATCTTGATACTCTGTTAATGTTTTCATGTGTTATTTTCCTTTTTTTCTTTCAGAGGAGTTAAATTATTGGTCTGGGAAGACGAAAAGTGGATACCAGTGGATTAATGGGATTCATGGGGCTTTTTCTCCTGCAGATGGGAAGAACATTGATAATGTGACAAATGAAGCATTTTTCCTACTGCAGGGTATTTTGTTAGAGTTCTTTATTTAGGCAGCATTCTTATCCTGCGCCAAGGAAATATAGTATAACTTCCACTCAATATAAATTTTTTATAATTATTTGTCACTTCAGTAACATGAGGCCTTTGACACAGTTTGCTCTCAGTACTACACATCACTAGCAGGGTGCAGGGAATGATCTGGAAAATACTGTAGCACTTGGGACCATGCAGTAATATGGAAAACATTGTCATTAGCTGGAAACAACACAAAAAAACGTTCTCTGTTCCATTCTATAAAACAATCTCCTTGACAATGGTAAACATGATAGAACAACTTGAGCAAAGTATATAATGCATTGCACTCGTCTTTTATAATGCACTGTAGAAAAGGTAATTCTGATCACATTCTGGGATATGAGGCACAAATTGCTACCGTCTCTTAAAAGGTGCCAAATTGATTTTCATGACATTGTAGTTTTATCAAATGAAGAATATCAATATATTTTATACTTCTACCACTTTAATACTAGAATGTTCATTTTCATACACGAAATATATCTAACATTTCCTTTACAGACTATCACCATCAACAACAACAAATTACATTTGTATGGCGCCTTTCACATCAAGAGGACGTCCCAAGGTGCTGGACAGTCAGGGATTTGGACCCAGGCAGGGGTTTGGGATCAGGAGGGGTGGAGGACAGGGAGGGTAAGGGTAGAAGGGTGGCCGAAGGCATAATGGAAGAGGAGAGTCTTGAGAGGTGCCTTGAAGGAGGCAAGGGATGGAACAAGGTGAAAGGACTGAGATGGAGTCCAAAAGGGTGGGGGTAGAGAAGCTAAAGCACCGACCGCCAGTGGGGCGGGCCAGGCGGGGGATGTGGAGCAGACTGGAATTAATGTACTTCTCTCTTTTGTAGCTCAATTGGAAACAAAAGGATACATGTTAACGGATATTGTTCTGGTTCACCTCTATGTGCAAAGTATGAGTGATTTTGCTGCTATAAACGTAGTCTACCAGTCTTACTTCAACTTAAATCCGCCTGCAAGGTAATGTTACACAGCTAAGTCTGAGATTGTCCACATATGTGCATTTTCTAGCAGACAAACTCTTGATCGTGATCAGAATCAAGAACCTGGCAGATTTCCAACTGCCGCCCCAGAATCCTGAGTCTAATTGTGGTGCAATTATTGCCCATCCGAGCTGGAATCACACTTGATGGCACTTGAATCTGGAACTTTTGGGTTTGTAAGGCTGTTTCACCCAGCACAGGAAAGATACTTTTTATGGGGACAATCCCATTTTAGTCTCTTGGTTATACTTTGATATTATCTGTGAAGAATGGGTCCACTCTGACGACATTATTTGCAATTAGACTTTACTTTTCTAAAGTTAATATTTCTTCTGAAGCTTTAGCTTTTTTGCTGAAAGTAAAGAAAGACTTTTTGTAATAAATTTTTATTTGTATTTTTATAAATGCTGGAATGTCTCAAAAGTGATTACAGGTAATTACTCTTTTGTTCTCTTCAGCGAGAATGGTGACTGCTTTTGTAGGCAAAAAACACAGCGATTTATACTCTCAAGGTCCCACAAATGATCATGAGGTCAACCATTCATCTGGAGGAGTTTTAGCTTGAGCACCAGGAGAAGCTTCCTTCTCTTTTCCATTTGTCTTACGGAATCTTTAAACCTGAACAGGCAACCAGGACCATAACTTTAGGTACAGAACAGGTAGCAGGGCCCTTGATTTAATGTCTTTTCTGAAAGATGGCACTTTAACAATGCAGCCTTCACCAACCCGCAGTTCTACTAACTGAGAGCAGTTGACACAGCTTCACTTAGCTTGGTTTACGAGATCTACCCTTTGTATTACCCATGAAAAGTGTAGAGCTGAAAAGGACTTTTGATCATCCATAATATCAGCAGATGTCAAGTGTGAAATTGTCCTTGTTTGTTTGTTTAGGGTTTGTGTAGAAGCTTCGTTACCTGATGGTGTATTACTTCAGCTTGATTGCCTTGTACATAAAAATGAGTTAACCACACATGAGCCATTCAAAGAGCAAAAGGAAGTGATGCACGTTCAGAGCATTTCACATTGGGCACCTGCTAATATTGGACCCTACAGTCAGTCAGTCAAGGTAAGACATTAAACATTTTTTTGCACTATTTCACACATGCAAATAATTTTACTCACTTACTATGTCACTTACTAAGACTTGCTTCAGAATAATTATTTTTGACTATATTGAATACCTGCTATCTGGAATGAATCTATTATATTGTCCAGACAAAATCAATGTACAAGACAGGAATTTTACCAGCAGAACGCCTCAGCTCTTGTGTCTAAGTTGCCTGCAGCTAATGATGCTCCTGCAGAGAGGTGAGAGCTGCTGCTGACTATGTTAGAAATGTCAACAGGAAATTGTATGTTGTTACAATGTGGGATTTAAAACATTGATGCAAAATAACAATTTTAGTCATAGTATATTAATAATGTTTAACCAACAGAGAGAATTCAGATAGACTTGCACATTGATTTGAAGTATCGTATATCTAGAAGTAAAATCACATGATCCTGTGGCAATAGAGATATTTGTGCCAGACTATTGACACAACCAACAACTGTCACCTGCATTTGTGTTGTAATTTGCTGCAAGGTACCTCAGATACCTGCAGGCAAAATCTTTTACTTCTGTTAATAAAGCCCAGGCAGGTGTCAGAATCACAACTTGGCTGATTTCCTACTTCATGGAATGTTTTTTACAAGACCTGTACTTTTCGTTGAATCAAAATCGCATTTGGACTACAAAAGCTTTAAAATATGCAATTTTATTTAGGTGATATAAATTGTGGTTAAATGTGAGGTTCTTTGTCTGCTATTGTTTTGTGTCCACTGCAAACTGAGTTGAGATAACCAAATTCCATTTAGGATACCAAAGCAGGGATCTTAGAGTGCCTTTGGTTCCTTTTGACTGGCTTAGGTTGCAAAGCACATTTCAGAGGTGAAATGGCACTACTCTTGTACTATACACCGTCTAATCCCTAAGGCATGAAATAATCTTTACATTTTACAATGAAAATTCAGAACAATTGTTTTTTTTATCAATTGATCTCTTGGGTACATTTTGCCTAAAGCTTTAGTCATAATTATTTCAGAAGCTTAATATTTATAGCTCATTAGTTTTGTTTCTTCTTGAAATATGTTTGTCAAAATCTTTCCTGTGATTTTAAAAAAAAAGGTTCTTTCATTCCCTCAGTTCCCACCCCCGTATTTGTGGTCAGTTGACAAGATAGGTTATAAACCCTTATTGACACCAAGGCTAGTTATTAGTGTGCACCATCAAGGATAGTTTCAGGCAGAGAACATTTCTGATTAAGTATTGAAAATGATTAGTTTAATTTGCCGGCAGAAATGTCTTTTCCAGTTATCAGTAGAAGATAATTAGCTGAGGATCAGCAGAACCAAAGTATGAGGGTTATAAGGTTTTGTGCTGAAATACTGTACTGTGTGTACAGATCAATTAGGACGCTTAACTTCATTTATAGTACCACAAAATTAATCCCATAAAAATGAGTGATCTCAGAGGAGTCAGTTGTCAGCTACTGGCAGGATCACTTTGCCATAATCTATTAAAAAGCGGCTTTTATCAAGGCTTGCCTTTGTCATATTTTATGGATTTTTTTCTATAAACACTGCCTATACTTCATAAATGTCTCAATTTTCTAGTCTATTAACATTACTTCAAAAGCAATTGATAAAAGGACAGTGCATGCATGAAATAATACACCAATAATTTGAGGTGCTGGAGGCAATAACAGTGGTTAACATCTTCACATGGCTTGTGAAGTAAAGCAGCACATGAATAACCCACTGCCCTTTGACAAAAATGATTAATCAAATTAACAGGAAAATACAAGAATCTGTGGTTTCTGTAAAATGCCTCATTTAGGCCGACAAAAATTATAAAACTAGTAAAAGAATAATGATTTTAAGTAAAAACAGCAAATGCTGAAGTGAAAGCCTAATCTTATTCCTTGCAAAGCAAGATAACCAAAGTAAGGAAACAATGTTTGGAGAAATGTGGGTTATTTTTTATTCAAAATAAATTGAGGATTTTCCAGTTTCTTTCTAACCGTAATTAGCTTGTTAAGTTGCTTTTTTTAAAAAAAATATGTCAACTAACTCAATACTACAATAGAAATCCAGGGCAGAACACATGAAGTAGGAATATGATGAAATTCTTGAGAGATCATGTAAGGTGCTGACAGGCCCTATCAACAGCGAGTGGATGCGTGGCTATCTATAATTTTTCTTCCCTGCTTAAAGAGTGTTGTAACTCAGTGTTACAACACATGTGGAGTCCTGTAGCTCAGTGGTTAGAGCACTCGCTTTGCAAGTGAGAGATCTGAGTTCAATTCCAGGCAGGGCGAAACCTTGGGCAAGTTTCCTTACTCCACACGCCTAATAATAATCCCTCCAAAAAAAAACAATAATAAATTGGTCATTTTCAATCCATGACTGTTTGTGGGACATTGCTGTGCACAATTGGCTGCCGCGTTCGCCCACAAATATACAGTCAATTCACTTTACAGTATACTCTGTGAAGTGCTTTGGGAAGTCTAGAAGATGTGAAAAGCGCTATATCAAATGCAAGGATTATTATTATTACATAGTGTTGCAAATATGTCAGCTCAGCACCTAACCATTATAGAAGTTACGCAGCTGTTCATTTTTCAAAAGATTATAAAATTTGTGACTTGAACATCTAGTTGATATGGCTGGGTGATGGACGGATGCTGCACAAGAGTACCATTCGTGATGTGCTCCTGATAAATACCTTGATAGTGTTTTGGTGCTAATAAATGAAAATTACAGATCAGTATCCAACAGCAATGTTATATTCCTGATAAACTGAAATTAAAGTTAGGAATAATAAATTGGGCAACCAGAAAGTTGGTCTGAAAGGTGAAAATAATATAGAGTTTGACTAGTTAAAGATCAATTACATGCTCTTGTTTATATTCCACAATTGTAGGTTTCAATATCAAGCACACAGTTTTATAGATTTCCCTGCTGAAGAGCTCTTTTGCAGAACTCTGGAGTCTCTCATTTTAATATGATACTGAAATTGAAATAGTCTCAAGCAGCACTTTGCTACCTGAGACTGTCTCCCCATCTAATACCAAAGGCATACTGGGACTTCTGGGATTTGATGAACAGCAGATCATGTTTAGTGCTACAAAGCATGATATCCTATCCAAATTGTTAAACATTGGTTTACCTTGTACCCTTGTTTAATGAAATGTGTGCTGTAACACATTTTTGGGATTGAAAGTATCAGGCAACCAAAACAACAGGGGAGCCCATCTCCATACCAAGTCCCAGTATGAATTGACTCTTCAGATTATTTGTAAAAATTCAAGATGACTTCCAAACTATATTCGCAGGCTTCAAATTCTGGTGAAAAAGAATTAAATCTTTATCCAATATAGGGTCCACACATACTAATCCACCTCTTCAAACGGACAAAAATGACAGAAATTCATGGATAAAGTGGAATTGTTATTGAATTGTTGAAGTCATCTGAAATCTATACTCTGGCACCAAAAATCTTTTTTATATATTTAAAAAAAAAGTTGAATTGTGATCAATAAAATTCAATTGAGCACAATAAAATTAAAACTTTCCTTGAAAAGCTACTGATCTTAAGTTGGTTTGAAAGCAAATTAATAAGTTTACAATTTTGTCAGTGTTGAGACCCAAAAGGATAGTACAGATTTTCAGGGTTCCCATCTCAAGCAAATAACAAAGATGTGTGGAAAAGTGGGAACCCTAAGAAAGTTTGGGCTTGGCAACTTCATTGTTCTACAAATACAATACAAAATTACATTTGTATAGCGCCTTTCACATCGCGAGGACGTTCCAAGGCATTGATATGTGATGGAATATTGAAGACCCTTTGTCAGTTAGTAGAAAAAGTCAACTTCTGGATTTAGCACAATCCACAGCAACACAGACCATTCGGCTTACTGATGACCGATCGTCAGACTATACCCTACCCTATAATAACTTATGTAGCAAACTTCAGCATGAGCTCAAGAGCTGCAAATGCTTCAAACGTACGCAAGCTGCAAGTCAGGAATAGGAACAGTTTCAAATGAACTTCTCATAATTTTTTTTAGGAATCTATAGCCTTCATAAAAATGCAAGCAAAAGTATACACACAGCTTCTGCTTATAGAACTCTATCCCAGACAGTGTCATTGCTAGGAACTCTGTGTGCTATTATTGTGATTTGGCCAATACCATCCCAGCACAGTTTCTCCATTTCTTTATGTTCCCAGTAACTACTGGGTCAATTTTGTGAGTTATCTCTCTTGGTTACAGTTGGCTCCAGCTGCATCATGCTGTTATCCTTGTGGATAAAGTCCATTGCTATAGGTTAGGAAGATCCCTATGGACTGCCTGTCAATTACATTAGGTTAGTCCGAGTTTATATTTATGATAGCTAATTGGAGATTCATTTTAGTTTTTAAGTTTTCCCCCTGCTTAAATTCATTAGCCTTACTTTATGAATCCCTTTAGAGAAATGAGTTTAAGTAACTTCAGAAAACTGGTGTTAAAACACACTGGCAATGTAAATGTTTAATTTTATTGTTATGGGAGAGTCACCATGGAAAACACCTTTAAATATGCAAAATACTATCAGGGATGTGTTGAAATGATGGTGGAGTGTGTAACTTTCTTTCTGTTTGTTTCTGATTGATATTGTCTACCATGCTTCATTTCATGTTTAAATGGCTATGTATCAGCAGCATTCATGAAGCAAATTTAAAAAGTAGAGAGCAGATTAACACATTTCAGGATTTGTCAAGTTTTTAATGTTATAGATATACAGATATAGAATAATATTCCAGAAAATATTATATATTTTATAGCTTTGCTTGCATTTACTAGAATGGCTGTAGCAGCAGTCTTTTATATTAGGAACAATATGTTCACAAGTCTATGAGATAGAACATGTCTTTGTATGAGGGATGTATTAGTTCTGAATTTATGTGTAAGAAGTGATAACATGTACACTGGCTCTAAAAGAAAGCCAGTGCTCAGGACATGCCCTACACTGACAATAGCAATGATATCACATTTATTTTACAGTAGTATCTCAGTTGACATCATCAGTTTGATTGGGATTTTGTGCATTATTCTCAGCAAGATGATTTTATTTTTAAAAAGCCACGCGTTTCCAATGAACTCATGCTGGTTCAGATGTGTTTATTCACTCGCATCCTTTCAGCCTGGAATTTTGCATGGCATTAAAGCTCAGCAGAAATCAGAGATTGTAAATTGTTTAGGTGAATAAAATATTGCTTAACATATCTTTGTTCTACACGTACCCCTTTGATAGCAATAATAAATTAACTAGGCATGTAAGGAGGACACAGTTGGTTAGAGAAGGAAGAGTATGGCAAACTGGTAATTATTTGCAGGGCAGCCTTATCTGCAGCTGCAGTGAGATGGACTAGCAGTGGCAGCAGTCATTTTGCTGAATCAAAGTCCATGTTAGTTGCATTATACACTGCCACACTGTGTTGTTACGGCTGGTATTAGCATGTACTGCTGAGGACATTGGAAGGACTCGATCTGTCACACTAAATCGCCTTCTCGCCCTCAAATGCTGAGGTCTGTGGCTTTGCTGACATGTTCCTTCATTAATGGTCCAGCCTTGACAACTGATCCTAATTGCCTCTGAACAGCACTTCATGTATTATTGGTTTCTGCCTGCCCTGGTTCATGTCAACAAGGCATAGCAAGTGTAGGGTGTGCCTAGTGCCTTTTTCTGCAATGATACTAAAATAGTCACTTACTTCTTAAGGTGCTGAACTTGCTTGAAGCAAAGTGAGAAACCCAAGATCCCTTCATCCCATAGCAATAAATATTGAATGTGCATCTGTATAATGTTGTAAAAGTGGGCCTGCATAAAGGCTATAAAACATGAATGGAGGAAACATTATGAAGAGTGTTTTAAAGTGCTTAGTTATGAATATCTTTCATGTGCTTCATTCCTTTGAGGACTGGAAAATATCTATATGTGAAATATATTTTTCATTCAAAGTGTTTATTTCCAAAATAATGTTCAATAAAATTATAACAACTGGTATTAAACTTATCAAAATCTAAAAAAAAGATTAGATTTAGTTGGTTATTTTAGTAAGTACTTGAATTGCACTGGACTAAGCTTTATTTCACTGTTTACCGAAACACGCAGTGTGGTACTCCCGATTGGAATGAATATATTAATTGGACATGAGTGACTCAGATTAATGCCCACTTAAAATGTTGCCTATTAACATTATGTGCTGTGATAGGGAAGAAAGCAACTCTTATAATTTACAATTTTTTTTATCTTTCGACTGCATTTTTTTTAAAAATGAGGGTTATGGATGAAGGTGGAGTCATGACCAAAATGGGTCCAAACTTTAGATTCTAATCTAGTCATTGTTTTTAATGACGAACATTGCTGGCTTCAAAAAATATCCTTGGTTTGGATGTCCGTTACTCACTATAAACTGTAGGTGAGAATTAGAATTGTTGAAAAATGGACTTAACACCAAAAGGACAGAATAATGGAGGAGGTAACTATTCTAGCCAATTGTAAACTTCCACTATCTACTGTATATAAAGCAATTTGACCCCTCCTTTATTTAAAGTTAATATTATGTGGGATGCAACAGTTTGCAGGTAAAAGGGTTACTGCTGCCTCAAATGATTGAATGAATGAGTAACCAAAGATATTTTCTCACATTGTCGGGACCTTTGCTGAGTTCTTGTTGTATGATGTCAGTTGAACATCTGCTTCAATTTATTTAACAATGACACTAAACTAAAAATCCATTGATGAGCATATTCTTGTACTAATTTTGTTTTCCCAGTGGTTATGAAACCACAATGGCATGTTTCTACTTTTACATGTTTTCTTTCACCCAGGGACTATGTGAAAGGTTAGACATTATCATCTTCCTTTCCAGTTGGCAAGTTAAGTTTTAATCAATTGGTCCATTGCTTGCCAGTCCAGGTCTGTTGCTGAGCTGATTGATGGGCATTTCCTTTTGTTAAACTCATGATATTCTTGATCTCACTTGGCATTTAAAGGAATATTCCATAATGAACCTCAATAATAGTTGTATCATGGGAGTTTTTCTTATTAAAACGATAGTGCTGTGTTTTTTTAAATTAGTCAACTTATTTTTCCTCATATGAAATAGTATTGTAAAGCATACTCTGTATGGATTGGAGAAGGCAGTTTTGCACTATCTCTGAGCACCAGGTAGCCTGGAAGCAGTGAGGCATGACATGTCAGCACCTAAGTTAACCCTCCCAGCACCCTCTGCTGTTCAGTATATTCAGTGGAGCATCGCTCAGCCCCAGATAGAAGCTCACGCACTGACCTAAAGCTGTTCTAGGTATTTAATGTCAAGTGTTCACATTCACAAGTATAATTTTTTNATAGAACTTGGAAAGGGCATTTCTTTTACAATAACTAGATATTTAAAATTAAAATTGATGCCTTTATTCTGGCTTTTGAAAATAATTATTGACAGACCCAATATAATATCTTTTCCTTTTTTTTGCTGTGTGTAGTACATTTACATCGACTGATGTATTTCTCACATTTGTTTTGTGATAACCTGAGAAGCAAATACTCACACGGACAAATACTACTGAGATTTTACTGTGCTCAGATTACAGTCTAGTAAAATGTTTGCCTCCTGATTGCAGCTGTCTTCAATATACATACCTGAACCTTTAGCACTCTGAGGGCCTTTTTTGGCTTTGTTATTCATGATGACTTAAAGCAAGCCTTTTAGCCAGTTTCACTTCCCATGAAATGTAATTCTTTAAAAACAAAATTGATGTAAATACATTGTTGATCAGAATTCTTTGAAATTCAAACTTTTTGGTTTTTCATAACCTAATCCATAGAGGGCTGCGGCCATTATCAGTCTCAGATACAGATGCAGACATACAAGGATGGACTTGGGGCATCGTAGTAGTGAATCTGTTCAGGCCTAACTAAAAATATCTTCTGTCCAAACAAGTTAATGTCCAGATTTTTCTTCTGTCAGTGGTTCAGGTTCTAACTAAAGCATAACATTTTGTATTAATGAAAGCAGAACGTGCCGATTTATTCCATTCAATCACTCAGCTTTTGGTCTACTGATTCTTTCCCAATGTATCTAAAAATCACATCCGCTTAGGTTAAACAAAACATTTTTTTAAAAAAAACCTATAAAATATAAGTTAACACTTTAGAAACCATAGAAGTGAAATGGAAACATTCTTAACCTTATTTTTTTCCCCTGCACAATTTTCTGAAGTAATGTAGAGACATGAATTACTGACTCTCTTTTGTATGGTGTTATAACCCATGTTTTGTAGTCACCAATGTTTGAATGAAGATTAACCTATAATACATGCCACTTTTATAAGTACAGAAATGTTGTATATGAAGAAGAAATTATATTTGTATCTGGAACTAAAACGTTCAGATGATTCTGTAGTTCTAAATCCTGAATTTTAATAACTCACAATCCTAATTGAGTTCAGAATTTGCATATTTATTGGAGAATATTGCATTTGTTTGCCATGTTGTGCTGGCTGCTGACCTGTTCCGTGCAGTAATGCTGCCACCTTCTGAAATTGGGACGCATCGTCACCTAATTGAGAGTGTGTCCTGGAGACTTTTTAATGTCTTCTGCAGGTTGTCCAATTGCTGAAAGCAAGCAGCGTAACCTCGCAAAGTCAACTTGCTGAGGTCCAGAATTGCCTGAATCCCATCTTCTAAATGATTGGTTCAGAAGCCAGTGTGGGAGAAGTCCTAGCTTCTCAGTGTGGTTGCATTCCCAATGTGACAGTCTGACAGGCCTGGGAAGTCAGCAGGAAGAGGTAGAAATGAGTTCATTAACATTTCTCGTCTAAAATATATAATACTCACTTCAGCAAGAAATTAAAACATTTAGTTTCTACTAACCTAAACATCAGACACTAAGTGGTTGGTAAGTTAATTTTTTTGCAAAAGTTAAAGGCATGAGAACGATGGTGCTTTGAGGGCAGAGGTGGGCACAGCTGGGATTAGGAGGCAAAGGGGATTGTGGATATTTTTTCACCATCATTCAATCAGACAACATGCCCTTCAGCAGAACAGCGAGCCTCCTGATTCTCTCGAATTAGGGAGATTAGCATGAAGCGCATAATGCAGGATGATGGAATTTGTCATAATTTGCATTGTTCTGGAAAGATGTGGTTTGATAGAGCGATGCGTCTTGGAGCATGTCATGTCCCACGGGCAGGTCACGAAGGAAACTTGGCAGAAATGATTTTCCGATATGTGCATCAGTCGTAAATGCCTCACAACCAATTTGTCAAAAGCTGAGGTCCAGACAGTTGAAAACAGTGGGCATTTGCCCTAATACAAGGAGAATTGAACTCAGCAAATATCGCCAAATAGCACATTCATTACAAGTAATCTTGCTGTACACAAAACATATAGCCAATTTTGCATGATCTGTGCCTGGTAATATTCATCAATGTATTATTTTTTGCATTCTTTGCTTTTAAAGCTTTTTAAGTAAATGAAGCAGCTGAAAAAAATATGAAGTCCTATAATTTCCGTTTGCCATTATTATAATAACAGATTGCCTCTGCTGAAAGGAGTCTTCTCACAGAAATCGTCATTAACTATAACAGCATCAGGAGGTGTCTTCTGAGTGATTGCTTCTGACCTTGATAATGTTCACAAACTGCCAATAGAAAGGATAATCAGCATGTAGTTGACAAAACGGACATGACAGTGTTACTTATCTGCTGCGGCATTTCTGGAAATGGGCATGAGGAAAGCAGACAGGCAAGGGAATACGCTTATTTACAGTAGCGTAGCAAGAAGAAAAGGTCCAATGTCATGAAATGACCACAGTCTATTTATGGACAAACTGACGATGATGCCATTCTTTTGGTATTTTATATTTTTCCCTCCAATAAACTTGTACGCACGCATAGGTTACGCGATTTACCATATAAATATTGAGCAGGATTTGGTGATATTTCATGAGACATTCACCGATGTCTGCCTTTTCGCTTACTACATACATTGAAATAACAAGGTTTATAAGGGCACTTAAGTAACGCTGATCGTATGTGACAGTTGAGCATTCGCGGGTTGAGGATTTCAGAAGTGCTAAAAAATATATAAAATATTGTCGACATGCACAGTAAAATTAAACTGTTACATTTTACCGATCTTTGAAAATCCAAAATGGATACTTTTTAATCCTTTTAAAAAACAATAAAGTACTTGGCAAATAATTTTTTTCTTTCTTTCACAAGCCGCTGTGCTGATAGCCTCATGAAAAGTATGCAATATCTCAATATGATTAGATTGTCTGGGTACTCCATTTTATGCTGGATAAGTTTAGAAAAAATAGCTTGGCTCCTTGATTAAGTAGGAATTAATTTTAAACTTAATACATATAAATATTAAAAAACAAATAACAATCCAGAGGTGACACCACTCCCCCTATATCTTTGTTGCAGCATTGCTGTACAATACATTAGTACACCACATTGCTAGAAACAGAGTTTCACTATGTATTTCCATATCAACATGGGTATTTTGGACCAACAGTTGTGGTTTTTTAAATAGGATTTGGAGCAGATTTTGACGGGCCCATACACTTCTAAAAAGGGAAGATGTTCCTTACTGTAAGAATATCCATACTGTTTAAAGCAAATGTTTTTCTATTGATGTGTAAAGTTACCAAAGGTTATGCATAAAATGAATAATAGCTTCTTTTGACAGTTCTCTAAAAGATTTACGATATCAAGTATGTTGAAATATTTCAACCACAACTGATTTAAGTGTTGAAGATTTATTATTTTCCTTGTATTAATACCTTATTTGTTACATGTATTAATTTATTTCTTAGTTTGAGTTGTGAGTAAATTTTAGAATGAGGTTATATGGGAGGAAATAATTACTGAAACTATCATTGAAAATCTCTTAAAATTTTACATTCTAAAATGGTTTACATCTATTGTACAGAACGATTGAAGTGTACAAAATATTAGTTGGATATGTGGATATCCATTTATATTTTTCTGGTTTTCACTGAAAGAGTATAACGTTATATAGGTAGCTCAATGACATTGATTATTGGTTCTTTAAGCACAATGTTGTGCTATGCTCCGAGTGAAAACAATTTTTGCACATTTATGAGACATTTATTGGTGTTCAAAGTTTGATAGAGTAAAAGGAACGGATGATTAAATGTAAAATATTAAATTTAAGACAATGTGTGTGTTGGGCAACACTGAACTTCCAAAAATACAATCTTAAGAGTCATAGATTTGAGTGCTTGCCTGTGCATTGCTGAATTGAAAAATGTGCACCTTTTTTTTAAGGGTGAAGAATGGCTCCATTGTTTTTGATATGGTAGATTTTCTGTTAGTTGATAAAAAGCACAAATTTGAGAAAATTGACCTAATTGATGTATTATCTCCTTAAAATGTTGTGCAATTTGTAAATGAGATCCATGTTATGTTTATCACCTGAAAATATTATTTGAAAATGCTAAATCCTACTGGCAAGAATTTAGTTCTTGAACTGCTTTTTAAATTAACAATGTTAACTGTAACTGGAAAAATAAAAATTGGTGTTGAACCACTAAAAGTATTCAGTTAACAGGAAAGACACTTCTCTTTGAAGATTGAAAAGCTTTTATTTTGCAATATCTTTTGCACAATTTTGTTGAATTGTATGTGTAACCACCTTTTGATATTAATATCCGTTTTTTTATAATGAGGCATATCAAACACGTGCATTGGAAATCAATTTCAATATGATTCAATTAATACTGCAACAAAACCTGCATACAAATTAAAAGTGCAAGAAAGGGAATAAGGCCCTGTAGGCCAACTGTAGTAAACTGAGGGTTTTATTTGGATAATTGCTACAGGAAAAAAGGAGAATAGAAGTAAAGTAATGGAGTCAAATATAATTTTGTAATGTCTAATTTATTTATAATTTAATCATCTCGAAGTGTTTATTTTCTTTGTCTGGTACGTCATGGCTACTTATGAATGGTGAAGTCTTAAAATCAAGGAACAGTTGTTCTCTTTTACAGAATTTTCTTTAAATGATGTATCATCTTTTTTAATTATAATGCTTTGTTGCCATTTGTTAACATGTTAAATTGACTTTTCTTGCTTGTGGCAAGGCCAATTTCGGGCAAGAGAATCACTAATAAAATGCTTCAGCAGTCAAGTTCACTTAAAGAAACATTCTAATAAATTGGTGAGGTGAGGGTGGGAGGTAGAATCAAGGTACTTGCATTTTAAAAATTAAGGAAATAATTTCAACACAGATTTAAGCCAGTTATATCAGTAGCATTATGGCAGTCGTTGCTTTTAGTCCCATTTCTTGGATAGCTATGCTATGTTTTTTGTCATAATTGCCATTTAATATTTTCTTAATCTCAATCTGAAGAATGTCACTGTTAGTATTCATTCCAGATAATAATACATTCTAGGTTGCTAATCTTAGACCTTTAAGCAATTCTAGGGGCTTTGGTGTGAAGGTAGACGTGCCATTTCTTCTCCACTTTATTTACAGTAAAGTTCCATCCATTGCTGGTTTAAATATAGGTGGAAGTTTGCACCTAGAAATCTCGCAACCAGTGTTTAAATGGGAAGTTTTCCTTCTGAAATGAGTACAAAACTAAAACTATTGGCAGGCAGTTCTGATACAAAATGTCATTTTGTTTACAAGGATTTAAAGCATTCCTATACTAATCCACTATTCAGATCCGTTTTTTGCCAACCTGTTTAAACCATTCTCCTGATGCACTAGTTACTCTGCGCCCTAGGTTTAAAGTAATCAAATCCTTGGAATTGCAAATTATACCATTTTTAAAAATCTAAGTGATGCAAAAATACTGCCCAGTCAGTTAAATTACAGTAAGATATACGTTCAGTGCTTCTTAGATCAGCTATATTAAAATAATCTTGTTTTATGTGATAATATTAGAATGCAGACATAGTAATGAATGATTTAAAATCCCTATCTGAATTAATTGAGTTTATTACGAGAGCGTCATTGATGTATGCCCTGTATTTTACAGTCATTTCAATACATTAGAGGCTATCAACTAATGTACCTGTATGTGGAACAAAAAACGTATTACAAAAGAGAGGATTTAAATAATGTTTCTTAAAAACCCAGCCCACTGCATGTTTAATTTAGGTTGCAAGACCATTATAATCTTTTTCAATAAACTATTTAATAAGTCTCCAGTGGTTTCTCTTTTCAATCGCATATAACTGTGTTGAATAAATAAGAACACCCCCTGCTCTGACCTAAATTATGAGAAACCAATGACTGATGTCTAGCAGTAATTCATATAGTCATATTGGTAAAAATTAAAATTCAATTTTTTTAACAGTACAGTTGAAAATATTCACAGGTTAGAAAGGAAGAAATGTGGGCTTATGTAGGAAATGTTCTGTGAATAAATTTAATATCACACTTATCCAGTCCAGAATGCTGACTGGTAAGTTTTATTTTTTATTATTGCTGTAAGTAGGGTGTTGTGTGTTGAAAAATAGTTATTGAGTTAACAGTGACATATACACATGCATTCCACAAATGTGTTGTTGTATGAGAAACCACTTGCACTATGTATGTATTTGCTTACTGCATCGAATGAAAGCAAGGAATTTGATTATTACAGTGCTATATCAAGTCAGGCTTTTCCTATATGATTTATAAATGTGGTGACTGACTCCTAGCTATCCTTTGTTTACTGCGATAATTGATTTCTTTAGTACGGTGTTTCACTGTTAGCATATTTGTGATTTTGTTTTCATCAGAACCATTTCCCAGTTGGGTTCATTATTCCACCATATGACATTGTCTCCATATGGCCAGACTTTGAGCGCTCATTAACATTCTAGTCAGAACAATCATAAAATCTGTAAATAAATGACAACTTTCAGATATTTTTATGTGTAATCTAAATGCTGTGGTACAGTACTTAAAATGTTTATACGTTATGCAGATTTTGGATTTTCAGTTGGGACCCTGGGTACATTTTTATCTTCGGAATGCAGTCTGGTGCAATAATTCTTGTTTTGCTTAAAAGCTTTGTATGAAGCTTTACTTAAATTTAAAAAAGCCATTTTGCTCCTGAGTTTTTTTNCACATAAGGAACATTTGATTACACACCATTCCCCAATGGAAGAGAGTCAGCAAACTGCCCCAGTTTTGTATATATTCCACTCTTGAATCAGATCCTAGAAAGTACAGCGAGCAGCTCAACCTAACTCACAATGTGATCTTTTCTGCTCCCTGCACTCATTGTTCTCCCCAATGTTGTAACTGAGATTAGGAGCTCATTATGTCAAGAACCCACATCCTAACCTCTGAGGCCCTCAAAGATGTAACTGAGTTGTAAACCAATGCACAAACTAAAATCACAAGTTTATAGTTTAAAAAAAGCTCTTGTATTATTAGAAATGTAAAAATGCTCTTTTAGTCCAGATTGTTAACATTTCACCTCTCTTCAAAGAGGAAATGCACATTAAGAGCAAGCTGCAGAGCATCAGTATTTACTGGATTAATTGTATTTCACTCAAAACACAGCTAATTTAAAAGTCAGTAAAATTATTTTCTGGAAAGTTGTCTGCCCCTCTCCCTTACCAAGACACCCTATTACTTGTAAGTTATCACACTGAGTTTCCTCTGAAAGAAGTTTCAGAAGATTTTAATTTTGTTTACAATCTGCTTTTAAAGACACGATTAGGAACAATTAATGCAAATTAAATTAATATGTTGTGATTGTGTTTTGGGTGGGTATTGGCATTTTCAGGATTTCATTTTTTAATAAAGTAAAGGAAATGTTAACTTTCATGAAGTGAAACCATTGAATCTATGGTAATAAATTACTTAAATACAGGACTTTCAAAAGGGATAATGCTAATGTCAATAATAGTTCAGAAGAATTCTTCATTTAATCTTTCATTGCCCAGTGGAAAAAGAATGCATATTCAAACAATTGCCTAACGCATTAAAAATGTACATTATATTCTGATTGTTGATTAGTTTATGAGACTAATGCAAATGTAACTGTCTTCCTGTCAGATTTAGAGCTGCATTATGCACTCATGTTGCATTTTTAAGGACAGATCATTGACAGTCAATTAACAAGTTTGATTGGTGTGTCATATCATTCTTTTGAACTGTTAATAGTATGTTAATAACATTCTTTCCTTTGTGCTATCCGTTTGTGGTTTCTTGGTAACACGGCTTTTTTTTATATATACCAACCTAAAATAAATCCTAAATAATAGATTATTAAACACCTGCCTGATGCAGCTTGGGGAGATTTTCCTGCACTGAGAGTTCACAGTTGATCCCTTTGATATTGAAATCGAGGCATGATAGCCTTTTTATTCAAATCATAACTTCTTTTGATGGTAGCTTGTTAAGAAATATTCAGTGCAAGTCTGACCTTATCTGGTTTCCCGTGGAACAGAACTCTGATGCTGTCTGAAGGATCATAAATGGAATGCCAATGACAATTTGTTGTTGTCGTTTTGCTGCCTCAGCCTTCAGGTGCGGGTGGTTGATGTACATCTCTCACTTTACCAAATAACCCTTCCAAGTAAATGATCTTCTGATTGATCTGATGGTTTCAAAGCATGAGGTTCTCATTTATGGTTTGCAGTCATAGTAATTTAAGCTTGTACTGCTGCTCTAAAAAAGCATCAAAGTTGACAGGCAAATCTGACAGACGGGAGCAGCATCATGGGAAGCGTGATGCGGGAAGCAAGCTTCCATTGCACCCACTAAAAGAATGCAGTGCTCTGCTACCTTACATGGAAAGCCATAGCAGTGCTGAGGATGTAATAAAAAGCCATTAAAATTCTAAACATGTTCTGCACAATAACTTGGGAAAACCTCAGTCTTTGTTATTCACTCTACAGTATATTCTGTGAAGCGCTTTGAGACGTCTCGAAGACATGATAAGGCGCTATATCAAATACAAGAATTATTATTTAAATGTGAAACAAAGCTATAAACTTGATTGCTTTTCATGATGTGATACGATTGCAGTATAACGGGCCCCTCTGGTCATAGTGCAAGTGTAGTGTTTAATTGCACTAAATTGATGAAACTTCCTTATTATTTAAAGATTAGTTTTGTTCTTTGCATTTCTCATTCAGCTAAAATTTTAATATGTCTCGAGGAAAGTAGCTAATCCTTTGAAAATAGGTTTTTTGTCTACAGAGAAGATCGTGCTTCTTTATTTTGTTAAAATAAGTTTGATGCTGGCAAATCGTAATTTTCATATTGAGTGTTGCCGCATTAGTAATGTGCATATAAATCCTGATAGATACTTAATCTTTTTATCGAAGATATTTATCCATGCAAATTCAAGCTGCTACTTTTGTTATACCAAGTAAGTTTAAGTACGTATTAAGTATGTATTCACAAAATAATACAGTGGAAATGGAGCTGATTCCAGAACTCCCGCTTTGCTCAAAGTATGGGATTAACACTTGCAACAATATAATACACCTTCTCTGACATTCCGGTATTTGATTAACCTTATTTTCACAGGCAAAGAGAGCATTCATCTATTTCAGCTTTGTAGATTTCAGCTTCCTCTTTTATGTGTTTTGCTGATTTGGAGAGGAATGAACTTGTATTTGTCTCTTCTTTTTGAACTTCATGTGACAGTCGGCCCTGTACACACTTGACACTGCATAAATGATACAGAGAATTTAGCAATCCAATTTAATGTTATCCTGTTGGATATGTGAACTAGTTTCAGTTCATCCTCCCTAGGCAGATTGGCAATTACAGTGATTATATTGCATGATGGAAGCATGCGCAACTTAAATATACCCCTTCACGGTCCAACATCAATCCTGAGTTGTCTGGTGATTTCTTTATGATTTACATTGAAACATCCAACACAAAGTCATTATTTTCAGGCTTGCAATTGAAAACATAATGCACGTTTACAGTATTTTTTGCACCCATTGTCGTCATTGAGTAATTTCCAGATCAGATATCCTATCCGGTATATTAGATGAAGAGTGGAAATTCTGTCAGAGCAATAATACTTAACCCCAACCACAAAAGAATGTCCCCTACTGTGGCAGTGTGACATTTTTGTTTCCCACACTAGCAATCCTTTTGACCTCTGAGATTGAGGTTAACAATTTAGTGGAGAATTTTATATTTTGGACCAAATATTGGTTGAGCTAAATTAACAGATTATCTGGAATTTGTTTTTGTGGCTGGGCTTTTTAACAAGGGATGAATAATTTAGTACATTTTATACCAAACAATCTTTATTCGCATCATTGCAGTTTTAGGACGTTGTCCAATGCTTTCCAAAATTACAATAACAAGTGATGTTAAATAAACATTTTGCTCACAAAATAGTCAATTCACTTTACAATATATTTATGAAGTGCTTTGAGACATCTGAATGACGTGATTAGGCGCTATATCAAATGCAAGGCTAAGTATTAAGTAACTTTTACTTCATTCATATATCAAAAGTCTTACCTAAAAATGCAAAATGATTCTGAATCTCTTAAATAACTAACCAAATGTAACCAAAATAATACTGCCGTTAATGTTTTGTTTTTAAATGGCTTAAGGAACAAAGAACGATCAATCTATGATTAGAGACAAAAATGTTAAAATATATTGTGTTGCCAAAAAAAAGGTTCACCTAACACGAATGAACAGGAATGAATATATTTTTAACTAACATATGGCACTGCACCACCGTCTCTTCATTTTGAAGGGTATCTCTTCAATAGAATACAGACTGAATGGTTGTATCTGTTGACTTATCCATTGTCATGTAAAAAGATAGAAGTTACTCTGTCCCGTTACAGGGCAAGTGTCTTTTGTTGTTGACATTTTTTCTTGTATGTCTTAAGGACAAATAGTTAACACAGCTGTTCTGCAGCAGAAAAAAAGGAGCATAGTAAATCAAATGATGTTACATTCACTGCTCCTCTGGTTTCCCAATGTCTTTTCAGTTCTTTGGAAACAACTGTGTAGCTTTCATGCATCCATCTGAAGCAACAGATTCTATATTTCACAACCACACTGTATCATATGTACGATGGTGCATTCTTTATTTCATATCCTAAATAACGTAAATCCTCTGAAGTCCTACAACACTTAATATCACAGAAAAACAGCTGCCATGAAGCATCATTTTTACATTACATAGAATTTTTTTTCTGCATAATTCTGGGAGTAATTCAAGCTTGGGGTTCAACAGGTGAATGAACTGCTTGACCTTCTAACCCACAGTTTATTGATGTCATTTGAGTTCCTTGACTGGTTTATGGTCCTGTAATTAATTGCTAGACATCTAACACCATTTGAGTGTATAAATAGATCTGAAATTAATTATTTTATAAAATTGGGATAGAAAAGAAAGAGAATGGGAATAGCAGTCAGAATTCATTTACATTGGAAGAGCAATTGTAAGCAAGAATATAGTGTTCACAACTATTCTAGATCACTAACGTACATCAGCAATACACAGTGATACAACTTTGATGCAAATAAAAATTACACTGCTCAGGTCATTCTTTTATAAAGGAATCCCTCATTTTCTGTTTGTGGTAAGCCAACAGATCTCCAGGTTACGCTCTCATTGCATTTCTTTAATGGTAGCAACACTTTAGGGAACAGGTTGTGATAAAGCTGAAGTTTAGTTTTGGTATTATAATCAAGGAGTCAACCCATAAAGAGATGAGTATGCTCTACAAACACAAGCAAACTGAATTCCTTGGTATCAACAACAAATTGCATTTATATAGCTTTTCACGCAGGGCAGGGTCTTGGAGTGCTTAACGTTGGTGTTAAGACGCTGTCTAAGCCTATGTTTGAGAAACATTAATAGTACTTTAACACTTGAAAATCTCATTGCACTATTTTCCCTTGACATGTATGATTTGTAAGTGTTATACATTTCTCTCAGTTGTACTAATTCTGCTGCCTTTACGTAAGTGGCAAGACCACGAACTGTTCAACTCTGATTAGCCACTTGCCATGTCAATTTCAAAACCACTTTCGTCTTTGTTTTTTTTTTCCCCTTCTCTTTTTATAGCTCCATTCCATTTTCTTTCCGATTCTTATGCTTGGAGCTGACAGGGGAAGCTTGGTTGTCTGCTTCCAGATGTCAACAATACCCCTTCCTCCTCGTAACAGATCATCAGGACTCCACAGGCATAATTTTCTGCCCCTGAGTTTGCCTCTCCCTTGCCTGGTAGATATCACAGCATCTGCTCAGCAACACAAACTTGACTTATATAGAGCCCTTCACGCAGAGTAGAGTCCTGGAGCGCTTGACAGTGGTGGAGCCTGACACCCAGCCAGTGGGAGGAGGGGGGAGATGGCCGCAAGCACGATCCAAAAGGAAGGTCTTTAGGCGGAATTTGAAAGTGGGGAGGGAGGGCGTAAGGTGGAAGGATTGAGGCAGAGAGTTCCAGACTTTCGGCACACAGCGGCTGAAGTCACGGCCACTGATTGTGGAACGGAGGGGACGAGAGACACAGGAGGCCTGAGCCAGCCGAGTGGAGGCTGCAGCCCAAGTCTCTGATTGGAATTTCGTGGAGTGGAACTGGAACTGGTGCTTCTCATTGAGAGGTCAAAGACACCAAACTGCCAGTGCCTTATAACTTTACGTTTGTGTTTTTGAGGATAGAGTACAGAGCCCATAGTTATAAACATTTTGAGGGATTTTTTTAAAAAAAAGGGATATATCTTCTATGAACATATTAATTCCCTCACATCGATTCCATCCTGTTTGGTTAAGAGACCAGGTAGATATGTTTTAGACACTTTCAGTATTCCTTTGTTGGCTGAATTACTAATAGGTGATGAAGATCAGTCTGTCCCATTGTACTTTCCTTGCTGAAATGACACAATTGGCGTAAGTGAAAGTTGAATGTCGGTATAGATTGGAATATGAACTCAGGCCTTCAGTTTAAAGATGTCATATTTTTGGAGTTCTCATTGTGCATTTCTAAACTAAACCATGTCGTGAATGAGACAACGATGTCAGATGAGAACTGAAATGATGCCAAATGCAAAATCCTGATTTTTGTTTTATTTTCAATGTCGTAATCGCTATAACTTAAGAACTTGAGCCATAAAAATGCATTCTTTCACTTCAGAAAATGTTGCTTTGATGGAGTCTGAAAACAAAGCAAATTGTGGTATGTAATATTCATAATTATATACACAATTCACAGAATCCTGAATGGATATAGGCTTTTGCAAATTGAGGCCTTTTAATGAAAAGTATAATTTGATTTTCACAAGATTCAACTACAAAACATGATTAAAAACATATTACCCAAGAGCTGCAAAAACCGGTTGTATAATTACACTAATTATGAACAATTTCTGCATTTGAAGCAACAGGATGAACATAATTTTAGTTAGCATCTCATTTATTAAATTTAGTCTTTTAGACTGGAGACCTAAATCATTGAAGAAGAGTGATCCATTTATTGCTCTAATGCAATGCACATGATGGGCCACGTTTCCTTATTCATGTCTCATAAAATTGTAATCTTGAGGACTGTTTATTTTCTTTCACATTAGCTTGATGCAGTAGGAAATACTAAAATAAATAATAGAATTTTCAACCATTCGGACACTAATTGAACCTAAATAGCTAGCATTATTTACCAGTGATGCTACAAGTTTAACATCTTTAATCTTGTTATAAAGAGATTTTCTATCCGCACATATTAGTGTGGATTCTTTGCCCGAGGTATTAATTGATCCAGCCATTGATGTCTACCCTAAGGTCATAAGGTTGCATGGCTTTGCAGAAACCAGCAATTAGCACATTGTCACTTGTGGTTATTTACATTGGCAATATCTTGTAAGCAAGTATTGGACTGACAGGTCAGTGGGTCAATGGGCATTATCTGAGCTTGTGACCTATTGAAACAGCAGGCATAACGCAAACTAATAAGATATATTTTAATAAATTATAGGCAATGAAACCGGAAAAGAACAATTAAAATGGCATCAAATAAAGGTGTTCTGAAGACAATATCCCTCAGGTACAAGTTGGGTTATCGAGCTCTCCCTACTCAAAGCATTGTTATGAAAATTAAATTATTTCAGATATGGACTAAGGTACAGTGGTTTACTTTCTAATTTCTTAAGTTATGGCGATTATGACATTGAAAATAAAACAAATTTCAGGTCATACTAGCAGCCTGGGGTCATTTCATAACTTTGGTGTTTGTTTTTCAATAGGAATATTGAGATGAAGAAGATGGGATAAATGAAGTAAGGATGAAGAGAGAGAGAGGGCATGCTGGAAGGAGTAGAAAAACAAGCAGAAATAATAGTGTTATTTCCAGTTGCACAGATAGTAGGTAGTGTAAACGTTGTAAACTTAGTCATTTTAAAATAAATACCTCCCCCCCGCCCGCGCCCCCTGCCTTTCTGATGTGTATCACTTTATCGTGAATGGACAAATTACAGAGCTCCAGCCACTCTATACTTGCTTTCTACCAGCACTGTTAATGATGCCAGGCTTCACAACAAAATTACCAGAGTGTAATGCAAGAACCTTGCTGCGTCCTCTAAAAGGTATAACAGTAGTTCTTGTGAATCAGACTTCTTCCCCCCGTGCTCGGGTCCTGACCCAACTGTCCAGCACCTTGGGACGTCCTCCCTACATGAAAGGCGCTCTATAAATGGAATCTTGTTGTTGTTCTTGTTGGACTAATTCTATTTTATAAAAAATTAATACCTGTGTACGAGACAAAGCTAAATGGGCATGAATCATTTTTGTGTATATTAATTGTATTTGAAAGCTTGACTCGCTCTCAACTTGCAAATTATTTCAAAGCTCAGTGTATCATCTAGATATGTATGTCCTCTGTATGTGCAAGCTCCACTTCAGCCCCAGGTGAGAGTGATTGGAGAAGGTGGCTATCCAGTCATAGCTTCCTACTCTGAATTGCTTTACCATAGACCGAATGCCTGTGATATAACTGGAACGTAAGTGAATCTTGGGAGAGTGGAGAAGGAAATAGATGAGCACCGATTATAGAGCGAAAACCTTTGAAATTGTTGCTCCTCTGCTCGTGTTTCAATTTACCCACAGTGCTTCGCAACCTTGCATTATATAGGGAAGGTAGCTATAAGTGGAATCCATGCAAGAGCTCTATTTCATATTTGTGCATGATGATTCAAAACAAATCAACAGACTGAAGTAAAGTATCAAAATAAGAGGTTGCTGAAGGGGAACACAAAGACAATTCCTGCTACAACATCTAAAACAAACCTTGGGCCAATTATTTAAATGTTATTGAATTTTCCTTTCATACAGATATGACTGGCAGCAATACATTGCTTAATTATAAAGCTGCTCAGGCTATTTTCTGTCGCTTTCTCTTGTTCTCCTCGGGTTCTCTCTAAGTTGAAATCGTCAGGATGTGTGCATTTGCGAAACTCAATTCCCTCCACAGTATTTAATTTTTCTTAACCTGAGGCTTGAGTAGCAAGGAAAAAGAGCTAAGGTTAATTTTTAAATAGTGTGGTGGGAATTGACTTTTTAATATACTCATGTAGTTAAGGATCTCAGTCTCCCAAATACGAGAATTAATCTAAAAACTTTTTTTTACCAAACTCCAAAACCAACATTTCCTTTAAAGTTTGATTTCCTCTGTCTTCAAAACAATATTTTGTTGCTAAATGATTAAAAAGCTATTTTGTTTGATTTTTAAATTGAGGAAAAAAAGGAAAAGCTTTATCCTGTCCAGATCTCCTGACAATTCAATTCTGCAATTGCAATCATCCTTTGCATTTGTAGTTTGCATTATAGGTAAGGAATCAGTGGTGTATCACCAGGAGAAAATTACCAAAAGTAATGACTTCTAAAGTGAAACGTGGATATATCTGAAAATACTTCCAATAGTTTTGAATTCCGATGTCAGTTAGATAATTTGAAAATCAAATGCAACTACTGTAATAGCGACTTTTTAAATGTGTTTATGAGGCACTGGACAGCACAGAGTGATTTTAACCCGGGGATCTGAGTTGAATGACGCGAGGTTGATGGGAGGAAAACTTCCTCTGTATAAACACCAACACGGACTGGTTGGGCTGAATGACCTTTTTCCATGCTGTACAGTCTGCGTAAATCTATATTTGGTTCCAAGATTCCTATATGAAGTGAAATTTGGCTTTCTCAAACCAATTCCAAGTAGATGTGGGCTCACAGTACAAAACTACCCTTAAATGTGGGGCACCTGTTGAAGCAGAATGGTTTAATCAATATTGTTTGATCATAAATTACCAAAGAACATGAAATCTCTGTTACATTAAATATTTTGTCCTTTGTATGAGTCTTAATATGTGCTCTAAAATGAATCTATCTGATGTGGCTACTATTTGAATGATCTAATCTTTCATATAATAGAAATCAGTATGTACCAAATTATTTTGATCTTTTTTAGATTGCAAATGTGATATTCTGTGCTGGTCAGATTGGATTAGTTCCATGCACCATGCAGCTGGTCAAAGGAGTTCGATCTCAAGCTATAGTTTCTCTCAACCATATTCAGAAAGTTCTAGAAGCTATGAAGAGTGGAACAAACTTGAGCAATATCATCCTGGCAAACTGTTATGTCACAGACAAGAAATATGTTTCTGTTGTGCAGAACATCTGGCAGAAGACCATAAAAGAAAATATTAAAGAGGTAAGCAGTGATGCATCCATTTAGAAAACATCTAAATTTTAATCTACAGTTTGCATTTCATACGATTAACCCAATGTAAGTTCGTTAACTGCAATAATTTACATCGGTTTACAATAATAGATACAAAATATGGCTAACTTATATATCTCAAAATGTAGTGATGTGATGCTTTGCATCAAAAAGAATCCTGTTTTGTTTTGCTTGAGCTGTATTTCCTGTCTACTTTTCAGTAAAATGGGGAGTCGTATATGCAAAAGTAATTCGAAGTTGTGTTTTCCTAAAAATGTGCATGTATAATGTGAGCTCACATTTAACAACACCTGGGTTTCAGATCTGTTTTTCAATGTACAAAGTGCATATTAAATGCAGTTTCAATAAATATTCAATTACCGAACATCTTAAGATTGCACTACCCAAAAGTCCAAGACAGCATGAGAATTAAAGAAAGTGCCAACTAATAATCTAAATGACGATAACTTGGTAGTATACAGATTGTCTATTCATAGTTTCTGACCATGTTGTTTAAACAGAACAAAAGCAATGGCTAAGGAGAATTACAATAACAAATAGGAAAAGGTTGAACAGAAAAATGAGACTGTTAACGCGCCATGTTTATGCAATAGATTGCACCTTCTCCTTGGCCCCCAATAGCCCGATTGGAGCAAGAAATATAAATTCTAGTTCTCCACTCTGAATTGCTCTACCAATAGAAATAAATTGCTGTATAAAAAATTTGCAGCTCTAAGAAAGACTGGATGTACTACGTTGGTGCTTCCAAATCGGAAGCAAAAGTGTTCTTGATTCGAGTGAAGAACACTGAAAAAGGATGCAGAGAAATATCACCCAAGAGAGTTGTGCATTTTACACCAGAAGCCTTTATCAATTGCACACAAATAAAAAGCCACTTTATGTTGATAAGTGACCTTTCAGCTAATTAGGATGGACTTGCCCTTTAAAAGACTCAATCATTATTACCCAATCAACAATACTTTTCAAAGCCAATAAATCTTATACTAATGTAACTATGCAAAACCACCTGAATTAAAGCTGCTTTCATCATTCCTTGAACGTCATCTGGAAATGCAACAATCCACAACTTTGGGACTCAAATAAATCTATTCCACTTAAAGTAACAGGACCCCTTAACAGGAAAGAAATGTTTTACATCCAACAAATATTGAAGCTTTTTAAAGATTTATATATTTTTGATTTCTGATTTAGCAAAACAGCAAAATTACATTTCAATAGCGCCCTTCATGTCATGTTCAATAGATCTCAATTGTCTTGATTATTCTACCAGATTATATTTTGGGTTTACTTTAGAAAACTGAATCTTCTGAAAATTCTTAATTTAACAGTACAAATCCCAGGTTCAGCATGCCCTTTTTCTAATGTGTAGCCCTGTTCAGTTGCCTAAATAACTTCTGTTTGTACTTCATAAATTAGCTTGTTAGCTTTTGATAATTTGGTAAAATAAAACAAACCCTCTGACAGAAGCTGAATGTGCCTCTGTGTGTTTATGCAAAAGTTTAGTCACACAGGAGGGTGTTTAAAGCTGTAAAAATGTTTTTTAATTATTTGATAACGATCCACTTTAAGAGGTTATTGATCATTACAGCATTTTGGGACTGAGGATGGATCTTGATTCTAAAGATCACAGTGCACCTAGGGTCCCAATCCTGCATACAGGTCAATGATATTTTTGTAATGATGTCTGTGTTAAACATGTGCGTAAAGTGTTCATACTGTATAGTGGATTACAAAGCCAGTAACCCATAACGATTAGATTTTTTCAAATGCAGCAAGCTCATCATGAGCACCTTTCAAAAAAAAACACAATATTGAGTAGAATTGGGTAAGTAATATACAATAATTGTCTTGAAAGGACATGAATTCAAAGCCCAGGTTTCAATGGTTGCAATATCAACTCAATTACAGAATTTCAGTATGTCTTGGCAGCCTCATTAAGTAGAACTCTTGTTGGTTACTGTTTGTTGGAATGAAGGGGAAAGACGAAAGAGCATCAGGATCACTAATCTTTAAAAACTCTTCAGAGCACATCTCTTATCTGCTGATTGCAAAACAGCATTGACATCTGCTGTGAAGAGTGATGGCCCAGAGTGTGCCTGCCTCGGAGTTGATGGAGGAAATGTGATGGCAAACGCCAACATTGGAAATGGAACACACAAAAAAAATGAAATAAAACAGGCATCCTATGTATTTGAATAATGAAATCTGACTCCTACACAGAACTTAACAGTACAAATCCAACAGAATAAAAATCATAGTTGAAACCACATTTCTGGGAATGCTTGTGATTTCATACAAATAGTTTTCCATGTTAATTAAAAGCACAAATCACAGTTTGTTTCTCATTCTGTGCTTTCAGAGAATTGTCATTCTGTACTTATTTCGGTATCTTCAAGTGTTTACCTTAACTTTGTGATTCTCACCTGTGGCCTTCTCTAATTTGCTGCTCTGATAGATTTTTCAGACCCATGGGTCTGTACATGTTTCTTTTCCTGACAAGCTTGCACTTCTCTGATTGCTGGCATTTGGAACACAATTATTGGCTTGTGTAATTAACACTTACATTTGAGCTGGTGATAACCTTGCTACATCTCACAAGTTTATTCTTAAATAACAAATTACAACAGCAAGATACAAAAACAACTCTGGGAATTGATTGGTTTGGAGAAATTTAAATTTTGTGATTATTTAAGAATAATACTCCTGGTTATGACGGTATACTAGTGCACTTATACAAAAATGATCAAAAAGTGTTTTACAATTTTAAATGGACTTGCATCCTAGAATCACTTGAACCCTACATAATAAATAATTATTACTCTCTTGTGAGAAATGAATTAACTCTCACTCAAATTAATTAACCTTTATTTACAAATGCATGCCGTGGAATATTTCAAACCTTTCCTTACAGATGCAAAGTCTGTTGCTATGTTAGTTGTGATTGTTTGTAGCAAAATATCACAAATAAATAGAGGCAACCTTTATAATTAATTAGGGCGTGTTGCCTTTATTATTGTGATGCTATTGACTATTTTGGTAGCCTTCTTCCTGTTTGTGCCTTGCATAAATTGCCTCTAGAGGTTCCCACAAGTTTAATCCTTCTTGCAATTGAAACCAGACACCCACGTTCTAATGAAACTACCAAAAAATAATAAATGGCAGTAACTGAGAGCTACGAAGGAGAGAAATGCACCTTGGGCATAAACCTAATGAGCATTAAATAGAGCTTTAACCTTTAGAGTGTTTATGCAATAATTTGTACAACCAGATAAATGTTAATGGCCCTGGCTGGATCCACAGCTTTTTAAGAAATTATGACTTCTTTTTCTAAGCTGCCAATTAGCTACTGCTGTGCTTTGCCTAGCAGAAGCACCACCACATCTAATTTCTGTTCATTTTACTCTTGGGTTCTTGCTACTTTAGCTTTACTGGTCATTGTCATTTCCAAAGGTCTTTTTATAGACCGTGTGAAGTATGCACAACGAATTTAAAAGACATAGTTGACTTTTATCTGCTATGTGGTATGTTTGATTTCCCTGGAGTTCAGATTAGACAAAAGTTTTGTATTCATTTGAAGAAAATGTAAGGAGAATACTTAGCAGAGGTCAAATGCAGATGGCAGAAATAGCAGATTGAATATTTTCTCTTTCTCCCCACCTTAGACTGCTTTGAACCAAAGGTGATGATGTGGTTTTCCTTAAAGAAATATTGTAAATGTGATAAATTAGCTTTTTTTTGTCTGTTGTGAATCTCATGCATGTGGAAACCCATTACCATGCTTAAGTCTATCCCAACCAGTCTGAGAGTTTCACATATGAGCCACGAATGGAATGTTCACTCTCTCCCTGTAGGATTGCATTCTGGTTACCTAATTGTGTAAAATATTAGGCGCAGATTGGCAAGAACCCAGTTTAGGGACTTCAGAGTGTGCGTTGGGGTATTGCTGGAATCTAACCAGGTAAAACCACCCCACTCATAAGGGCTTTAGCTTGCGGGGTTATTAAGAGCAGAATGGGCAGAATCCCTACCCCCAGTGATGGGTCTGCTGCTGAGCCAGGTTGGCTGGTCATTCATAAGCAGAATCTTGGATTTCTGCAGACCTGCCTGGTTTTGAAATTGAGGCAGTCCACAGAAGGTTGACTTAATTTCAACATTTTGTTGCCAATCATGTCATTTTGGAGCCAACTCAGCCCAGATAGACCTACATCCCACATCCCAGTGAAGGAAGATAGTCTTGAGTTGGTCATTTGACATCTGACAAGCACAGGTAGGCAGCAGGTACCAGGAACTCCCTGCGAGCTTCTTTGTGAGCAGCATCACTCAGCATGAATGACATAGGATGGGTATTCTGGAAAGATGAGATCCGATTAGCCTTCTGATCTAATCTAATCTTGTGATGTGAGACCATTATCACAATTCTCTTGCTCAGAAGTCAGACATACATCCCTATTAATTGAAGGATAATTCCGCCATTTCGAAATGCAGTGCTTCAGCAGCAGTTTCATACCTCTCTACGCAACAATAAAGGTGCCCTGGATACCTGAGTGTTAAAATAATATTAGGAAAACTGAACCCATGTTATCACTATTTACACTGTTCATTACTGTTCAATTGTAGGAAAGAAAGGACTCCACCTGGAATATGGCTCTGCTTGTTACATTTATAATCATTTAATAATTTAAATTTACCTGACAAATAGGTTGATTGCTACATAAAGTATTTTCTTGGGTATTTAATGATACAGAAACATTTGTTTGAGGTATTGGTTCCTGTTCAGCACAAAGAGATGAGCTTAATTTGGCTTCTAAATGACCAGCAAGTTTCATGAAAACATTTATGAATTATTTGTGATCGTGGCAGTGTGAAATTATGTCTGAAGACTCGGTTGCTCCCTCTTCGGTTGATCCCTCCACTCCTCTGCACCCCCCTACCTCTCTGACCTCCTCTCTCCTCAAAACAGTGTCCTTTGCCTTTGTTCCTCCGGATCTGGCCTCCTCCTTGTCCCCCGAGTCCTCCGCTCCACCCTCGGCAGCCGTGCCTTCAGCCATTATGCCCTGAGGCTCTGGAACTCCCTTCCTCACTCCCTTCGCCTCGCCCTCGCCCTCGCTTCCTATTTTCAGGTCTCTGCTGAAGACCTTTCTTTTCGACCGCGTCTTTGGTCACCTTCCTCCCCCGCCCCCTGGCTTGGCCCCGGGATCCGTTACTGTGAAGCGCTCTGAGACGCCGTCCGGCGTGTGGGCGCTATATAAATCCAAGTTGTTGTTGTTGATGATGGTAGGGCTTTTTTGCTGCTTGATATTGCTCCAGTCGACCTTAAACCATTAAATGGAATGGGAGATGAAGCAGAATTGAGCACCAGATCTACAAGTAAGAAATTAAATCTTTCAAAAATGTTCTTAAAAAAAAGTTAAAGCTAAAGAACAGCAAATCAGATCACAGGATATAAGAGTTAAAATTATGGGGCTGGTAACATAAAGGGTTAATATTCATATATTCACAGATGCTTATTAAACTAATCGGCCTTACTCACAGACCTAGGTATTGTAATTAAGGAGCTACTTAACACCATCTCCCCATGATAATGTAACCAGATCCCTTTTGTTTATGTTCTAAATAGTGCACACAAGGTGTGAAAAATTTAAAACATGTTTGCATGTTGAATTCACATAATTAGGGAGGCATTTAAATTTTGGGGGAAAAAAATACAACACAAAATGATTATAATTTATTATTGACGGCATTTATACATAAATGTACAAATGGGCAATTATTTTAGAATACAAATATAAGAATGATCTGCATTTAATACATACATATGCAGGTCATCGAACATAATTGAAACAGCAAAATAGAATACTGAATCATGCTACACTGCAGTGTCCACAGATGATTCAGTACTGTATTTCCCTTTACTGAATACGTTGGAAATATTCTTGTGACAACCTGAAGTTTATATGTAAACCGTTTATTTAGTTCTGCAGCGAAGCATCAAAGAGGAGGAAGTAGGCTTGCTGTTGCTTAAACAGCCGTCTATTGCTGTGCTGAGGAGCTGCTTCACTGTGTGATTAGAAATCCCTGCTGCGTAGGAAATGTGGGGGAAACTCGCATAGTTTGTCTACATATGTTCCCTGCTGCTAATAGGCCTTAACCTGTTTCCTGATTATTGCATTTACCATGCAAATATCACCGTTCTGAGATTAGACCTATATCCATGAGAGAACATGAAAGAAAGAGTTTTATGTATCATGATTTAAAAATTAAAAACTATTATCAAGGGAGATTAAAAGAGATAATGAGCAAGGAGCCTGCTTTTCAATATGGTGGCAGGGACTCTAGGGGTTCTCAGTCCAGATGCTTAGTTAAAAATGTTTTGGCAGAGTCGAAATAATAAGAGCTATGTGGAACAAATCCAAAAGCCCATACTATAAATGGAGTAAAGCAAGTTTCAGGACAATTGGTGCAAAATTAGATGCTGCATTCTCAAAAAACAACCATTTTAACATATATTTTTATTATTTTACTGTATGAGATTCATGAGTAGGACAAAATAATTTTCCAGCTTCTTGCCACATGTCTAAAGGTACTTGGTCGTTGTGACTGTGACGGTGTCTCTTTTTGGGCACAACCAAAAGATTTTATTAAACATTTCCAGAGGCTTATTTTCTTCAAGTAATTTCATAATTTTACAAACTTTTATTAGTAAACATTGTAATAATGACTTTATGAACTCCTATTTCTGCTACTCTTTCCAGGCAATTGCTTTATAAAAGATGTTTCACACCATTCAGAACATTTGGGCTCTGTCTCACCTTTTAATTTTATTTTAATCATATTGTTGATCCAATATTATTTGGAGAACAGGCTTCTTTAGTGTGATGTGGACCATTATTGGATTTAATGCTCACCTACACTGTTCTACTGAGGCATATGTACTCTGTAAATTCATTTGTAATCCTTATACTTCCTTTTTGCCCTAGGAGTCAATGCTTCTCTTACAGGGTGGAATGAGGATTTCGAAGGAATGTAAAACTAATCAAAATATTCAAGGCATATAGCAGACTCAAGCTAGATCTTTTCTTCTTTCTCTTGATGCAATACATATATGCCACTCGGCCAAAGCTTTCTGCTTAATACTTTATCGGATAAAGAACACTGTGATGAAGGCTTTCAGCGGATTGAGGTGTGGCCTCATTCTGACCCTGCAACATGAATCAGTCCAGATCATCTTTGATAAATGGCGCTGTCTCAAGATAGATCTGATGGTGACCTCCCAGAACAAATGCTTGCCAAGATTCTGTTGCAGAACCTCAATGGCCTGTCAGTCTTCCAGAAAGAAGTTTCTTTATGGCATGCCTTCTGTTTTCTCTCCCAACCAGAAGAAGTGTCAGTAAACCATTTCAGTAGTCCAGAAGTTGAGTTGTCCTCTTAGAGGATCTGCACCAGACAGTCTAAAGGTGATGTAGGATGAACATATTCACACTTACAACTTGAAAGCAACTTGATAGCACCCAGGGAAAGAATGGAGCCAGAAATGCCTGTTGAGAAAAAAAAAACTCAGTTAGGGGCAAGCTTTAAATTTATGGTGAAAAGAATAATACTATTTAAAAAGAGTTGTTCATTGCCTTTACTTTTCTTCCTCCATTTAGAGGTTTTTTTTAAGAAAAAGTCAGGCTGGCTTATAAGTTGACCTGAAGACAGCTGACATTCTAAAAGCAGGAAAGATAGTTTAATGTCTTTCTTTTCATAAGAACGAGAATAAGAGCAGGAGAGCAAGTAAAGAAGTGGTGAGTGTTTGTTCTTTACATGGATTTATTGGTTAGGTTCAGTTGGTTTGCTATTAGAGAGATTGTTTCGGTTCAAGGGATCTCAGAAAAAGAGATCTAGTTTAGCCTGCCAGGGGAGTCGATAAAAGGGGTAGAAAGAGATGATTACTGGCTAAATACTAATGCTAGGATATCTTTGAAATTTATATTAACCAGAAAAACTTGGTATTCCTTGAGTTGAATCCAGTTGCTGTTTGTGTTCTTTTGAAATTGGTATAAAAGCACTTTGAGACATCCTCCCGACGTGAAAGACGCTCTATAAATGTAATTTTGTTGTTGTAAAATACAGTGTCAAGTTACTTAGGTTCTTTTCAAATAAACTCTGCAACTGTACCAGTGGACCTAAGCCAAATACAGTATCATTCTGAGTTGCTGTTGATTTCGTTTCACTTGCATGACTTTGACTTTGGGAAAACAGTGCAAAAGGTTCAATGCCTTTCTAGTCCAGAGTAGTTCTGTGTCTTCATCAGAAGGAGACTAAGGAGTTCTCTAATCAATATATCAACTGACATCTTTATACTGCTATGGGTGAAGTCTGTCTTTGCAGGAAGAAGAATCTATTATGGCTGCACTTGAAGGAAAAACAGGTCAATAATCCAGTTTTTGGAGGGTAAACTCAAAAAGCTTGAGAGGGCAATATGGAAGAGAGGATGGAGCAGACATGTGCATGAAACTTGCTGGAATAAGAATGACTACAAAGACTTGTATGGCTGTTGTCCTCACTCTAAAGCAGATAGTTGGGATGGTCTTATCACCATTAAGGATGAATTTGATAAGTCTTACAACACAAAATGTTCTGACTAAGAGTCACATAAGATTGATATTGAGGTATTTCCCCCTCCTATTTCCCCCCAACTGCAAAAATGTAAGGCTGCCAAGAGGACCATGAATTCAGGAGAATTACTTTGATTAGTTATTGTGCTCCAGGAGACTTCAGAAGAAGTGTCAGCAGGCTATTGTCAGAAATTGGTCCTCGTCTAGAGCTCCATTCACCCAAAGAAGGGCAAAGGCCAATTATGTCTGCTTGAATCAAAACCACCTCTTTTATAAATTAGATATTTTAAAAAGCCGATTCAAGATGCAGCTAAAGTATTTAGGAATTGTACTTTTTAGGTAGCCTCATAAGAAAATCGCAGGAAGATGCTCAGTGTGTTCAACTACGAGATAGTCTCTATATTGAGAGGACTGGGAAGGATCAGTGCAGATGTTTGAGTTTGCTCCTGTGCTTTGATGATAGATGTAGATATTGTGCACCAGGTTTACACACATTGTATGTGCCAGTATAGCAGAGGAACAATGGAAGGCTTTCCTTTAACCTTTCATCTCTTCCTGGTTGATCCTGAAACCTCTGGCAACGACAGTTAGAGCCTTTCCTGCTGATGATATCCTGCTTCTGTTTTTGAAGATCAAAAATATCAACTTGGAAAACTGGAAGCTGTCCAGCACTCTTTCTCCCACTTTCTCTTTTCTCTCTCATCCCTCTATATATATTTGAAAATGTAGTTTGTATCAACTGTGCATTTTACTTTTTCTAGAAAAGGATTTTCAGTTTATGGAAGCTTGTTTCTCATTCTAGGACAAGGATACCATCCCCTCCCCCCCAAGTATTTAGAATATATTGTCTCATTCATCAGGTGGCTCATAAATCATAATACACTGAATATCAGGAAAATCCCAAGATGATTACTTATTTACACTGAATTAACCAACGCCAGCTATGACTGCAGTAGAGGCACAAAATTGACCTCAATATGCCTGGGCTAAAGAGTGGACAATTCAGCTGACTTTTCTGCTCTTGATTACCGTCCACTGAGCTGATTTGAAAGTGGAAATGTATGGATTTGAAGTATAAATAGGCTTGGGTTAGAGACTTTCTGGAGCTGAATAGTTTGGTGGCACACGCATTGTCTTGTCTCACACATGAAGATGTCTCTTGGACACGATACTGGAGGGCTGCTGTATCTGTACCCCAGCATGAGATACCACTTTCAGGAGTGGAGAAAACACATGCAATCCCTTGCCCCAATTATTATGTTCCACCAGCAGTTTTTAAACCCTTAAATGTTTGTTTTCAAGTTGCTGTGGAGTAGGAAGCAAACAAAAATAGATTACTAAAACCAATAGGGATGGAAGTTAGGAAGCAAACATTATAATATGTAGCTTTCTGTAGTCTGAGCTGTTGTCCATTGCCATGGACCTTAGGCAGGGAACAAATTGAACAGAGCCTAATGCTTCCATATGGCCTCTGGTATGATCATATCATTTTGCCCTCAGCAATGACAGTTATGAAATTCACAGCCTCAACTTTTCAAAGATACACAATATCCTGTGGATTTTCATCACCAAAGGCTTTTTAAAGAATTCAGTCAGTTTAAAACTTTAGATTCACAAAACAGAATACTGTTGAACTCCTGCTCTATTTACAACCGATGACCAACATCATGCTTTTCCCTAAAGCAACCAGCAGTCATGCAGCTTCTATTTTCTTATTTTCATGCCCAATAACACAGCAGTTTTATCTATATATCCTTATAAAAGTACGCTTTTGTGGCTGATTATTAAAATGAGCCATCTGGGGGCAATTATTAGTGATGTGAGGCTGCACTGTCTAGCAACAATGTGAAATCACTAGGTTGTTGAACAATAGCACTTGAGTTTGCAGCCGACCAGCTATAAAAAGGTAGTGGATATCAAAATGTATTTCATGAACCAAGAGAGACATTTGCTCATCAGGCTCAGCCAGATAAGTAGTGAAAGTAAGTTCTGCAGTATTCCTGTAAGATACATACTGTAGTATTATTACATTTAATGGTATTCGTAAGAACCAATATTTTAAATTGAGCAGTTTTAACATGTTCCATATTATCTTCATAATTTAAATATTATTAAAATTATTTTCAATGTGGAGGGGGACATTTTGACAAATCTTCTAACTGCTAATCTTTAAAACTTTAGGAAAATTATATTCACTGGCTGACATCTCATCTCATTTGAATCTTTTCCCCTCTGAATCAACACCTTGTATCATTCAATTTCACCAGCAAAATCACGTTCAGACAATTTTTTTTTTCTGCATTCCACTATTGTTCCTCAATGGTCCAGGCTGGCCTGAAACTTAACATTGAGCTGTGCTGGCAAGATCAAGTAAGCTTTGGAGACCAATCTGTACTACATGCCAGTTCAAGCTTAAACTGGAAAGTTCATGGGAACGTAGGAATACACAGGACCTGAAAAGATCTTGAGGTACTTATGTCGAAATTAAAAATAATTTAAATATAATTGTTCTCTCCTACTCACAGTTGAATTATTTGCTCAGTCTAATTCCCTCTTGAATTTTTGGCACAATTGGCATCCATTTGTGAGAGAAGGAAAGAAAAGGTACCTTCTAGCATGCTGTCATTGTTCCTTGCCTCCTATTAGAATACATTAGAATATACAGCAAAGAAATAGGCCATTCGGCCCAACTGGTCTGTGCTGGTGTTTATGCTCCACTTGAGCCTCCTCCTGCCCTTCCTCAGCGAAGCCTTCAAGCATAACTTTCTATTCTTTTCTCCCTCATGTACCTATCTAGCTTTCCCTTAAATACATCTATGCTATTTGCCTCAACAACTCCTTGTGGTAGCATGTTCCACATTCCCACTACTCTCTGTGTGAAGAAATTTCTTCTAACTTCTCTATTTGATCTATTTGTGACTATTTTATATTGATGGCACCTAGTTTTGGTCTTGCTCCTCTACACCATTTAGGTTTTTATTTTCCAGGATGTATGTTGGCTGGTCATAGAATGGCATTGAACGCATGTGCAGAGAAACTCTTAGCTGGAGAGTATCCCGCTCTCCTTATCGCAGGTGAATGTGCATTGCAGTGTAACCTGCATAGGAAAGGAAAATGGAAAGAAATGATCATATGGCTGGAAAGGGCAAAGATGTATGAAAAATCAGACTGAAACAATTATTATGCTTTATTCCCAATAGTCTAAAAACTACATTTTAAAGAATAGTAGGAAAGCAGCATTATTTAATTTTTTGTTAAACACTGTGCTTTTTGTCACAAAAATTCACATTAGAAAATTGTTTGATTTATTTCCATCAAAATACTATGGAGTATATTTTAAGGCAATGTATTTTTTAAAAATACTCTCAAAATATTGTTTATGCTCCTACATCAACAGTCCGTTTAAGTGGAAGGGTATTGATGTTGAAACCGGTGACAAGTTGAGTGAAAAAGAGAAAAGTTTACTGCCGATGAATGAATGGGTTGACCTGGAAGTTGTGCAAGATTTTTCAAGCTGCACCTCAGCACCTTGGGCCAACAAAATGGCCTTTAAGCCTGAGTGAGCATAGCTTTTTCCAGCACAGAGCTCTAATTTTCATCTTTTCAAACTGTTTTCCAGCACTTGGAGTGGAATTAGTATTGACAAGGATAGAATTTGTCTCCTGAAGGAGAATAGCCTGTCTCTATAAGTGCTAATGCAACATTTATCTGTTGGTAACTTTACACTGCTGCCCTGCCATACCTAATTTACCAAAAGCAAACTACATTCTGTGAAACGTTATTGTGTCTGAAGTGCTAGCAATTTGAGGAAAATCATTCCTATTTTTGCCATACCTCATACAACAAAGATACTAGTGTGATTATTGCTATTGATATACAATTAGTCTGTGCTAAAGCTTAATCCACAAGTGAGGGTGATTTTCATTTAAACAGCACACCACAATCAAGCAGCAATGCATTTCACAGTGGAAAGATGCTATAGGCATTCTTTACAGTAATTTAGTAACTGAGTTGTGAAACGGAGTATGTGTAACCTATTATTATGCACCACTCACAAAGTGCAAGTGGGTGAAAATTGATCCTGTGTATTGAAAGAGGAGTAAGTGTTATGCCCTTGCAGATGTGCGTGCAGTTATTTATTTTTCTCTTACTAATTTACTAATTTATTTCCCATCGAGTTCTAAAACCAAGCACACCAATTGGGGAAAATGAATCCCTATTGTAGGTACAATTGTTTTTTAGAGTTACGTATAGATCCCTTGCTGTTATGTCACTGCGATTAACATTACTTTCTAAATTTTAACTGTTACGTTAAAGGTTTTATGAGATTAGATTGTAACGATTTGTTTGTAACAAGGAATTACTTGAAATTTAATGCTGTACAAAGTAAAATACTGTCCTTGTACGGTCCATGAGATGCGAAAGTTGTAATGATCTTTCCATCATAAAATTTATGTGATTCCAGGCATTTAAGACAGTCTAAAAATGTTTAAAATGACTTTGATCTGTGTATTTTCTCTTTGTTTTCCTAATTTTCAAAAATTATTTCAAAATAATGATGTGTTCATGAAAAGTAAACCATAGAAAGAGGTGTGCTTTTTTCTGGGATGTATTATCACTTGTTGTTTAAAGAATCAAATCCAGGTCAGATGTGTGAATCCTGAAGTATTGGCAACAGGACAGCAACAAGCAAATGCTGACATTTGATTCAAAATTGGCTGTATTTTCTATTTTTGTTATTTTATATAGATATTAAAGAGGTATCAGAATATGATCATGATCAAATCCTAGATTGTTTTGAATGTGCCATTTTCAATAAGAAATTGAGCTTTCCTCTTTGTGTTTGACTGTAGGTTAATCTTTTCTTAAAAATAACCTGAGCAAATGCTTTGAACGATAGTGGAAATCCAGAGAAATGGTGTTAAATTGAAGATCTATTTGATAATGTTATCCTGGATTCTTTTGTTTGGATTAAGACGGAAAATGTCCTCAGCAGTTGGCTGTTCTGTAATTAATTTAAAATGATCTCTTCAGTATTGTATAGTTTTGTAGTGCAAATTGTTGTGGTGGTTTTTCTTTGTGTGCCCTTGAACTAAAAACACAGCATCAATGTACAAAGATTTCAAGTTTCAGAAAGGGTTCTGTTGATACAATGAGTTTAGCAGGCCTTGTATGAAAAGTAAATGGCCATTTATAGAATCAAGTAAAGCACTGTGATTTTTCTTTTAACTCTGGGCTCAGAAAACATGAGCCCCCCAAAAATGCAGCAAAATTGGGACCTGTTCCCAAGTGTAAGAACAGGCAGATGTGTAGTTATAATGGGAATAGTATACTGGCAATGTATAGTACAGTACAACTAATGTGAGACGGGGATTGGGGCTTCATTTGAATGTACTTGTGCTAAATGTTAAATTTTGATGTTGTTCCTGCCCTGGGAAATGGGAAATGTTGCCGTCAAAATGGAACATAATCCTGACTATGTTTGCTGTCACCCCTTATCATGATAAGTGGCTGGGCAATTTGCTTGAACTCCAAGCAGCTGGAGCAATCCGTGGAGGTGAATGGCTGCAATAGTTGCAGGAATCTGTAAAATAAAAAACACATGGAAAGTTATTTGCTTATACTAAGACCGGTCTGGCAAATGTTAATGTTTGGACGTTCAACTCAGAAAATGAAAGCAAAATGCATAACTCACTGCTTTTGTTTATCAAGTAAAAAAACGCTGGATTCTAGTGAAGTGTTTAGTTCCAAGAGTGAGTTATGATAGCTCTGTTTATTCTGAAACATATTGCAAGTGCAGAGGATATTGTCACATGAGCTTCCTTTCAGCTCTTTCCACAGATGACCCTTGTGCCATCCTGAAATTATTCCCAGACCTAATTCACATTTTTAGTTCAATACAAATACCCATGCACATGTAGACCCGCACACACTTGTCGAAAAAAGAGCTCCCCTCTACTTTTGTTCTGTAATACAATCTAAGTGTACTGAAAAATACGGTTTAAAAAATATCGAGAAAATAATTTGTACGTGTTTTCAGTTGCCAGGCAGGTTGCCTCATTTGAAATTGTGTCTCTGTACTGATAAGATGACAACTGTAGAAATACAATTATTAATTCCAGTTTTGCCAGATTCCATGTATTTTCGACTAATAATTAATAGATCATGTCTGTGAGCACCAAACTTGTGATTTATGTACATACCAATGATATCTCTTCATTATGTTTTACAGGAGAATATGTATGGTCAGTCAAAGGCTGTCTTTGGACCTTTGATCGTGGCAGTGGTGTCTCACCTCCCAAAAGACGCAGCAGTAGAGTGGCATGTTGTAGCCCTAACTGATGACCCCTGCAAGCGGAAATCATTAAGCATGAATCAGACACTGGATGATTGTAAAATTGACTGTGAAGTAGTAGAGTCAAGCTTCTTGTCAAGTGCTGCTATCTCATTGACCCTGAGCCTTCTCTTGCCATCAGTAACTTCTTTGCACCTTAACATTGTGATGAAAGAACTCGCTACTATGTTGCAGCAAGCTCTGGATAAGCTCCCCCAAGATATCATCCAAACTCCACTGTGTTTCAGAACGTTCTACCAGAAAGATGCCATAGATGCTAATTCAATGCAAATAGGTAAGACTATCACATTGACAATAATGTTTAGTGTGCAGAAATCAGTAACAGTAAAGCTGTAACACTTCTGGCAGCCAAGCAACAAGAGTTTGAATCTTGGGTTGATTGCCTATCGATGTTATGGATTTTCCCTGGAGAATAAGTATCCCCAGTCATCACAAAATAATCTGGATATGGGAGAGAAAATTGTCTTTACATTCATTTTTGCACCAATCAAGCATACCTCCTAGATAAACCAAAGGCAGATCTCTTGGTGTTATGAGAGTTAACGTGTCCTGAATGAGGGGGTAGTGTTGGTACATTGGGAAGAGGAGACTGATGAGAAAGAAGTAAGGAACACTGCATGAGAAAGTAGTGTATCCATTAAAATAAACAACTGACATTTTTTTACACCGTTGTATGAAAATATACTTAACCTGAATATAAAATGCTGGGTATCAAGAATCCAAATCCATAAATTGAACCTTTATGCAGGATTGTTCAGTACACTGCCAGCTATGAAAAATAACAGATCCTCTGTTAACAACCCATTAACAAACAGTAACTGTCGTGTGAAGTTTATTTTCTTAGTGAATCACTGGATGGGGGAAATCTTTAAATAACACATCAGTGACTTGCTGCCATGTGACTTCAGGTCCTATGCAATTTATTAGCATTTCCGTACTTCTTGCTGCCGTCACCATATCACACAGTATTATTAGGAAACACTTCAAACCAAAACATGCAATACAATTCGATATTAAAAAAAGAAAAACTAATGGTCAATGGTGAACTGGCTTCAAAGTGACATGCCTGGCAATGGAATGTCGGAATCGAGCCAGCCCTCTGTAGCGGTCTTGGGAATCCGGTTCCTGAGCCAGGCTGGTCCGCAGTATTCCAAGGCACTGCTGATGATAGCACAGCCAGCCTGGCTCATCAGCAGACCCAAGAAGGGCAGACCAGTCACTGGGGGCAGGGAGTCATCCCACTCAGCTCCTGTTAACCCTGCAAGCCCAAACCCTAACGGTTAGGGTGGTCCTAGCTGGACAAGCAGTGGCAATGCTTGCTAGACAGCAATATCAATGGCAAGCTATCCGGTTTTTGCTGGTTAGACTTCCACAGTTACCCTAACACACACTCTGGCGTTCTCAAGCCTTGACTCTTGTAAACCTGCGCCTAATACTTTACGGAATTGGGTGGGCAGGTTGTGTCCCTCCAGGGAGAGAGCGTGCATTCCATTCCAACAATCTATCTCTGGGATTTCCAAATGGGATGCTTGGAAGTCTCAGCTTGGTTCGGATACTCATAAGCATGGTGATGGATTTCCGAATGTATCAGGAAACTTCACTGACCCCCAATTTTTTTTAAAATAGTGAGTTTATGGCAGGAATTCAGTTTGGGACCGTGCCACCATTCAGAACGCTCGTGCTTTATTCTTCAAACACTTTGAGACGTCCTCCTGATGTGCAAGGCGCTATGTAAATGTACATTGTATGCATAATAAATAAAACCTTACATTTTGTATAGTGCCTTTCACATCACAAGGACATCCAAGTGCTTCACAAGGTGTACTGTAAAGTGGAGTAACTTGTGTGTTTTGTGGGAGAATGCGACAGCCAATATGCGCACAGCAATGATCCACAAACAGCCATGGAGTGAGAGATTAATTTTAGTTAGGGATTGTTGGCCAGAGGACCGGGAGAAACTCCTTTCTTCTTTCTAATAACGCCATGGGATCTTTAATGTCCACCTGATAGCTCATGATGCCAATAGACTTAAGTCCTAAGTAACTCACTGTCAGCATTGATTATCAGTTATTGATCTAAATCCAGATTCCCTGTTTAAAAGGTTTCTGCTTTTGTTAGTTTCAATTCATGTGAATAAGCAGAACAGTAACAGAATAAAAGTGCGTAACCTCAGCGTAAGCTCAGCGACTGCCTATTATTGTTGCTCTCAGTTTGATAGTCAGTCAAGTAACAAAGATAAAATCTGACTTGAATACCACAAAGTCTTCCTCACAGAATTATTGGTTTTGCAATAAGATCACTCAAAAATATTGTCAGTTACTTTTGCATCGATTGTGTGAGTTCGTACAATGTTCTTTAAAATGTGACAGTGGGGAATAACAATTTTTCTTAAACAAATAAATGTCAAATCTTCAATAGAAGAAAGTGTTAGTAGCTGAGAAGTGGAATAAAACACCCTCATTTTATACAATTTCTTTTAGAAAGCCATTAGTGGGCTGAATTTAGAATCTGTTTTTAAAATCTGACTTATGACTGAATAATAATGTTTAAAGGAAACAAAACAACACAAATTTCTGTGACCACAAATCAATGTTAGGCAGAGACTACCTGGTAAAAGAATCCTCTAAACTGGATTTAGTTTCTGGTCGATATTGTGACTCAGTACTACAGTTGTTTTGTTTTATTGTACATTCATGGAAATGAATCCCATGGGGTCTGCCTAAGTTTGAGTTTTTTTTAACAATAATAACAAAACAAAACTGTAATATAAAAACCGAGTTAGTTATTCTTGACATGTAATGATATGATTTACCCAATACACAATACACACTATGGCGTTATTGTGGAATTATTCCAGCATCTGCTGCCTCCCTGGAAGAAAATAGTCTACAGATGTTTCTTTTTGTACATTCAGTCACATTACTGTAGTGCTGTTGTAGCACAATGACTAATTATAGGATTTACCAGCCTGGCATGTGATCTATCCCCTAAACACAGTCAGATAACCACTTAATAATACATTGGAGCTCACTTGGAACAATTGTGATACAACCAAATTATGCTTCAGGTCAAAAGTCTGCCATGTACAAAATCAATTCCATTCCCTGTGCTACAAAATGTCATTGTTGACTCCTGTTCTATGAGATCAAATCTCACTTAAGACTTCAACCATAATTTTAGCCCACTGTCATTTAGGGTCAAATTCTCAGACATCTTCATTAACGTATTATCACGACTACTTGATAGGATCATTGTGTGCTGAAAAAGGGTTCTGTAGATATAAACCTATTTTCTTTAACACTTATACCTAATGAGAGGAATATACCCATCCCATTTTTAAATTTAAACACAAAAGAATAGGACTCTAATGCAGCACAGAATGACAGTATGCAGCTTTGTGTCCACAATTTCCATGTGCTAAGCACAAAAGAAATGTGAGCAAACTTTTCACAAGAAAATGTCACAGAAAGATCAACATCTCTTTGACACCCTTTGTTTCTTTGTAATGCTCTCCTACTACCATTACCACATACTAACATTTACAGCCCGAGGCACTATATGAAAAGCGAGTAATACATATATAAACAAACACATTCAGCGGTGCCTCATTACTGTAATTTTTCTGTATTAAGGGTGCACTGATATGTGCTATGAATTAATACGTTTTATATTGCAAAGATTTACTTTCCCTGCTGTGGATTAGTCATGCATCATGCTACATTCTTTGGCCTTCGGAATGGTCCTAAATGCCGAAAAAACAAGCCAATTGCATACTAAATGAGGAAAAAATAATAATTTGGTCACTCAATTCACAACTGTTTGTGAGACACTGCTGTGTGCAATTGGCTGCTGTGTTTCGCCCACAAAATATACAGTCAATTCACTTTACTCTGTGAAATGTTTCAAAAGACGTGATAAGGCACCATATCAAATAGCAAGGATTATTTTTAAAAACAAAGGGATAACAGACAGTTGTCAGAAGTACAGAATCAAACATTTGGTGGCCAAGTGATGTGACACATGAGTGCATCAATGCATTGTGCTGCAAAGACATGTGGATTCTTAGCATACCATGTTCTTGATTTGCAGGGAAAACATATAAAAGAAATTCATGAGGAATAAGGAGCTTCCTTCAGTAGAAAATATCAAGATAAAAGGGAAAATTGTTGCTTTGGATATGTTTATATTCTGAAACAGCCTGTTTTGAAAACTCAATTTTATAGCTTCCATATTGGCTGTTAGGAAAATTGTATATTTTCTGCTGCAGTGTTAATTTGCTGCAGTGCAGTTTCGTGGAGTAATTTATTTCTTCATGCACATAGAATCAAATTTGTGATATCATGTCCCAAGATGGATCATTGCACTACACTATTTACAAACCGATAAACTGTCCAGTTGTTCATTTTACTAAGGTATTGTTTGAGAATTGGAAACTTAACAGTGGTATGTCAAAAACTAAAGCCTAAGAAAAATAAAGCAATGGTAATTGGTACTTATAAGCAGGAGGCAGAGACACAATAAGATAAGGATAAAGTAAAAGAGTGAGCTAAAGATAAATTAATTTCCATGCTGGAATTACAATAGCTTTACTGCTTGTAATTTAGAGGTTTGTTTAAGTGAGAAGGAATTCTGGTTGCAGAGTATGACTTGTAGACCCAATAACTTATTTTACTACACTATGGACATTGACATTACTAATAGTTGACTTATCTCTCATTTCCAGAAAAAAAGTACTTAGTATAGAACAATTGAAGCCATAAGACGAGCATAGAATATTACTTACTATGCCAGAAACTCCTTTCTTTTAAATTCTGACCAATTCATCTTTTGTTTGTAATTTCACATTCAAGTTCCTTTGCTCTGCTAAAATTAGGCATTCTGCTCAAAACTGAAAAATATTTTCTGAACAGGTTTAAATTGTTGCTTTCCCAGCTATATTTACCAAACTTTATTGAAAAAAAGTTTGTGCTTTTGTTAGTCTGAATTCATGTGAATAAGTAGAATAAAACTGAGCAACCACAACTGCCTATTATTGTCGCTCTCAGTTTGATAGTCAGTAAAGTAACAAAGATAAAATCTGACTTGATTACCACAAAGCCTTCTTTATAGAATTATTGGTTTTGCAATAAGATCTCTCGAAAATATTGTCAGTTACTTTTGCATCGATTGTGTGAGTTTGTATAGTAAAACAAATGAATATCAAATCTTCAATAGAAGAAAGTGTACGTAGCTGAGAAGTGAAATGAAGCACCCTCATTTTATACAATATTTTTTTCTTGCCATTGAACTGGAATTTGTTACCTTTTCCAGCAATGTGCTGTTATGCCCTTGATTGATGCTGTGGGGCTTATTTATGGGTCAGAGCATTGATTAGAGGAGAGATTCAATGTTTTTTGTAGAAAATGAAGAGCAAAATGATGGCTTTAATAAAATGATATTGCAGTGTTAAATGTTTTAAAATAAGCTCTTCAGAAAACATACTCATTTGGAAAAAGCCATATGTTTTCCATATCTGAATTAAAGAGCTTAATGATCATACTTCCACTAGATTACTATCTTATACTGACATCTTGATCTTTTCCTTCTTGATTACTTTATTTAAAGTGTCTAAAGTTGATGTTCACTTAGCTTTCCAAAGCATTGTGCAATGTCATAGACGACATTCATTATTTGATTACTGTTGAGTTAATATTACTGACAACAAATTTACTGGGTTTATTTCTCTTGGCTTGTATTGTACAAATGGGAATAGTAGAACCTATAACTACATTATTCTTATTTGATCCTGGGAATACGCTATTTCAGTGGCAGTTTTGCAAAATTATTTTAAAAAGTATCTAAGCTTAACGTATATTATTTTTGCTAAAAATGTAAATTATTCATTTTACTCTTGGTTAGTGAATTATAGAACTAAGAAAACTATTGGTTCAAAGAATTGAGTGAAATTTTTACCCCATTATATCATGTCTGCTGGATGATAAAACTTTTATGTTTTAAAATACCAACTAGTAAAGCAATGTGGTAGAGTGGGTTCACCAGAGTAAATTGAGCCAAATTGATGAATTGTGTAAGAGACAAGTATAGACAATGTGCATTTGCCATACCTGAGACGTTAAACAGAGTATGACCTGTGGCTCACTCTGGGTGTTGAACAATCCCTTTTATGAAAGAGTACATAGTAATTCCTTAAAATAATTCCTTTTTTATTGTGTTTATTTTCCTTGCTCTTTAAATAAGGAGATTACATTTAAAATAGTTTCTTGAGGTGAAGGTGCATGCATCATACCTAAATAGCAGATGAAATCTCAATTATTTTGTTATGGTAATTCTCAGCTGAATAGCTGTGAATGGATGACTAACACATCGATAGAAGGCTGGATGATTCTGAAATGTTTTCTCAAATATAGTGTAAAAAGCCAGCGGTTGTTCATGTGTACTTCCTCAGTCTTTAATAGCATGTTAAAATAGCAGGGCCTTGCAATATTTGTCATTCGTCATGCTGTGACACAATTTCACCAATTTGCATAGTTAATAGGCAAAATATAAATGACTAATTTGTGTAAGGCCACTCAAGCATGCTTTCGAAGTCTTGAATTGTGACTTCACGACTTCTAGTTACACAGCCTTCCTTGATCAGTGAGGTGAAAACTAACAAAAACAGTGAGGGGGACAGATTTGTTTTACTACTTCCAGAGGCATGAAGAAAATCGCCAAATAGTCTCAGTGCTGCTACCAACCCTGGACTGCATGAAGTGGCGCTGCTGTTAGAAGAAAGTGTACATTCCTTTTCACAGTGTGCAGATTTGGTTTGGCTGTGACTAAAACTGAGAAAGAGTTGAGATGGATAAAAACAACATTTTTTTAAAAAAAAGCAAGCAGCTGGAAACTTTCTTACCTTTTGGTATACATCCCTTTCATTCTTATTGAGATTTATTTATGTGGACTAGGTTGATGACCCAACCTCAATTTCCATGCTACTTTGCTGAGTCTCCAGTTTCTTGGTATGTTACCTGAGGCACTGACTGAGCTGATCCTGACTATTGAATACTTGTGAGCTTTCATTTTATGTCATACTAACTCTGTTGTACTAAAGTAGTCTTTCTCTACTATTCTCTGGGCCTTTGACTCCTTTTTGGTTCTCAGATGAGAAACTGATTTAGCTAAATATAGGGCAGACTTTCGTCAAAAAACAACTGAGCCATGTCTGCAGTTGATCGGTACCTTTAGAATCTGACAATTAATTTGCTACCTGTTATTGCATTCTCAAGAATAAATGTTAATCCTAAAAGATCAGCCAGATTTCTCTGATGCGCCTGAGAGAACTTAGAACTTAACCAGTGTAAAGTTTCAAAGAAAGTATACCTCTTTTGGTAAAGGCATGAAGCCATATGTTCTGGCACGCATAGTTATATTGTAATTGTTTCAGGCCTCTAAGCATATGCTTAGGCATTATCCCTGTTTCAGTCATATATGCCCCACATAAGAAATCAATTATTCAGAGTGTTGAAGCTCAATTGAATGAAATCCATCTGCAGCATTAGAACTTTGTTGTTGCCTGCAGTAGCACAAAGCCCTGTCAGATACAGATTTTACATCAACACGCATTTACTATGCAATATATTAAATTAGTATAGGGTAAAACTAAAATGATCTTTGTTTAAAACAGTCATATGTCAAGAAATAGTATTTGTTAACTACGTTTGTTTGAAAAGAATGTCAATTATATATTTTTTTAAATCCTGTAGATATATATGTGCAATTAAAGTTAAATTATCTGTCTTCTCCATTCCTGTATTGTTCTGGTACTTTTCTTATTTAATTAATAATTAGATCAGAAATATCACTTCCTTGGAGTCAAAGTTAAGTTCCAGATGCTCCTTCTGGCCAGAAAAAGTATTGCAATGATATTGATAGCTTCACCAGTGTCTTCTGGCTAGTTACGCATCGATACCTGCCATGTAGTGACAAATGAAGGGGAGGAGAAATAACTCTCCTATTATAAAAGATGACAAGCTTTCCTGAAGAGCAACAAACTGATTCACCCAGGTATTTTGGACATTGCCCCACTGAGGTTGTTTTCCATTTGAAACCACGTTCTATGTTTAGCCTGCATAGCTGTCGGCACTAAGCCTTGTCTCACACAAGTATATAGTGATGGAGAGTATCTACATTAAGCTGCATTGCCAGGTTGGAATAGCCACACATAACTTCAGTCCATATTTGTGTAAATACCTAAATTTAAATTTCAACTACAAGCTTTTGTCACTGAGCAGCTCTAGACTCTGCTTCTAGGATTCAAGGCATTCATTGTATTCCATATCTGAGAATGAGTTACTAATATAGTCACATTGTTAGTTTTACTGAACTTGCAGTAAGTGCTCGACAAAATGATCCAGTAGGGATATATGAGGTGCCATGTAATGTGGCCCTGGACAGAAGACTAGGCAGTTTTACACAGGTCTAAAATGCTATTGCCTGAAACATCTGAGTAACTCCTTAATGCTTCTCTTATTTTTAGGAGTAATATTATTAACAAGTGCATTGAACTATGTGCTATAGCATTGAACGTGAAGAGTGAGGAATGAAATCTCTCATTGTTGCAAGCTTTAAATTGAAACCCTGTATTCATATTGTTGAACCATTGGATCTGATAATATTGTTGGTTTTGTGAATCATCCAGGATCACTGTGAAGATAAGTTAATTAAGATAAGTGAGTTATAAGTTAATAAGAAATTGGGAAGTTTGCTGTAAAGTACAAACATTCTCTGAAGTATCTCATCAATTGGAAATGAATAAATTTCTGCATGAAGCAGGCAGCGTATTTGTATCCAGCAGCCAACTCTCGACAAATAAATGCAAACCTTTTGTTATTCAGCTCCTAGCCATTACTTTTGCTTGTTTCAGATCATTGAGTACTTCATGAAGTCATGGCATGGTTTAGCTGCTGATGCTTACTGATCCAATGCAAAGTGTCGCTTAAATGTGACTCCTTCACACGAGTTTTCACACTTTTCTTCCTGCCTTTAACCACTAAAGGTTCATTGGTATATTCTGTTAACTTTAGAATTTGAAAAAGGTTGAGGTTAGGTATTCAGCAATACATTTGAATGTGACTTCACCTGCTGTTTATGTTGCCAGCTCATAATAGACATTAAGGTAACAAACACAAGCAAGTAGAAGTGACCAGTCAGTGGGCACATCCAGTTGCACACCAAAAAAGTCCAGCTTTATCATTTAGATAAAGTGCCTTGGGATTCCTCCTGATGTGAAAGACGCTATACAAATGCAATTTGTTGTTGTTTTTAGATGCAACTTGGTGTCCTGGGACAATTATGTAGTGCAATATGTCTTAGTTAAAGAGACATTCCCTTGATTTCATAATCTTATTTTTCCAATATCTCATGACTGCAACACAAGGATCCATGTGCTTACCATCATGTGGTTCCTTTGCTTCATTGCTGAGATGATCTTTCACACTTCTCAGAACAATTCTTTTACTTGATTGATCCTAACCTGTCTTCCAACTGATGGATTTCAAGGTCCTCACCTTCACCTATAAATTGCGTCACAACCTATGCCCTATGACCTCTATCTGTGTGATCTTCTATCTCACCCTTCTGCTTCCCTCTTCTCCTCTGCTAACTCAGGCCTGCTGCGCATCCTCCACCCTTCCAAAAGTCTATCGGTGACCAAGCCTTCAGTAACTATGCCCCTAACTTTGAGAACTCCCTCCTTCTACCATTTCATCTGCTCCCTCTCTATCTATAAATTCCTCCTATAAAGCTATTTCTTCGACCGCGCCTATGGTCACCACCCCTCCTGCCTTGCTTTGTATCTGACACCATCTTTGTGAAATGGCACTCAGATATTATCCTACGTGAAAAGTGCTATATAAATATACATTGTTGTTGTTTTTGTAATCGGTGGTAATTATGTTGCTGTGGTGCTAGAGAGGTCATATACTGTCACTGCCACCCAGTGTCACTAACACACTTTAAGATTACCTATAATTCTGCGTATTATCTGACTGTCGGAATATATTATTTACCAAGTGGAGAATAACCGAGTGAGTTGGTATTTTCAAATAGTAGCCAGGAGTTCCATCAAAGATAAACTTTTTCTTTGTTTAAAAAAAAATGGATTTTAGTATACTGTAATATATTAGACCCTTTAAATCCTCACACTATGATATTATCTTGATCACAATAGGTTACTGTGTTTCATATGTTATAAAAGGAGATCACCTTGAGTGTACAGAAATAATATTAATATTGTATTCTAACAACTATGGGGCAGTCATCACATTGCAAATGTTGCACCCGCAGCCAATTCTAAGACATTTTGATCTCATTTTAAGAATTTGTCTTAGTGTTTTTTTTATCACAGAGACTCATTTTCTAAAAACTCACTATTTAAAGATAGCTTTGATTAAATTTTGCAGAAAAAATACAAAATAATTAACAATCACCCAGCAAAAAATGAAGCCACCATTGAGAACAATCAAACTTGAATCATTTACCACAGGTCTTCAATTCGCCAGCAATGAAGCCAAAGCCACTGTCTTTCTAATGCATCCAATTAGTGTCCAGATGCTTTGACAGTAAGAAGATGTGAATATTCCACAATCTGTTAGGGACTAAGGGACATCAATAACTCTGAATAATCATATAGGCCCTGGTCAATGGGTTAAGTGCTCCACTGACCATAGGGCACATCTTTAGGGACTGCGTTCTTATCCTAGTACCAGATATCCAATCCTCGGTGGGACTCGTTTTCACAGCATAAGCCATGTATGGGATTTATACTCTGAGGGGTTGTCCTTGGGTGATTCAAGCGTTTGATGTGAGGTGCTTGAAATCAGCTACCATATGCTGCAAACAAAGTGAGAATATTTCAGACATTACAGATTGATTTTTTTTTGCAAAGACAAAGAGCTTGTGGGTCTTATGTGGTGGCTATCTCACCATATAAAAATCATCAGTATCAGAGAGAGCATTTCAAGCAAGCCTGCCCTCCAGCTTTCCTTTTAATGGTGCACAGTTGTAGGATGACGCCCATATTTTTCAGTTGCACCCCCTTTGATTTTTTTGATTCAATCAATGCTTATGTGCATTCCAAATGTGATAATTTTAAGTTCTGCAGTGAGTAAGTTATTGAACCATATATTTAACATTGTTGTCATTATCTTTCCAGAGTTCAGGAGATGTCTGGAAGAACTGATGGGTTCAAAGTTCCCACCTCTTATTTTGGTACCTGTGGCAGACCTGCCTGGCCTGGAAATACTGCACATCGCTTGTTGGTTAAGCATCTAAGAATTAAAGACAGGATGGAGAATAAGTACTAGCCAGCTACTGTGAATCAATTTCCTCCCTTTTTAAAAAAGAAAACCAAAGAAGTTCCCCACCTGTGTTTATCCTAGCAGATCCAACAGCATGCATCTGCAATCACTTCAAATAACATTTCTGTCAACACTTCTGTCTACCTAGTAACAATGGCCTTCTTATTTCCAGCCAAAGTTCACTGTTGCATTTATTGGCAACTGATAAAAGGAGAAAAAAGTGTTATGTATTATTGGCTTTACTGTTGTGTCTAAAGACTGCTCTGTAAAATTTGGCAAAGAAAAGACAATCATTCTTTATATCTTGTGGATAGAGCACAAGTATAAATTAATTTTATAATTTGGAACCATTTTCTATAAGGTTTTCTTGTTGACCCACAAATAAGAAGACTATGTTATTGCCATCGACCAGTATTGCATGCTTAGCATTTTAAGTCCTGCATAATAATTGATGAAAAATATACTTCAGTAACTCGTAAAGGGTGGTAAATGTCCTTTGTCTCCTCCTGAAATGCGAAAAAAAGCAGTTTGTAAAACTCAGTTTGCATGATGAGTAATTTTGTCCTGGACTTAAAAGTGTTAAAAAAACTGTAGAACCTCTCAGAAAAAAATCATTTTTATTGGTTTTGCATAGGTTAAGCAACTTACGATTTTCAAGGAAATCGAGAATATCCCACCAGTAAGGTTGAATTATGTGTAATTTTTTATGAGTATGAAGTACCCGTGTGATAGTACTTTGAAGAAATAAAAGAATGGCTTCAAACCACTATTACCAATAACATAGTCTCCTTATTCTCCTGTGTGCATTCCTTGCTTAATGTTTTCTTTCCACATGTGTACTTTTTAAATCCAATTTTCTTCTGCACGCATTCCAACTAAGAGTGGAAGGCAACCATGACCACAGACTCTCAATGAGTGTTCCTTGATCAGCCAACAAGTGTAATTTAATTTACAGCAAATTGGATTGTGTCAATTACTTCATTCTGCCCCGCCCAGTATCATTGGCAAATAATGCATTTCACCCTTCCCAACATGCAATGATCTTCTCAGACTAATAAGACTCAAAGGATGTCCCAATTCGCAAATGCAATTAGTAGTGCTTATGAATTGGCCACTAGGTTTCTTCCATCTCTCTCATTGGCTTTCATTTCTTGAAGCCGAGCCTGACAACTTGAACGGTTGTCAATTTGTCAACTGATAAAGGCTTGTGTCATTGATTGCCAGTTAAGGCTGAAATTCAAATCCACCAACCCCTCCCCATATTTAATGTAATGTTTTTATGGAAATGGTTCTCAATTTGTGTAGTGAGTGTCATTGTCCAGTGACATGTTTGCATCTGTTCTCATAATATTACCACAGAACTGTGGTCACACTTACAGATGTGTTTTCACTATTGCGAGACAGTGTTCTTCCTTTCTGTTTTGATCATGCCCGTGGGATAAATCTTCTTGCTTGTAAATAAAGTACATATCCAATGATGTAAACCCATTAGTGGTTAAGAGATGCATGATGTCAGGAAACCAGATTCATTTTTGGCAGCGTATTGTGGGCATGAGCAAGTGTGGCAGTAGTAGCTCATGGAACTGAATGTCTGCTTATACAATTCTTACCATTCTAAGGTAATGTGTGGAATATATGTATGTATATTTTAAACAGTTGTCAATAAGGAATATAAAATATAGCAAGCAAATAGAACTATTTGCTTGCCATATTTTATATAAAAGTACTACTGCAGTCTAGCCTTATGAAGAGAATGGAGATACACCAATGATCAACTTTAAACAAATGTAACCAATTGAGTGGAAGTGCTTCAGGTATATACATGGTTTGCTGGACAGCAAGAGCTATCAACCAACAGGTTTGTGGGAAAAAAAATGCAGAAAAAGTGCTGCACAGTTCTGTGCTTGAAATTGTTTCCATTCTATTATTCATTTAACATTGCCGTTGTGACTACTGTTTCAGTACACATTAACTGACTGTATATATTAGCATATTAAGATGTAGCCACCTGGTAACATTGAAAATTAGCAATGTAGACAAATGAAATTATATCTCCTACCTCCATTATAGTGCAGGGTCAGGATCAATGCCTTGCTGAGATCATTGTTAAGCTGGCCTGAGAAGTGCAGGGTGTTGCATCCAGCACTACAGTATTTCAACATCAATCATGAAGGTTTGAACAAGACCATCTCCAATATTTGGTCTTGTGCCAATTTTTCTTGTTAGCATCTAATTTTCTTTATTTTTTCCAAATCATTTGTAGTCTCCAATTGCAGTTTTTAGTTGGAGGAAAATGGAGCAACAATACAGTGCTTGTACAATCATATACTCCCACACTCACACACTGGAAGCAACTGCATGTGTACAATGTAATATAGCATGTTACTTCCAGCACTCTGGATCACAATGCAAAACTATTTTGCTTCCAAATGCCAGGGCATTGAGTATAATCGTAAACTCTTTCTAAAGATATCAGCACCATCTTATTTGTGTAAAGTCAAGACATTTGCTGAAATGTTCCAAAATAAAATCACAACTGAATCTTATTATTTCCAGGAAAGCTCTGAACACAGGCATGTTTATTGGCAACAGAAATGCAGTAATGGTGGTGTAGACATGACATTGCAAAGCCATTATAAGCGGATGATATAATGACACTCAGGTTATTTTAAGTAGGCATTATCTATTTATTCTGCACATTTTACAGAAAGCTAAACTTGGATCAGACCTGACACAGCACAGGAAAAGTTAGGTACTGTAAATTGATGACAACAGAAGTGGATCATATCTTGGGTAAGAATAGTGATCTGAAATAGCCAGTCTGCTTCAAGAGCAATCTTTTCAATATTGTGTTTCTTTAAATTACTGTGCAACCGTTGCAATGTTGAAATTTGTTTTTCACTTTATTCCATTGAACTGCCTGACCATGTACACAAATACAAACAGAATGAAACTACAACAGAGAAAGTAAAAGCCTGGTCAACAAACCTTAATGTTGTAGGTTAGTTTGATTTATTTATATATATATATATATATTGGTTAGTAACAACACTTAGATTTAAAACATTAGCAAATTAAGCAGGGAACCTTTAAAAATGTTTATGTGAGATACATATCTGCTGATGCTTGTTTGTTTGGTTAGCAATTCTAAGCTCCAATCATTACTAAATGGTCAATTATGTAAGCATACATTTTTTTCTAAATTTTCTCAATCATAAACACAGTACGTGAAAAATATATGCTGCTTGCATAGTTAAAAGTAATTCTCTTCGTTCCCCGTAAATTGCCTGTATTTAGTTTTTTAAAATAGTTTAGGTTCATACAGTAACTAACAGTAAATTGACCTTTCCTTTTACTGTATTGGAGTTTAGAATCTATAAGCAAACAAACATATTTATCACCCTGATTCAATAGGTAAATGGCATTTGAGAAGAAATGGCATTTGAGTCCCAACAGAGGCTCATGAACTTGATTCTCATTGGGGAATTGCTTGGATGGCTGCCATTCATATCTGGAGAGTTAAGAGGCAGCTCAGCATTATTGGCATTATTAAACCATCTGTAGAAATTTAAATTAAACCTAAATTAAAAACATTGAAAATATTAATCAAGCATGCGTTGAGTAAATGTACACAATAGGTAGCACTGGAAAACTATTCTAATAAACGTTTTTAAAGTGGTTGGATAATTAGTGCCGTTTTTAGAACAATTTTCTCACATCTCCATGATCATTCTTGATGTCTCGTGTTGCCAGGATATTTCACCTTGTAGAAGAGGAGGGAAGACATTGGAACCAAACTTACTCAATGCAGAAGCACGTTCTATTGAAGGCCACTGCGTAACCAGTGAGCGAGGAATCCTTGGCTGACTTGTTTCCTGCTGAGGAAAATTATAGTGGCTGTGGATCAGGGATCAATCCTTATGGACATGTATGACTCATTTCTACCTACAATGATTTTACCAGCAGAGTCAATGGGGGAAGACCTTTACCATTAACCATTATTACTCTGTTTTTCCTTATGTGGCAACCCACTGTGGCTGGAAGCAAAGTAGTAAATAAAGCAGAACATTGTCCCATTACCAGTAGTCAAGTGCTCATTTTAAGCACACCAGGGGAATGTGAAAAACAACAGCTATAATTGAGGTTATATCTTAAATGCTTTGTCCAGTTTTTAGATACTTTTTTGAATTGTAATTTTAGTTTGGCTTGCAGATTCTACAGGAATCCTGTAAAAAAACAACACAGAATTCACTGATCTTTAGCAGGATATGGTATGCAAAATACACTGATTATTCCTGTGTTCTAGATCGTGATCTTCTTTAGTCTTGTATGTTTTCAGAATCATTGGATCTCGAGCACGAATGTAACTTTCAGTTGAACTTTGCAATTACTACGTTGGTCTTAGTAAAGTAGGTAAACCCCAGCATTTACAGCAATATTTAGTAAGCTGTGTTGCAGTTTTATACACTTAACTACAGTATCTAAAAAAAGAGGGTGGTTGAGCCAGGATGTTGGACTTAATTCCACAAGCACAGTGGTACTCTCTGCATTAAGTGGGTGCTGCTGCCCCCAAGTGCTAGAAGTTGAGAGCAACATCCCATCTTATTATTGATTTATTTTTCGATTGCATCTTAACAGCACCAGTATGTGAATGTCTAATTTTAAAAACATGAAAGCAATAATATCTGTGTCATGATTGAATTTTTTTTTACTCTCTCTAGTAACAAATTTAGTTGCAAATAATCTCATTGAAACAATAATATTCTGCAGCTTTATCATTTGATGGAAAATATCCACATCTGGTCCATATATTCTTGCACTCAAAATAAATTAATAGAGATTTCTGGATATTATATATTTATTGCAGTAAATGCATTAATAAAGTCAAGAGAAAAAAATAACTGGTCTACAGTACCATGTACATAAAATATTGAATATTATCAGGCAAATGTGCTTCCTCAGATTTTATCATGTTTTAGAGGAAAGGTATGGTTTTATTTTTAGGTTAATTCAGTTTAATTATGCTCTATTCTATCTGCACTGTAATTATGATAATTTTGCATTCGTAAATATGTTTCAATAGAAACTAAAGTTCCCAACTCAGGTCTTACAGATAGATTAACAGTGCACTTGAGATTCAGCTATGTGTTTAGTAATTCAAATAATCTAGATTCCCAGAAGTTTAATCTCAGTTCAAAGAAAATCTAATTGCAGCTTTTCTGTTGCTAATTCATTTGACCTATGAGCCTACAGTGTGCAATAACTGACAGCTTCATATTTGCTTAAAGATCATCTGTCACCTAATGCATTTATATAACTGCTATTGACTAAGGAATAGCACCTACCCTTTGAACTTTGCCAGGTCACAATTGCTGCTCTCTGTGGACCTCATGGAGCATCTGGGATCTAACATTGCCATTGCAGAGTTTGAACAAGTTTGCAAAGTTCCTGTTGCCTTGCTCACTCCCCCCATTGTTCTTTGGTTCTGACATATCTAAACGTTCAGCTATTCTTATACAAATTTAAACAATGATTTTTCTCTAGTATTTGTCAGTACCTCCTACATCTTCGTACAGTACTCGCGTTAAACAATGATGTTCAACAAGTAACAGCTTAGTGATATTAACTAGTAAAATTAAAAGTCAATTATGATAAAATGATGATCAAGTATTGATGAACACTATTATAACTAGCTATTGAAAATAGTGGTCACATTAAGTATAGGTAGAATTGTATCCATACTAGCTAGCACTCTGGTGTTGAGCTTTTGCAGAGAAAATATCAATCAGAGCTAAAGGGTTCAGCATATTAACGAATGGAGCCATTGATTGTACAATTATATAATACAGTTGGTTTAACTTCCTGCTATAAATTAATACCTCTATAAAATTGAATTCATCAAAACTTGATTTTACTTTACGTTATCAAGTCCTCAATGTTTTGGTGTAGAAATGCTTCATTTAAATTGGAGAGTAATTCCTTTAGTGAGAATTTTGCTGTTGAATCTATCCATATGATGTTACATATAGAGGAATTTGGAGCTGAACCCTACCACGTGAGTCTGGTTCTAAAGATGAGCTGTGGCTTCAAACTACCTTTGCCTCACACGGTGTTTAGGAAACACAGAATCTATATCCTCTGACAACTGCTGGAAGCAGGAATTCAGCACCATAGCTAATTAATGTTGTCAAGCTTGTGTTGATGTAAAACATTTCTATTGAACTGATGCTGAAAGTGTACTTTACATTCAGTTTCAAAGGCATTGATTTGCAAGCACCTGTCCAACAATGGAATATAATCAATGTGATTGTTTGCAGAATAAATTTAGTTTGTGCTCCAGATGATTTCATATGAACTTTCAAACTTTAAAAAATGTTCATAAAAGTTTGTGTTAATATTAAAAAGCTTGTCTTAGTTCCAGTTCTTTAATAACATGCAAAAACAAACTAGAGTTCAGTTAGTGCATTCTATGCATGTCTAATTGTGAATTTGCAGAATTCTCCATGCCAAGAGCAAGCAAACTATGGAGGAGATATGTTATTCATGTTTCCCTGTGTCAAATTACTATAGTACTGGTAACAAAGTCAAATCATAAGTTAAGGTGTCAGTCTAAATCCAATTTCTGCAATTTGTACTGTTGTACATCAGAAGACTTTAAAAATGCAATTGTTTCATTAGATCTATCACTGTAGTTAGAATTGAAGAAAATGAGGGATAGACCACATGACAGCATAGCTGCACTCTGCATATCAGTTGCCAGAGAATTTATTTTAACCTTAGTGCTAACAGGTCATGCAATTAACGACCCGGCCAAACGTCAAGTGTGGTGTCAGTTTCACAAAGTGCTTTTCCAAAGTTCATCTCTTCATCTCTCCTTGTCTTTCTTCTTTCTGGAGCATTAATGTGCACAAGGCTTGAATGCTTCTAAATAAGGACAAACCTTTTTTGGTTACACATTACTGTACATGTTTCCTCTTTCTTTGCTGATTACTACTGCACACGTGAGGCAGATGGCACCAAGAGAAGAAAATGTTTTAAGATATTTTAATTGGAGATGATATTTATAATTAAAGGATAAATATTTTGCAATTCTGCCTCAATGTTACCACATTTCATGTTTTAGTTATATTATGATTCACAAACTTCTTAAATAGCCACAATCGACCCTGCTTGAATCTGATCAGATGGGAACATACTGGCATTGTTTTTATTTATTTCTTAATCCCTTTTGTTTCATGTTTTGTCTACCCAACCAACTGGTAAATCATAAAATCTATTCTGAGTGCCGTTTGCTTGCAGTCTCATCTCCTAATTGTGCTTTGGCAAATCTTCCAAGTATTACTCTGCAGCTTTGCCTGGGTTTTCTCTGAGCATCACGATGGTAATTTCAAAACTTGCCCAGGAACATTGCAAATGCCCCTCCTAACACTATGTAATCAGTCCGATACCTAATTGTCTGAATTTGCACGTCAAAGTCTGAAAATGAAGAACAAATAATTAATTAAAGTTGGCTGTCCAACCTTTCTTTTTTGTTGCTCTCTGCAATGGATTACTCAGTGCTTTAGTACTGTATATATCTCCTTTTGAGTCTCAGGCATTTCAATTTGTATTCATGGCTCTTTTTCACATGAAAAGCATATTTGGTTTCTTTGCAGTCTAATTTTTAATTTCCTTTTGAGATCCATCAAATGTGTTAGGGATAAGACCCATGAAGCTGATGAGAGAACTTTTCCCCATTCAACACAAACCCATCCTTCAGCTAAAACTAAGCACGTCAAATGGCAGTCAAACTTCTACGTGGTTTGCAATGTTTGTAGTTCTAGGAGTACTGAGGGAAAACCTGATTGTTCCTGTTAAATAACATAAATTCTATAGATATGCCTGCATTGTCTTTTCAGGTCTTTTTGAATTCCAAAGGATCTTCTTTCTGGACTGAAAATATTCTTAGTTCAGTATACATTAGTAATGGAGGCCTTTCTGGTCTTGTTTATTGACACTGGAACAAGAGCCATCTTTCCAGTCGGTATATCACTACAAAACAATAGATGGTATTGTATTGGAATCTAGCATTTTACAAGACTGTCTAACAAAACCTAAATTCTGGTAACGACGATCGTGGTGAAAGGAAAGCAAAGGTCTTTTAGCAATCAACATAAAAAATAGAGTAAGCTTAATGTTCAAAGACCAAACTAAAAAATCACAACTGTCAACACAATGAAACAAAGCATGTCTATCTTTCACCTGCCATTGTTATAGTGAAATTCCAGCTTTAAAACCCATAAGTAATCATTTAGTTATGGACAGTGATAGTTGCTGTAACCAACCGATTATTGTTGCGTTCAACTGGAGGTCACCCACCAGATGAAGCTTTAAATTAATTTGCCTATTGGTCAGTGGTGAAATTGATGAAAGAACATTTTATGATTGGAGAGAAGAAATAAGGAGCATATTTCAAATTTACATGAGGAATGCACAAACCATCAAATGAGTATGATCGGTCTCATATTAGTTCTTATTGAAGCAAGCTGCTGCTATCCCCAGTCAGAATGTTGCATATTTTCCACAAAAGAAAACAGCAATAGTTAGTCAGACTTTGGTGCATATAAATTCTATGATCACTGGGTTTTTTTTGGCTAGTAAGCATGATTTTTAAATCCTTGGTAAAGTTCCATATTAGAAATTTCTGTTGATGTTTTTAATGTTTTGGCATTCTCTTAAAGACAACTTTTGGCAAATAATAATAATCCTTCCATGTTATATAGTGCCTTATCATGTCTTCAACATGTCTCAGCGCATCACAGAATATACTGTAAAGTGAATTGACTTTATATTTTGTGGGCGAAATGCGGCAGCCAACTGCACACAGCAGTGTCCCACAAACATGGATTGAGTGATCAAATTATTAGTTTTAAAAAAAAATTGGAAGGGATTATTTTACTCCCGCAAAAGCAATCTGCCTATCGACTAACAACCGGGTTCCTATTTATTGCTAGGCAAACAGACGCATGTGGAGTAACAAATGGAATCAGCACGATAATTCATTATTATTCTTATCTTCTATATCTATATCTTAAGGGATAAAGATGCCTAAGAAGCAAAGTTCAAGCCTTTCAAGGACAAATAAAAATGCTACATGAAAGAGAAGGCTGATTAAATGAAACTGGTTGCAAGCATAGCTGCAACGGGTACAGCGAGTGATAAATAAGAATAATAATGAATTATTGTGCTGATTTCATAATAAATGGGGGCATTCAAGTGATTGAAGCACAAAATGATTTTAATGAGCTATGTTTCCTTTATTTTAGTATAGAACCTTCCCATTCACATAAAATTCTGATTGTGACAAAGTAGGTGTCTTGGGATCAGGTTGTTTTAGCCTTGTTTAAAGTTTTGTGGGTTTTAAAAATCTGTAGATTATATAAAGAAGAAACAGCTTCGGGAGGTAAGAAGTTCTACAAGTTTGAGATCCTGGGAAAGAATAAGGTTTGAGCAGAACTGGGAGACAGTTTTGATTTAGTTTTGATTGCAGTACAGCGAAGATGCAGGGAAGAGGAAAAGTATTGGGATGATGCATTTGAATACTGTGAGGGATAAGAGAGGTGCTTAGAGAAGTAGTGACAATAATAATATCAATAAAAGAGATGATCAGAGGTGGGTACGAGGAATCTGCAATCAGATGACAATCATTTTCTTATATTCTGTCTTGCAAAGAGCGAGGACCCTAATTTAGCAAGCCTGAGTTATTTTCCTTCGTATTATTCTCACCGCTGTAAAGACACAGTACAGTACACAGTAGCTAGAGATGCAGGGATTTGGAGTTGGGAATAGCAGCAGGAATTGCTGTGACAACTAGAGAGGCAGCAGAGATAATGAGGGAGGAAAACTGAAGAGCAGGGAGGATTTTCCATTTGGTGATTTGGCAAACATGTCACAGTCTTTTGTAATCACAATTGAACACTACCCAGTTTGTTCTCTGCTACTACTTTAACAAGACTCTAACCATTTATATTGGCATATTCATTCATTGAAAGATTGATTTCACCATATTTGGCATCTCCGTGTTGAGTCTGCCTCAGCCTCATTTTCTGGAACCAACAGGGTTCATCTTTGGATTTTGAAAAAAAATTGGATAAGGACCTGTCTCCATCTGGTGCTTCCACCTATTAAGGTCTAATCACTAATATTTTCACAATAACAATTGATCCAACTGGGAATTCTCACTGGATATATTTTCAAAGCAATAACCCCCCCCCCACACACACACACAAAAGGGAAAATTAGAAGAAATGTTTAATAAGGACAATGGATTGCTTTTCCATATGTGGCTGTTGAAACTGAAACCATAACAATATTTAAAAAAGAGATGGTTAAAAAAAACAATGTGAAAGACAGAAAGAGCAGTGTGGTAGTTGAACCAGTATACACTCGATTAGCCGAATGGCCTCCTTCTGTGCTGTAATTTCTATGATCTTAAACCTTGAAACATCCTCCACAGCTACAGAAATCAGTGACAGGTGTAATATCTCATAAAAATGTTTAAAGATGTGTTGACTTTACTGGGACTGTATTCCCCCTTGGTCCTACTAATAAAATAGCTTTTAATTCATCTTCCTGGATTCACTGTGCCAAAAACCTACCTGTCTCTTCATCTTATCCCCTTGCACTGCAGGATAGAGCCTGCTAATATGCAGTAGTTAATCTAATTTTATGGTAACAGAGCATTAAGCTTATATTTTTTAAAGCCTTCACGTTCCTTGGAGTATTTGGGTTTTGGATTCCTTGCATGTTTTATCCCTTACGATTTTAATTTTCTTTTCTAATAAGGACACTTGGCTCTTCGGAAGTTTTTTTTCCTCCCATATAATTAATCCTTCCTCTCAGAAAAGCTTTCCCTGTGTCCCAAAGCAAGGCTGCAATGTCTCAGGTGTGTCATTAATATCTTAAGTATTCCTGGAACTCTTTAGATATCTTTTCACCAGTGAGGCATTCTTAAGAAATAACTCATTAAACTTCCATCTTTATGACCTTGTAACCTCTGGATTAAGGCCAAGGGAGTTCCACAGACCATGATCAGAGACGGAAATAACATCAATAGCCACATTGAAAAGTTCCGACACCAGGAAACTGGAGACCAGTGTAGAGTCAATATGAGCATAAATCAGCTAGAAGCAGGAGAAATAAACAGTAATGAAATATATCAAGAGAAAAGAAACAAGAAAATTACAGTGTGAAACAAAGAGACCCTCTCTGAAGGGGACACCCTGTGCCCCCATCTGCAAAACTACAAATCAAAACTCCACAACGTACGCCAATTCCCTTTAACTAACGACATGGATGAGATTTTAAAAATTCACTTTCAGAAAACATTTTGATACATTGGCAGAATAAAGAGGAGGATATAATACTGCTTTCCTTCTCCCTATCTATTCTGCCTGGATTACATTTATCTCTGATATTATGTGCCTGAAGAAAGAGTCTGCTGTCTTCCCTATTCAATATGCACTTGCAACTAATCAAATATTACTCTGAGACTTGCTGCCTCCTTACATCAGCTGCAGACCATCCAGAACTCTGTAGCCCATGTTCTCTCCCACATCAGGCTCCACAAGCTCAATACCCCATCCACGACTCCACCGGCTCTGCGTCCCCCAGCGGATCAAATTGAAGGTTCTCTTCCTCGCTTTCAAATGCCTTCACAACCTGTTTCCATCCTATTTCTGTGACCTCCTGCAGTCCTTCTGTCTTTCAGTGCCTTGGGACGTACTCCTGACATGAAAGGCACTCTATAAAATGTAATTTTGTTGTTGTTTTTAGCCACTCAACAAACAACACCCCGCTTAACAACATCCCGCTCAACATCCTCATTCTGCCCCCAGTTTCTGAAACTCTATCCCATCTTTCAGAAAACATATGGGTTCATTCCCATGCTGGATCCCCCTACTTAAAAGGCGAGTCTGTTTTCTCCAATCCAAGGTTGGTAACCAACACACACCATACTTTTAAGTCTTTACATAGGTTGGTCACATCAGTCCTCATTGGCTTGTTATCTGACACTTTAGCTTCTGAATCGGAAATTTGTGGGTATCACATGTCAGGATATTGAACTTATTCAGTCTAAGCCAACTCTCCAGTGCAATGTTGGGTGAGCTGTTTGTTGGAGGTACCGAACTTCGGTTGAGACATTGAAACGAGATCTCATTTGCTTGTTCAGGTGGATATTAAAAGATCCTGCGGCACGATTCAAAAAGAGAAGGGAGTTTCTTTTGGTGTCCTGGTCAACAATCCTGCATATAAAATTGATCATTCAGTTCATGGCTGTTGTGGGACACTGCTGTGTTCGCCTACAAAATACACAATCAATACACTTTATAGTATATTCTGTGAAGCGCTTTGAGGCATCCTACTGAAACGAATCGTGCTATATCAAATCTAAGAATTATTTTTTACAATGCTTCTATAAGCTTGCCACATTTCTATTTGCTTGTTTCTTAATCTATTGTTATCACCTTTTCTGAACCAATTTTCAACGCAAATGCTGAGATTGTTATCTTCAAATGAAGATACATCTATTTCACTTTTTCATAAATGTAAAAAAAAGAGAATTAGCTGAATTTTTTTACATGCATTTATGTCCATCATATAAGATCAGATGAAACAAAATCCTATTAACACACAAATCAAGGGTTGGACTTATATAGCAGATTTAAAGTAAAATGATCAGCCCCAAATTCATCACGGTTTTTCCCTGACCAACGCAGAATTCAGCTTCACCATAGTTACGCTAATGCCCTTTAAACTGATGCATATAAATAAATAATGAAATATATATATAGTCATCCATCATGTTCCTTTATGCATTATGGGATTGTCACACCAGTTTCCATCCCCATGAGACTGCTATGTACTTTCCTACTACATTTTTCTGAAGTAAAGAGCAAAACACATTTAATCAGTCCAGAGGACTCAAGCCATCCTATGCACTTCATTTATCCTGAAGTTACACATGGATTCAGATCTTGCAGTGCATACAAAAATGCTTCCTCTTATCTCGACTACTGTATGTACTATATCTGATCTGGAAATACTCGATACTAACACTCAAAATACAGATTTAGAGACTTGCCTTTTTAGCATTTTAGAGAGACGTTCTCTCAGAGAGAAGCTCTTCAGTTTTTTTCTTTGGACTCGCACAGTCTCTCCTGCCAAAGGACAGTAATTTTTTCAGTTACCTGAGAGAACCTCCTTACAATTCACTCTATAGTCCACTATTTGAATCTAAAATTGGTCATTCACTCAATGGCTGTTAGTGGGATATTGCTGTGGCTGCTGTGTTTCACCCACAAAATATACACTTTATCAGTATATCCTGTGAAGCACTTTGAGACCTCTCAACGTTGTGATAAGGCACTAAATCAAATGCAGGGATTATATTATATAGTAGGTTGTTTGTGATTATTGAGCTTTGTCTTGTAAAGCACTTGTATTTGTATAATGGTCAAATTTGTGCTTTGGCATTGTTAAGGGTTGATGCAACTTATATCAACAATGCAAGTGTGGTTAATATACACATCATAATTCAGTCTGCCATGTAAATCTATGAATTTAGCTGTTGTATGGTGGTTATCTTTGCCAACCCAGTGGATGTTATTGAGCATGAGAAGGTTTTTATACTTAACTGGCACCTCCTTCAGAAAAATAATGGATGTTTCTGTGCTAAATAACAGAATTGAAATGCGATGGATTGCCGTAGAAAATGTGTGTTTTTGACTGATGTTTATTGTGAAATGCAATGAGAGACAATAAGTTCAGGATTAATAATCATATACTGTTGACAAACTCCTTGTAACATATTACCATGGATGTCACAGCATCAGTGTGTAATTGACATCACACAACACACATCAATGCCAGTTGTCGTGCAGAATTCAAAAGTGCCATCGAAGGTGTCCTTTCCTCTTCCATGCACTATAATTAAGCACAGCAAATCTTCAATACAATGCTCACCAATGAAGAAGCATGCAAGTGCCGGGACATAGCATTGGCAATTCCTTAGCTGTGACAGCAGCAGATCACAAAACATTTGTGGAGATTATTTCAAGATGACGGACAACAATCAAACGTTGCCAAGGCACCCGCTGAATTTTTTTTCAATGATGGATTTCTTGTCCCTTTTCTTCAAATGGAGAATCAGTAGTAGTAATCATACACTCCTTCACAATTTCAAGATCTATGAATAGTTTCTTATGCTTGAATAAGGTACATTACACTTTCAAGGCTGTTTGGTCAAGATTTGAGGATGTCACATTTTGATACTGAGCCCAGCAAATTAATCCTCTCAACACTTCAGTTGAGAAACCTTTGTGTAATGTGCATCAGACGTATTCTGTTAACTTCAAAATGCCACTTTATATTTTCACTTTCCATATTTCCAGTTGATCCCAAATGAGGCAAGTGGGTTTTGATTTTGGACCCAATGAAACGACAAATAAATGAAAGTCACTTTGTTCCCTCAGCAATGAGCAGCCTTCTGAATCAATTTCCTTTTTTTGTGCAAGGGTAGATCATGGTTTTCTTTGGTTCTGGGATGGAGGAAATGTTTTCTTACTACAGATTAAAACAAAAAAATGCTAATAAGTTAACTTGAGTGAAGCAACATTAACAAATGAATTACTAGCTTTCTGCACAAAAAAATATATGGGTATCACTCAAGTTCTTGTGTCAAATCTAAATCAGAGTGGTGGCTGTGAATTTTGTAGCTACACTAAGCAATGTGATGGAAAATAGAAAATTGTCTTTCTGACCACGAACATTTTTTCAAAGTTAAAAAGCAGCTTAATTGGTATGCAAATAGATTTTGGATCTGACTGCTCCTCTGGGAACAATTACATTTTTACACAGTATTCAATATGTTGCAGACGTTAGAGTAAAATAAAGTCTAATGGAATAAAACTTGTAAGGATTTAATCTAACATTGTGAAACATATTAAGCGGCAGTTATTTCTAATTATTAAAATTCGTTATGTACTATTTCCGAGTGAACTCCACAAAGGGGAGCGAGCGCTGACAAGATTTGGCCAGACAGAAGCCTGACTTCTGGCAATAGTAATAGTAATAATCCTTACATTTGATATAGAGCCTTATCACATCTTCAAGACATCTCAAAGCACTTCAAGAATATACTGTAAAGTGAATGGACTCTACAGTATATATTGTTGATGAAGCGCGGCAGTCAATTGCGAACAGCAGTTTCCCACAAACAGTTGCAGATTGAGTGACCAAATTATTGTTTGTTTATTTATTTATTTTGAAAGGATTATTAACCCAGGAAAAGCAATCTGCCCTAGGAAAAACACGCTGAAGAGGAAACCACGGTTATCTAAGTTTGGGGGAGTGTCCACTGTCTAGATCAGGAAGAAACAAGAGTGGCTATCGTAAGTACATAGAGATGCAGTGGCTGCATGACAAAACAGGAACAACTTGAAGAGTTATTCATAACCATTAGAAACCAGACTCAAAGCAATGTCTGAATGTTCTGGAAAGAAAGCTAATTTTTTCCTAATTTGGAAGAATTCAAATTTAGATTAATTTCCCTGTTTCTTTGAATAAAATAGGGCAAGCATCACTCCATTTCTGATATTGTAAAATTGTAATGAATATACAGAAATCGAGCCCCACCCCTACCCCCTAACACACATGCGCACTGTAAATAATTGTTTAAGTCTTCTTAAAAAAACACAACAATTTCAAATGCCTAGGGAATCCTTCGATGTAGTGAGTGAATGGCACTTAGCATTATCCAACCGATCCACGGTCTAATTCAAAAAGGTGGGAGAGATCAGGTTTGCATTCTAGTTTCCAAGTTCTGAACATTTGCACCCAGACTCGAAGCCCAAAATCAAAAGAAGAATAAATTCTCACTGATACAATACAATTCATATTTATAACGCGCCTTTCATATCGGTAGGACATCCCAAAGTGCTTTGTGCTCTAAAGCACTCTAGGTACACAATGTAGATTTTGAAAACTTCAAAGAAGCTTCTGAAAGTGAAGGATTTAATAATTCAGACTGTAGTTAGACTTCTTATAAATTTGTCATTTTCATTGTTCTTTCAGAAAGTTTGGAACTGAGCCAAATTTGCACTTGGACTGTAGACTTTCTGTGGTTCAGACTTGCTTTCATCTTAAATGGGATGGGTCAACCCAGGTCAAACCAAACTGAACTAAGGCCATAACAACCAGAGGAAGTGTAATGTAATGTCAAGACTAAAGCCAAATCTTACAATTACAGTACCGTATGGTTTTGAATTTAACTTTTTTTTAAAAAAATGACTCAATGTAAGTCCTTTCAGTATCAATGAAGTTAGCGTACATGTAGCTTATCCTGGCCAGGAAGCAGGGTGCTATTCCTTCAAGTACAGGAGTCCTGTAGCTCAGTGGTTAGAGCACTCGCTTTGCAAGCGAGAGACCTGAGTTCAGTTCCAGGCAGGTCAGGGCGAAACCTTGGGCAAGTTTCCTTACTCCACACAGAGCCTAATAATAATCCCTCCAAAACCAAAAACAATAATAAATTGGTCATTTTCAATCCACGACTGTTTGTGGGACATTGCTGTGCGCAATTGGCTGCCGCGTTCGCCCACAAATATACAGTCAATTCACTTTACAGTGTGTTCTGTGAAGCGCTTTGGGATGTCCTCCCGACGTGAAAAGCGCTATATCAAATGCAAGGATTATTATTATTATTATTAAATTCTTATTTTTTTAAAAAAACGATATGAGTTCTTGAACATTAGATGCAAAAATAAGCCTTGATTCTTCCATGATTTATTTTTTAAATCCAATTTTAATTATTAACGTTCCGTTGTATTATGTGAAAAATAGTATACAATTTTTTTTCTGAAGAATCATGGCTAAAGCCAGCTTATTTACATTAAACTAGACCTAGACATTTTCATTGCTGTCAGTACCAACTGGCAGGCAAAAGGGTCATGCCAAGCACTAAGATATTATGTAAATTTCGGAGCCACTGTTGAAGGCTTACATTATAATTTTAACTATAACTGACTTTTTACATTCATTTACTGAATACAGTTCTTGTGATTTACTTGAAGAGTTTGTTGTATCCAAATAAATTTAATTTAAATCAGTTGCAGTATTAAATCTTTATGTGAGAAGCAACAACTCTCCATTTCTGTCTCTGTTTGTGGGACTGTAGTGTGTGCAAAATGTCTTAACTTATGCATTTGTCCCACAAATAAAAACAAAATTTCAACCCAGTTTTTCAAGATTATTTCTGCATGAATGATGCAGCTTTAATGGTTCTCGGTATGATTTAGATACATACTGGACTAATGTTCAGAAGTAACAATAAGAACAGAAAATAGTGCACGATGCTGCAAATAGCAGTAGTTTTTCATTCAGCTCAGAATTCAGATCACATTTAGCAATTCCCAGGCTCATGATCTGCAGAAGCTTCCTTGCTGCTGCATGAGAAATGGCCGCTTCAGTCCCTGGCAATGTGGTTTATTTCCGTAAGGAATCGCACAATCCCAGGAAAGTTCCATACGTCCCTAAAGTCTGTGGTTTTCTTCCTGTTTTACACAAAGATCAAAGACATGTTGCTTCAAAAGCACTGAAGTGGCAAAGCAGAACTGATTTCACTTTGGTCATAAATTATATACTTATTTAAACTGGGTACATTTATATTTCAATACTTTTACATTAAATTTGTCACACCTTCCTGTTCTGAGTCCCTTGTTATTAGGATCAATGTATTGGATTTAACAGTTTGCACCACTTTTCCTGCATGCACCCCTTTAATCTTTATGGATTTTGCATCTGCACTTCCAAATCGTGTGTGTGTGTGTGTGTGTGGGTGGTGAACCGGTATTACATTTCCATATGTGCACAAAACAGCACCATGTTCTCAATATGGTATTAACTCTTGTTCATTGTGGAGATGAGCAATTTGCTTCGGAAGCAGACTAATCCGACTCTAATAAAGGTCTGCAATAATGCAATGCCAGGAAATTCAGCTGCTTTACATTGCAAGTTTCCTGCAGAGGCAAACTTGTGATAAAAATGCTAAAGCTTTGGTATATTTTTATTTATGGACTTTATGTAAAAAAAACACATTAAAACTTTTTGTCTATCTGTCAGAGGTGAAGTGGATTCCATTGTACTTTGTTCCTATAAACACAACAGGATCACACTGTGCACATGAAAGTTACACAGCCCAAGGCCAGGTTGTACAGTACTAGGCTTTATTGTCTGCTCATACTCCTATCGTTCTCAGTGGGAGATGCATTCACATTGTTTATAACATACATCACAGAACAGTCTTTACACTCTGAAATCTGGGTTCAAATTTAGTTCATATAAAAGAAATATATCATCTCTCTGATGGCTGTTCAAGAGTCACAAGAATTAGTTCTGGCAGTTTCAGTGTGCTGCTGGTTAAATAGTCAAGTTCCACAACAAAACGTTCACCACAAATAGACAGAAATTTAATCACTTCATTCTGAGAAGCAGATATGATAGCAATTGAGGAGAATGGAATTCTGCTCAATCCCTTACGGAGATGGTTCTGAATTGTATTGCCAGCTGCCTGCTTGTGGCTAATCATGGTTGCACCTGAAAGCTTTGCGGTGGAACTGGATCTTAAAAAGGTTACAAAATGAATATAGCCCCTCACCTGTATGATGTTAACTATATCATTAGTTTATTCTAGTTCGGAACTAAAGTTGCAATGCACGTAAGCTTTAGCTTTATTGCATATGAGAATCGAAACTCTGATGTAAAGCTATGTTCTAGATAAATTAGTGATGGCGATATTGAGTTATATACCTGTTCCAATGCTTGGTTCCTCATACCAATACTTCCCACCGTGCTTTCTGTGGTTGTGATACTTAGGTGTGTGTTCTTGAGGGGACGGTTTCATTTTTGATGCCACTGCATTGTTCTCTATTTTGTCCTCTAATAGTGATGTCCATTGAAAAAGGGAGCAAGATTAAAAACTGAGGATCAGTCTAGAGGAACGTCAATACGTTACACGAGTATGTACAAAGATAAGAAACTTTTCAAATGTTTTACATTGAACATTTCATAAAGGCTAAATAATCAGCCTTCATTAGTTGATTCATAAAAATATTGAGCTAATACACGAGTTAACTCTAAACTAGTCAGCCTGACTTATTCTTACCACAATAGACAAAAATAACAACCATTGTTTCTTAGTTATTGAAGAGGATAATAACTTCACTCTTTTCCTGACAAAATATAACCTCAGAAGAATCACAAATGTCACGAGAAGTTCAGATGAAGACAGCTCTTTAGCCCATCTGATCTCATCCTTCTGGAATGCGCCCACCCTAAGTGTGATCAAGTAAATTCACTCAGACCAAAAATTGAACCTGTAACTCTGAATCTTTATAACATACTGGACAGCAAACTTTAAGCTAGTTCTGTAATCTTTGTGCCTGTGCTAGTGCACAGCAAGATTCTAATAGTCTATTTGTCTAACATTAAGATGTAGTCACTGTGTCGCATATTGTATACAGTGTTCTATTATGTGGAGTCCTGTAGCTTAATGTTAGAGCACTCGCCTCACAAGCGAGAGACCTGTGTTCGGTTCCCAGCAGGGCAAACCTTGGAGTTTCCTTACTCCCATGCCTGATATAATCCCTCAGGAAAAAAAAACTATCACTTCAATCCACGACTGTTTGTGGGACATTGCTGTGCGCAATTGGCTGCTGCGTTTCGCCCACAAATATACAGTCAATTCACATTACAGTGTATTCTGTGAAGTGCTTTGAGATGTCTAGAAGACGTGAAAAACGCTAATATCAAATGCAAGGATTATTATTAATGTGACCTCGTTGGATGTTGAGTAGAGTATGGCATTAATGCAGTTGTCTAGATTAAGTATAATGTTCAGAGTTGTACTATTGCAATTCCCTGTCTTGCATGTTGTGCATGGAATGTCAGAGGTATTTCTTACTGTTTTACATTTAATGTATATATTATATGTATGAGGTCGGTGCTGGTACAATTCATTATCTTGCATATATTGTACAGTGCGGGGCTATATAATTCACTGTCTTATAAATGATTGTCGAGATATTTTTGCACTGCCACTAGTCAGGTGTAGGCTGACAGACAGCACATTGCTCAAACTTAACGGTGTACCCATTAACCCCATGCTCTGGAGATTCCATTGCCTCTGGAGCTGGCAGTGTATCGCATCCTGTTTATGCTTCAGTGGAACTCACACTGTAAGATGCTCGCCGTCATGGATGCAAAGCAAGGATACCAGGATTTGGCATGATGTCACTGTCCTGACATCCCATGTCTGTATCCGCACTGTCAATTCAAAAGATTCCTTCGAACACAACAGCCTCGATTCACTCTGCAGTCAAATCACATCCTGAAGACTTGCACTTCCATCAACGTGCAGTATCAGAGATTTCAGTGTAGAATTTAAGGACAGTATATCAGACTGCTTTTCCTGCAAATATTCCACTGCTTGAATCAAGACAACTGTGGGAATGCTGGCACAATCATTGTTCTAATTCCACATTGAAATGAAAGAAACTATGCTTGGCCTCATTTCATTAGAATGACTTTTCATGGTTTCCATTTCTGATTTGCTCACGTGACCAAAATTTGATTTGGGTAATTTACAATGTAGCACTTGCAAGATTACTGCTAATACTGGCAATTTTGGTGATAACATGAATGCATTTTGGGACACCATTCCAATATCAAGCCAAATGTGGCATTTACATTAAATAGAACCAGATTCATGTTGGAGGTAAAATGTACATCTGCAAAAGATGCAGTTTCCTTCTGTATTCTCTAATTCAAATTCCCCATAAACTAGCATGTATAACAACCCTAGTGAACAAGGAAATTGGCAACAGCCCAATAGATGCTTCTAATTATGATGAGGATTATTGCTGTGTCAGGATTAAGATTGTCTTAAAAAAACAGTATAAGATTGTAACATTTTTCATCTGTACATTAGTGAGTAATGAAGTTAATTAGCATAATCATATGACAGACAGATTAATTTGTCACAAATGCTGCCCACTATCTGCTATTAATGGAAATTCAATCTGTTCATTAATTAACCCTTGTCTCTTGTTTCCTGTTACCTATTTAACTTACCTCTGACTGTCTTTATCTTCAGTCCCTCGAGAGTGGTGCAATGTTTCATTATTTGTGATGGAAGAGTTTTTTCTTTCGTGGTTGACAGCTGTGTATCTGTTGCATTGTCTGTGAAACAAACTATAGTGTTAAGTAAAACTTCGCCACTCGGGTTGCATGACATTTAAAACAAAATCTGTGGTTAGGGTACAGAGGTAGGGGAGGAGCACTGGGGACAGGACATTTCAACCCCCATACACTGCACCAAAGAGGGGTAAGGTCTGGATTCTTGCCCATGATCAAAAAAACATTGTTGCCTCTCGATCAGAAGTTTGCAGAGACTTAAAATCACAGTCTAGCTCACATCCCAGTGCAGTGCAGGGAGAGCATTGCATTGTTGGAGGTGCCTTTACATCAGACAATAAACTAATGTCTTGTGTGCCTGTTCTTCAGGTAGACATGAAAGATCCAATGGCACAATTCTATAAAAGAGTGGGGAGTTCCTCCTGGTGTTGTGGCCAACAATCCTGCAGATAAACAACAACTTGCATTTGTATAGCACCCTTCACGCAGGGTAGCATCTCAAAGTGAAGATCAAATTGGCCATGCACCTCATGGCTGTTTGTATGACTTTACTGTGCACAAATTGGATGTAATCTCCGCCTTCAAATATACATTTGGCAGTAACTACCTCTGAATCTTTTTGAGATATTTCACCAGTGTGACATCAAATGTACAATATCAAATTCAACTCATATTATTTTAATAAGCAAAATAGGAATACGGTAGAAACTTGTTTGATAACCACAGAGCTTTGAGTAGGAGTATTAGGAACATTGAATTTAGGGGAAGTCCGAGGGATCGTAGGCAGTAATTCATGAGCTGTGGAGAGAATTTACTCGATGGCTTTCTTTCATTCCAGGTTTAAGCCACACTCTCAGTGTCAGAGCAGCATTAGCAAATGCTTTGGCACGTATGGATGTAGGCAAACCCAAAACATAAGGAGGTGGGGTGGATGTCATTAAAGCGGCGAGGGTTACCCACAGACAAAGAGAACAGAGAGCTCGGGTTCAGTTCTGATCGTTTTCATCTGAACAGAATTCATCAAAACAGCATTAACAGAGCGCCTTGACTTTGAACAAGGTCGTGCGTTGGACTCTGTCACATCACAGTCTGACAAGAGTACAAAGGGCTGTGATTTGGCTGCAGTCTTGACTCGGTGATTTTATAGCAGTTAGACTTGGTCCACCATCTACACAGCACATTATAAATCAGTCCAATGGACAGGAAAAGTTTTACTTTGAACTTAGGTGGGAGCGTGTAAATTGGCAAATTTTACATTCAACGCTGCTATTCAATCCAGGGGCTGCTCTGCCTTTGCAATATTTTTTTTAAAAAAAGGGGAAAAATAATTGGTCAAATATTAAGATGAAACGCTTCTATAAAATCCCGGATCGAATTTCACAAACAACCCATCCTTTGATAATATTGTTCCAACGTGTTATGTGAGGGCTACGAATGATTCTCAGGAACAATTTTGTGAAGAGCTCAGATGGTGCACACCAACTCCTGCCAGTGAGTCCATCATATAAACCCCATTGCGCATTAAATCTCAACTCAGATACTTGTTTGAGGACACACACACACACACACACAGTGTGATCTTTCACACCACCAAAACAGCAACGTGAACCGCGTCTGGTTATTTATATGAAGGGTGACAGGTGTTCCAATATTGGGTCACTTGCCAGTTATATTATCACATCGACTCCAATCCGAATAGTGAATTAACTTGTCCAGCCCGACCTTCCTGTATGGAGACTGTGTTCATTTAATTACAGTTGGTATGTAAACAGAACAAAACACTGTATAAAAAAGGGATGGGGTTGGGGGGGGGGGGGTGAAAGATTTTTGACCTGATGTCTAAAAGTAAAGTGCATTGTTTTCCTACTACCCCTCTCCCCATAAAGTTACCCACCACTGTGAATAAGTCAGAACACAGCCAGTTCCTGCGGCTCTTCTACTGCTGAGCATGGGGTGACTCTGTCTGTTAGATGGCGTGCAAGAGCCACCCACCGGGTTATTCGGAGCGAATAGAGGGCTGCGTGAACAATAAAAGTTGCAACGTTGCATTGAACAATAAAAGTTGTATTTCAATGATCTTGAGAGACCACCAAATTGGGCGAAAGTACGGTGGGCGGAGGGGAGGGTCGGGGAGGGGTGTTGGGGTGGGAGGTTACACATAATAAACACGAGACAATGTAAGAAGTGTTATAGAAATAGTTCCATTTCAAAGCGTTGGGTCGCCTCAACCGGTCCTGATGTCGCTAAGGGTGGTCGGGTGGTCGCTCACCTGTCATTTCAGACACGAGTTGGTTCCTGGTGCTGATGTAGCTCTGCAGCCTTTCCCAACCCATCCGTGTGTGCTGCTCGGTGCGTCCTTCGGTGTCTCTGTCCATGTTGGTGGCACCTAAACACGCAGTGTGGCCACAGCACATCAGAGAGCCAGAACTCACTCTTGACTTTGGGAAAGTACAGCAGCGAGGAGTTACCTGGTCGTTTTCAGAGGGACCTACTCGAGATGTGTTTCCCCAGGGGTTTGTTTTGCCTGGTGGTGTCCTGCCAGGGGTTGGAGGTGAATGGTGGTGGGGCCGCTCTGGCTCGGTTCTCCTTTGCGGAGATTTGCTCTAAAACGGACGGAGTTGTTTGAAGATGTTTTATTTGTGTGTGTGTGTGTGTGTGTTGGTGTGTGTGTGTGTGTGTTGGTGTGTGTGTGTGTGTGGGGCGTCTCGATTTCTCAGGAGCTGAACTTTGTGCAACTTTCAGGCTGTGTTAGAGTCGTTGCCATGACCCCAAAGCACTCCACTTCTCCCAGCCAGTGGAGAGAGTCTGGTTCAGAAGGAACACAAGAGAAGTTCAGCCTCACTCCCATCATTTTGTTTTGATACTCTCATTATATATATATATCATTATTTTGTGTTTTGTCCACGAACCACACAGTCAAGTCATTTTACACTTGACACCTTTTAAAGTCATCCGTGGCCTTGCTCCCTTCTACCTCTCTGACCTGCTGACTCCCTACCAACCTGGTAGGGAGTCCAATCGGGCTACCAATCAGGCTCCGGCCTGCTCCATGTCTCCCGCCCTACCGTCGGTGGCCGGGCTTTCAGCCTCTCTGCCCCCACACTCTGAAACTCCATCCCATGGTCCCTTCACCTCGCTTCCTCCCTTGCATCCTTCAAGATTGGTCTCAAGACCCTTCTCTTCGACCGTGCCTTTGGTCGCCTTCCCACCTCTCTGCCTTCCCTCACCCCTATACCACCCCTCCCCCATGCTCGGGCCCCGACACCTGATTGTTCAGCGCTTTGGGACATCCTCCTGACATCCTCCTGGCGTGAAAGGCGCTCTATAAATGTAATTTTGTTGTTGTTGTTGTACGAGATAGCTCAAGACATGATAAGGTCACATATCAAATGTAAGGATTATTATTATTACTATCATTACAGGACGTTAGGGATGTGTTCTCTGACACTGAGGTGGTGTTTTTTTTCTCTGGTCAACCAAGTGTCTGCCACATTGGGGAAACCCACTGCAGTGCTGAAGAGTATTCAAACTAGATACCTTCACATTTGAATGGAAATTTCCCTGTGGCTGGAAATGGACTGTCTCCCTGGAGAGGTGCACCTTGCTTAACTAAGTCTGACAAGTGTTTTGCCCACAAAATACACAGTTAATTCACTTTAGAATATATCATGTGAAGCAATTTGAGACGACAATGATCAGATGCTATATCAACTGCAAGGATTATTATTAGATGCAAGTTGGCAAGAGCCAAGGCTCCCAGGCTCAAGAGTGTGAATTTCAGGTACTGCTGGAGTTGAACCAGCTACCACATCAAATAATAAAACATTCATTACTATGTCTCCTCCCCTTTAAAACATTAATAAGGAATTATGCAGATGAACCTCTGGATCAGTCAACTCATGATGTTAATGATAAGGTGTCTTCCACTGTCACATTGCCAAAATATAACGAAATACATTGGAAACTGAGCAAGAAAATGATGTCCCTAATTACAAAATTGGTCATCGTTTTCCATTTCACACACATTTATATATATATATATATATATTATATAAACAAAACCCGTAGTTTGAAGCATAATTCAGTTTAATACATAATTCACAGCTTTGGAAACCAAATAGCATTGCATGGTGAACAAAGCATGAGAGTTGCCAAGACATTTCTCTTATTTTTTTTAAAAAAACACAGAGATCAAAGTGAAGGGTTTAACAGATGCAGCAAAAAAACCCACAAAATTGTTAAAAACTGGGGCTCAATCGTTTGCTACCCCCCAAAGCAAGTGGTGAAACGAGGAATCTTGTCTCTTTTTGTCTCAGGCTCAGGGCAAGTTCTGCAGAGTTTGACTGTCATCTCTTTGCAGCCGGAACCCGGGGCGCGGCGCCGGTTGCGCGGGGACCCGTTCAGCTGTCGGAACGGAAGTGCGGACGCGGGGGACGCGCGGAGAGCAGCCGGAGCCGCAGGTAAAGGAGATAGAGAGAAACCAGAGACCCGGAGAGAGAGAGACAACAACAACAACTTGGATTTATATAGCGCCCTCCACCGCCGGACGGCGTCTCAGAGCGCTTCACAGTAACGGATCCCGGGGCCGATCCAGGGGGGAGGGGGAGGAGCCGGGGTGGGGGTGGGGGGTGGGGAGGGGGGGAAGGTGACCAAAGACGCGGTCGAAAAGAAAGGTCTTCAGCAACGACCTGAAAATAGGAGCGAGGGGGCGAGGGGAAGGGAGTTCCGGAGCCTCGGGGCGTAGTGGCTGAAGGCACGGCCGCCCGGGGGGGGGGAGCGGAGGACTCGGGGGACGGGGAGGAGACCAGACCCGGAGGTACGAAGGCAACGGGTACTGTGTTGAGGAGAGAGGAGGTCGGGGGGTGCAGAGGAGTGCAGGGATTTGAATACAAGGGTGAGGGTTTTGAAATGGATCCTCTCTGGGACAGGCAGCCGGTGCAGTCTGGCGAGGCCTGGGGCGATCGGGGAGCGGTGGTCCGTGCGGGTGAGAATGCGGGCGGCAGAATGATTTGAATGATTTGGATTTTATGGATGGTAGTGGAGGGGAGACCGGCGAGGAGGGCGTTAGAGTAGTCCAGCCGAGAGGTGACGAAGGCATGGACCAGAGTTTCAGTGGCTTTTGGGGAGAGGTATTGGCGTAGACAGGCGGTGAGTCGGAGGTGGAAGAAAGTGGTGCTGGTGAGGGACCGGATGTGGGGGAAGGAAGGATAATTGGGGGTTGACCTGACACCTAGGTTGCGTATGGGTTCGGAAAGTTTTAGGGGGAGGTGAGAGCCGTGAGATTGGAGGGGTTCAAAGGGAGTGGGAGGAGAGGTGTGCACGAAGTTGGTTGGCAACAACTCATTCTAGAACTTTTGCGAGGAAGCGCAGGTTAGAAATTGGGCGGTAGTGGCTGGGGTTTGAGGGATCTAGGGAGGGTTTTTTCAGGAGGGGTGTGATGACAGCAGTTTTGAGGGAGGCAGCAACTGATCTGGAGGAGAGAGGACTGGTTGATGATGTCAGCCAGTAGTGGGCAGAGGAGGGGGAGCTGGGTGACCAGTAAGTTGGTGGGGAGGGGGTCGAGGCAGCAGGTGGTGGGTTTCATGGAGGTGATGGTGGGTGAGAGGAAGGAGGGAGAGATGGGGAGGAAGGAATGTAGAGTGGGGGTGGTGGTAGGAGCAGATGATGAGGAAGGTGAGGGGGACAGAGAGGGCGTGGTGGTGGATGACAAGGGGCAGGTGGATGAGGCTGTCTGGCAGATGGTAAGTATTTTAGGTGAAAAGAAGTCCATGACCTCCTCGCACTTGGCATTTGATACGAAGATTAAGGAGGCCTGAGAGGGGGCAAGGAGGAGGTAGTGGGTGGTGGAAAAAAGGATTTTAGAGTTGTATTTAGCCTCCAAGATGATGTTGGAGTAGAAGGCCGTTTTTGCGCGTGTCAAAGAACGACGGTAGCTGTGGAGATGTTCGAGCCACAGTTGGCGGTGAACTGTCAGGCCAGTTTTCCGTCATCTGCGTTCGAGCAGACGGGTTTGGGTTTTTTGGCGGCGGAGATGGTTGTTGTACCAGGGGGATTGGGTGGGTTTGGAGATGGTCCTGGATTTTAGGGGGACGAGGGAGTTGAAGGTGGAAGAGAGGCGATCATGGAGCAGGTGGACGGCTGCTTCAGGATCTCTGCGGGTGGAAGGCCAGAGGGATAGGATGTTTGATGATGAGAGGGCCTTTGTGAGGGTCTCATGGGGTAGCCTTTTCCAAGGGCGGTAGAGGATGGTTGAGGGCTTGGTGGAGGAGAGACGGATGTGAGAGGAGGAGGAGATGAAAAAGTGGTCCGAAATGGCCTTGTCCACTATGCAGAGGTCGGAAATGTCAAGCCCATGGGTGATGACGAGGTCAAGTGCATGACCACGGTTGTGGTTGGGTGAATTTATATGAAGGGTAAGGTTTAGGGAGGAGAGGAGGGCAGTGAAATTGGCAGAAGTGATGCATGGGGAGTTTAGGTGGAGGTTGAAGTCGCCCATTATGAGCAGGCATTCGGAGCAGAGGGACAGGGAAGAGAGGAGAGTAGAGATTTCTATGTGGAAGGAGCCAGGGGGCTTAGGGGGGCGGTAGACAAGGAGGATTTTTAATGGGAGAGAGGGGTGGAAGAGGGTGAGGTGCTCGAAGGAGGGGAAGCAGCCAGAGGAGTAGGGGGTGAGACCAAGGGAGGCTTTGAAAATGAAGGCCACTCCGCCGCCACGTTGGTTTGGTCATGGATGGTGAGGGCTTTATAGATTCATAGAATGTTACGGCACAGAAGGAGGCCATTCGGCCCATCGAGTCTGTGTCGGCTCTTTGACAGAGCAAGTCACTTTCACTGACCCAATCACCAGCTTTCTCCCCCTAACCCTGCAAACCCATCTTCCCCAAATACCTATCCAGTTCTCACTTAAAAGCTGTTGTCGAATCGGACTTCACTACCCTTTCAGGCAGATCATTCCAAATTCAAACAACTCGCTGAGTGAAAAAATTTCTTCTAACCTCCCCTCTGCTTCTTTTGGTAGTTATCTTAAGACTGTGACCACGGGTTACAGACACACCTACCAGTGGAAACAGCTTTTCCTTATCAGCCTGTCGAAACCTTTCATGATCTTGAAGACCTCTATTAGGGACCCGCGTAACCTTCTCTCCTCTAATGGGAAAAGTCCTAACTTCTCCAGCCTGTCCTCATAGCTAAGGTTCCCCAATCCTGGTATCATTCTCGTGAATTTCCTCTGCACCCTTTCCAGTGCCTTAATGTCGTTCCTGAAGTAAGGTGCCCAGAACTGAACGCAGTACTCCAGCTGAGGCCTAACCAGTTTTGTATAGATTAACCATATTATTTGATATTTTGGAGGGAAATGCGGGAGGGTTTGCTGGAGTGGGGGGGAGAGAGGATAGAGTGGTGCAGAGAGGATTTTGGGTTGGATAGGAGAGATGGTTGTGGAGAGTGGTGTGAGTGGAGAGTTGGGGAGGGTACGTATGAGGGAAGGGGGAGTTGGGTTTGCTTTAAGGGGGCGGTTTGAGTGGAGGGAGTGATTGATGGGACATGTGGGGTTGCTGCTCTGCGATGGGCCCAGCGGAGGATGCTTAGGCTGGAGCAGAGGGAAGTGGTGATGGGATCGAAGAGAGAGAGAGGCAGGGAGGGCGGTGGGAGAGAAGGACAGACAACAGCAACAAGATTGCATTTATAGAGCGCCTTTCACGTCAGCAGATAGAGGGGGGTGGGAGGAGAGACATAGAGGGGGGGGCCGTGAGGAGAGACATTTGGAGTGGCTCGGGTCGGGGCAGCAGCCAAGACGCGCATGCAGAGACCGGGAGCAAGCGAGGGATCAGTGGGACGGCATCAGCCCTCAGGCTTAGCCTCCCAGGTCATGGCCGGGATGGCAGTGCCAGGGGTCAGGACATTGTTGTTGCTGTTTTTTTTAAAATAAAAGTGTATTTAACTGTGAAGTCACGCCGATGTCACTTTGTGAATCGCGCCTTCCCGTCACTTCCCCCCCGCGCGCGCTCTCCTGCCTCTGCTCCCGACTGAGCAGCTCCTCACCTGACAACCATTGGCTAAGTTCACACTATGACGTTTAACCTAGCAAAATCTTTGGGAGTGGAGAAAGTTGGTTTAAAAAAATAAACATGTCTTTAATGCAGATTTTGAAACTGTCAGTGGTTCGCTTATCCATAGAGATTCAGAAAGATTGCTAGATAAAGTAACTTTGGTACTTATTTCCTCCAGTTTGGGCAGAACAACTAAAATTTTAACATTTGAATATGGAGACTGAATCACAAGGCAAGAAACTAATGGCGCCCACTGTATCTCAGATAAATGCTGAGTATGTTACTCAGGTAAGCACTTCAGTCGTCTGTGTTATTTCAAATGTGGAAAGTATATAATGCAGATGTTCATGCAGATCTCTTATAAAAAATGCCTAAAATCTGTATCATTTCATACACAGTGGAAAAGTACAGGTTTGATCCCACAAAATGATTCAATTAAGCTTGATGTTTGCAATAAACACTCCATTCAGTATATAAACAGCAAGCATATGTTTATACTGAAAATAATTCTGTTTAATTTAGGACAAAAGTAGTTTTTTTTAATTTAGATGGTAGAAAGTTATATGATTTGTTTTACAATGACTGATGTTATTGTTAATGACTTTATGATCACATTTGTTGTGTAAATACTGTCAAGCAATGCTACTTGTGTATCACAGATGTTACATATTAGCCTACTGAAGAGTGTATTGGAATATTTACAAATCATCTGCATTTTCAGCTGTCAAATAAATATTGGGGGCCTCATGTGAAGAAGAAAATGACATTTGATTGTAAGGTAATGTCACGTTTTGATTTTGATATTTGAAATGTGCTTTGTACCAGTAACTTAATTATTTGTAATATGTTTTGAAATTGTGACCTTTTTTGTAGAAAGCTTATGATAAACTTTGTTTGTGCTGTACAATGTTCTACGCTCTAGAAATTAGTTAGGAGATATTGTGGAAGTGGTTTACATTAGGAGTCTCAACAAAGTATTATAAGATAAGCTTAGCTCAACAGAAGCATGATCACTTAATATTGTTTGTGTGTACAACGTATTCTCAGCCTAGCAGGAGCATGGAGTAATTTTGCAGTACACTTAAAGTATTCTTGTATCCCAGCCCCCAAAAATGACAATTGCATGTTTTTTTTTTTCCCTTGTGCTTCAGGTTATTGAGGATGTATATCAAAAAGAAATTGTAAAAACAAGGTGAGTCAAACTCTTTATCATGGGATGGGATGTTAAAGAATTGACAGCCCCCTTATGGTGTGGCAACGAGAACGTTAGCCAGTATTCTAGGAACACCCTGACCCGAACGTGGAGTCCTGTAGCTCAGGTGGAGTCCTGTAGCTCAGTGGTTAGAGCACTCGCTTTGCAAGCGAGACACCTGGATTCAATTCCAGGCAGGGCGAAACCTTGGGCAAGTTTCCTTACTCCACACGCCTAATAATTATCCCTCCAAAGCCAAAAACAATAATAAATTGGTCATTTTCAATCTGCGACTGTTTGTGGGACATTGCTGTGCGCAATTGGCTGCCGCGTTCGCCCACAAATATACAGTCAATTCACTTTACAGTGTGTTCTGTGAAGCGCTTTGGGACGTCCTCCCGACATGAAAAGCGCTATATCAAATGCAAGGATTATTATTATTATACCTGGTTTCTGAGAATTGAATTTGACTGATTTAAATATCGAATTTAGAATCCATTCTGTTTGTTTTTATTGCCATCTCATTGTTTGGACATAATGATTGACATGTCATCTGATACTCCCAGTCTTATTTTAGCTTTCCTCTCAACAACTACTGCACATGCCTCCTATTTTACTTTCTCCATGTAGTATCTTGCGTTGGTCCATATTGAAATTAATTTCCCTGTTGTAAAGCTATTCTTGGTGTTTAATCTATTTTTGATACTTAGGGGTTTTTATTATTGCTATGTTAGTTGTTTTCAGTTTCAGTACCATGAGCTAAAATGTACAGAATAGCTTGGTCTAAGGAAAGCTAGTTCTTCGGGAAATCTAATGGATAAGTTTACTGAACTTCCACAAAGAATGGCTTAAAGGTTCTATTCCAGACTGAAGATTTCTCTTTTTGCCTGAAGAACTAAACATTCTTTTCCTTATGCTTTTCAGATTTGCAATTAGAAAAATTATGCTGCTTGAATTTAGGTAAGTGTTATGAGGCCAAATATTCTATAAACAGCAATGAGGTAAAAAAAAATCTTTGTTGATGAAGGAACATTTCCTGAGAATGCTCTGCTCTTCAAACTGGTGCCATGAGATGCTAAATATCCATATGAAAGGGCAGATAGCACCTTGTTTTATTCTTTCATTCAAAACAACAGAAGCTCCAGCAAGCACTGCCTTTGTGTACAGAGATTATGTGTTTAAATCCTGATTTAGGATAAATACGTGCAGCATCTGACCCAGAGATGAGAGTGAACTAAACTGACACATGTTCTCTTATTTAATAGCCAATATCTGGAGAACTATTTATGGCCAAACTATTCCCCAGAAGTGTCTAGTAATGCCTACTTGATGTCCATTTGCTGTATGGTGAATGAAAGTTTCGAGAAAATGTTGCTGCCTGGGAGGTAAGGGAGACCTGCATGCTTGCAATCTATAGATGAATTTCAGGAAGCAATGAGACAAATGTTCTGAGCAAAATGATGCATACATGACATTAGTAGATGTCACAAACTCTGTCCCCTGTAGTTAACTTCATACATAAACAGTATACAGTTGACTCCTCATAACTCAACCCTGGCTTAACTTGTCACTGCCACTTAAATCATCATGTTGTCAATGCCCCATTTATTTCTCCTGATGTCTTGGCAACAAATCCCCTAAATAAAATTGGAGACTCACTCCATGGTTGTTTGTGAGACATCGCTGTGCGCAATTGGCTGCTGTATGTTACTGATAAAATACAGTCAAATCCACTTTACAGTGTATCATGTGAAACTCCAATGTCAAATCCAAGGATGATGATGATTATTATTTATGAATTAAACATTTGCCTAACTTACCACTCTGGATAATTCATCACTGAGCGCTTTCCCCTTGAAGTAATGAGTTAGCAGGAGTTTACTGTATTGGGGTATATTGTTAGTGTGATCAGCATGCTTTGTTTGCATGGTTTGCTGTTTCTATTTATAATCTGAAAAGGAAACATTTTAATACCACCGGACAATGATTCATTACATTTTGTGTCTTTGTACTTTAGACGTTTAAACAAAAGCAGGAGCATTTCCCTCACTTTTTCAAATGCATTTTGACTGCATCTCTTGCTGAAGAAGATGAGAAACTTTCTTTACGGGAACAGACTGTCCTTTTGGTCTTTCTTGATCATTGCTTCAACAGCTTGGTAAGTAGTTTTGGCAATTATGATGAATTAGGAATTTTAGCGAGGTCACTCGATCGCATTCAAGATTTTAAAGTGTCCGCTTTTACCCTCTGTAACTTGGGGGTCACTGAACTCAGTTGTTTGGCTTGGTATGACCGACAGCCTCTGCAGTTGCTTAAAGAACTGGATTCAGTAATCTTTCCATTCTCGTATGCTGATCTGGAGTTAATATTCGATAACTTAGTATTTGCTAAGTACTGTACACAATCCTAATGACAAATTCTTGTGGAGGTCCAAATTCTGGTGCAAGATATATACTTATTTATACACTAATATGAATAGTACTTCTTTGCCATTTGTTTTGATTATGCTGTGTTTCACTTGGTCTGAATCATGTTGTCCCATATAAATAATTTTAGTCTCGTAAAGTATCGTACGAACAGAGTATTTCTTTATATTATTCCAACAGGAAGTGGATCTAATTCGAGAACAGGTGCAGCGGCTTATCTCGCTTCCTATGTGGATCTGTCTGCTTCCGGTATGTTCAGCGATATTAATTTCATGTTCGTGTACCAAAATTAATATAGGTTAATGGAAAATAATAATAATAATCCTTGCATTTGATATAGCGCTTTTCACGTTGGGAGGATGTCCCAAAGCGCTTCACAGAACACACTGTAAAGTGAATTGACTGTATATTTGTGGGCGAACGCGGCAGCCAATTGCGCACAGCAATGTCCCACAAACAGTCGTAGATTGAAAATGACCAATTTATTATTGTTTGTGGTTTTGGAGGGATTATTATTAGGCTCTGTGTGGAGTAAGGAAACTTGCCCAAGGTTTCGCCCTCTGCCTGGAATTGAACTCAGGTCTCTCGTTTGCAAAGCGCGTGCTCTAACCACTGAGCTGCAGGACTCCAAAATGCAAAATGCAGTTGTAGTAAAAAAAATTTGGTTTCTTTTTCAGTTAATACCTAAGTTACAATCTGTTACCCAGAACAATAATCCTTCTACATTTGATATGCATTTAACATCGATTTTTGCATCCAAGCAAGATTAGTAAATGTGGTCTCATTTAGCAACTGAATATCATTATGATAAACTCGTTAAATTTTGGAAATAAATCACAAAAGTGATGGGGAAAGGGCAGAAGAGGGGTGGAAGACTAAATGGATATCCGGGTCCCAACGGTAGCCTCCTGTATTGTAAAATTCTATCATTTCCTTCACTGGTTATTAAATCTGTATTTATCAGTCACGACTTGACCAAGAACTGAAGAAAACGCCCAAACTGAGAAAGTTCTGGAATTTGATTAAAAAGAAAGAAGAAAAGCTGGATGCGAAGTCCATAGAACAGTAAGTCTCACAATAGGTTACAGACCACTAATTTTGTAATAGATCAGAATAGTTTTTGCATTTTTTTTGGTTTAATTACATTATTCAGTAAAATTAACTAGCTGACAGTTAGAGAAACAACAGCTTGCACTTATATAACACATTTCATCGAAGATAATATTCCAAAGTACTTCAGAGAGGTGGAGGAAAGGAGCTGAGGGAGGTGTCTGAAGGTAGGTTTTTAAAAAGGGTTTGAAATCGGAGAGAGCAGCAGTGGGATTCTGATGGAGTTTTGGAAGAGGGAAAGTGGCTGGTAGCTCGGCCACCAATGGTGGGTTGGAGAGAATGGAGGATAATAATAATAATATAATAATAATCCTTGCATTTGATATAGCGCTTTTCACGTCTTCTAAACGTCTCAAAGCGCTTCACAGAATATACTGTAAAGTGAATTGACTGTATATTTGTGGGTGAAATGCGGCAGCCAATTGCGCACAGCAGTGTCCCACAAACAGTCATGGACTGAGTTTCATGTTTAAATTTTTTTTATAATTTAATTTTTAATAATTTAATGTTTAATGGGTAGAGAGGTTGGATGTTACTTGCCAAATGGATGTCTGACAATATTACAGCTTCCTGTTGCATCATTTGAATCAGATATTATCTTAAAAATGTTGAGTCTTCTAATGATGATAACTTTATAAAAATTTAAAAGATAGGATATATGTTAGGTCCAATTTAGCAGAAGAGTGGAACTCCTGACAACTCAAAAATTGTTCACTGGGCACCTTCTGTTGGGAAAGTGCCACTTTACAAACCCCTTCCGCATTGCATTGGACTGACATTAGATTATTTGTTTTTCATCCTGAAGGAGTGATCAAGAAAAACAATTTCTCTCTTGTCTGATCAGGAAGTTCCTAGGAGTACTAAAAATCATCCCTTCTTCAGGTAACTGCTCAATATCTTGCTGTTGCATCTCTTTGTCCACCTCTTCCATAGCAGAATGGTAATTCCTGTTGTATATGTTTAGTGTATAAGGTCTGATTCATGAGCAACTAGTGATGGGCAGAGCATTGGCTATATTTGTTCTAGATTTTAAAAGTTTTTAAGTAAGAAATTGACAAAAAAAGACTTGATATTAATAGATTCCAATGTACCTATTACCTATTTTGATTTTAAAGATGATTCTATCCAAATGTGTAAGATAATAATTATGGCATTTGATATTGCACCTTATTAAGTCGTTGAGATGTCTGAAAGCGATTCACAGAATATACTGTAAAATGAATTGACGGTGTATTTTGTGGGCGAGAACAGGTGCAGAGGCTTATATTGATAGATTGTATTGTCATGGTATTGTATCATATTGTACTTTTTTGAATCCAAGGTGTATTTTGTAATATGCCTTGTATTCAGAAAAACATGTAAAAATAGAAACTCTGTAAATGATGTCGTGGAAACTTAAATTCCATACATTTCCACTTATTCACATATAAATGCTATCTTCCTTTTAATATTTTGGATTCTGGAAGTTGTAAGACATGTGAACCTTTTTAGTGTAACAGTATTACTTGTTTATCTACTTTACCACTTTTTTCTGATTTGAAATCCTTGAGGTTTGTGTAGTAATGTTATTTTGCCACTGGGGGACGCTGTAGTTATTCTAGTTACAAAGGATCTGCGACCACCAGTTTGAGAAAATAACTGCCTATGGTTGTGGCTGTTTTCTAGACAAATATGAAGCCCTATGTGTCAAGAAAAGGGATAATCTTATCTGCACCCATGGATGCACACGCTCTCTGCCCCCACCCTTTGGAAGTCCATCCCACAGTCCCTTCGCCCTGCTCCCTCCCTTGCCTCCTTCAATGCACATCTCAAGACCTTCCTCTTTGACTGCGCCTTCGGACACCCTCCTAGTTTCCCTGCCCTCACTCTCCCGATCCCAATCCCCTACTTGGGTCCATGTGCCTGACAGTCCAGTGCCTTAGGAGGACCTCCCGTCATGAAAGGCGCTACACAAATGTAATTTGTTGTTGCATATTCACTTAGTAATTACTGAAGGAAGACTTTGTTTTCTAAAACAAAATATCTTAGAATATATGACAAGAGCACAGTTCTTCTTAGAAATTATCCATTGGGTATATTTTAAAATACAAATGTTTATAGTCAACATTCGGATTTGAAGAGAAGCATTACTGCAGAAAATACACTTTCAATATGAATGGTTTCCTTAACAGCTAACCACTTTGGTGACATTTTTGTTACTTTATCATTTGCTTGCTTACGAGGACATGTTTTGCTGTGTTTCAAGTATATCTGCTATGTTCAGTTTTATAATTGATGACTTATTTTGTACATTTATTAGACGCTGGTTGCATTGACAAGGTCCATTACAGTGAGAGATTTATCGAGCTTATGATAGATCTAGAGGTAAGTTTTGTTTTCGTAATAATACTGGAAGATGCAATATTAACGGTGTGGATTTGTGTGCAATAAAATTCTTACCTTGGCTAACAAATTAAGATATTCTATTATTATTCTCACAAAGCAATTTTAGCAGTTTTAAATTAATTTGAATATTTTGTTACGTTTATCAAATTATGTAAGAATTATGAAAGGAAGATTATTTTAAGCATTAGTTAATTCTTGTGCTGTACCTTGCTGATTAACAACATTTTGCAGGCATTACTTCCAACTCGACGCTGGTTCAACACTGTATTGGATAATTCACACCTTGTCACGCACTGCTATCTGTCACATCTGGCCAATAAAGAGAAACAGGGACGACTTTTTTCTCAGGTGAGATGTTTGTAATAGTCATTACCCCATTACTCACAGTAGTTACATGAATGGCTAACTGCACAAAAAAAGAAGCTTTCAAAATGGAAACAGCATGGAAGTGCAGCATATGTGTGTTCCAATGTGTGGTGATGTGAATGGTCAGATGTCCAATCACAACTAATGTCCCTTCTGCAGTTAAATGACCCATCTGAGCTGTGTTGTCGCAGAGACGTGCTGTGTGGAAGCCCGTTTATTCCACCTAGAAAGAAAGATAATCACAATACCCTTAGGCTGTTGTCAGATCTACAGAACCTCTCTCTGAACTGACTGTTTCTGAAAAGCTTTGAGATTGTGTTCATTAAATACAGCAGCAGCTCTTTTTCAGGTTAATTTTATTGTCCATCCCTATCTCCATTTTCTTTAACGTTTAGCCTTTTGACTTTGATCCCACCTAGAATTGCTTACAGTATTAAGCTTATTGGAGGATTATGCAATACAATTTCATTTTTATAACACCTTTCATGTCGGAAGGAGGTCTCAAAAGAGTTTTATCCAGCAGCTCTTTGATTCATCCTCTGACTGGGCACCCAAGTCGGGGGATTCTGTAATTGCAAGCAATTCTGTCTGCTCAATTTGTCTGCCTTTATATAGCTCCTAGATATGATGAAATTCTACACTGGTTTTGAAATTAATGACCAGACTGGAAATGCTCTGACTGAGAATGAGATGACTACAATCCATTATGATCGCATCACCTCTCTCCAGGTAAGGCAAAATAAGATTTCCCATATTACGAATGCATTGGAGGCATGTTTATGATTTGTTCAGTTATTGTCGAGCACATTTCATTATGAAGTCACATCAACTACTCATTCCACCATGCACTGAGAGAATTATTGGGAGCCTATTTCAAGGTTCAGCTGCAGCTTCTTTACAAATTCAATTTTATTTTAAAGAACAAGCCAGTACATGTACATGTGTCAAAGCTGAAGTCACAATGTGCAATAACTTTCATTTTGAGACATTATTGATTTCAAGCTTTCAAATTTATGCATTGCAAGCAGATGTTTTGTCATCCTTTGACTGCAGCTTTCTTGGAGTCGGAACAAAAATATCTTGCTCAATAAACCTTGACTGAATTTGAATTCATCTTGGGCTTGTGGGTGGGTGGTGGAGCAATTATTTAAATCCATTCTATTAAACATTAACAGTTTCTCATCTTGGACTCTTGAATGGTCCAGAGGGTAAAATAGCCATGTGGTTCAGTCGTGAGTCAAACAGACGAGGACAATCGATTAAATTCTCTGCAGCGCTAAATCGGGTAACTTACAATGAGGCACCTCAGTTGGTCTTCTTGCTGTTAGCTGAGGGAGGGTAAATCAGTCAGGTTTTCTGCTGCTATAAGTTGTTTAATAATTGTGGTGGGATACTCCATGATGGATATAAATCTGATTTACTCACTCAAACGTATTATGTGAGTTTTTCATTATACATGACAACAGTTCAATACAGTAACCCTCTGGCTGACCAACTCTGGGTATCCAGATTGCAAATTGTACAGGTCTGCACGCTCCCACTGGCACACACTTAGTGCACGCCTCCGTCTCACCGTCCTTGCTGGCCTTTGACTTAGTTTGAATACCACGAGCAGAAGTTAGCTTATTCGCTATCTTCCGCTGGTGGGATTCAAACAATTACAATGCTCATACTGACGTTTTGCTGCACTGAAAACAGTCGGCGACAGCCAGTAAATGCCAGTACCATCATTATAATTGCACTTTGCCGGAAATTCTGGCTTGCCATTCTGGATCTCCTCACCATTAGTCTGACTAGCCAGGGTTTTATTGTACCAGAATATCTGTGCATTAATTACAGAAAATGGTAATTCAACCAGTATTTTCAAAACATAGAACCATCATAGTCCTAGGTGAGCTAATTCAGTATAGTGTTCTAATATTTAAGCTTAATGTTTGAAACTTCTGTCTCTAAAATTGATTCTGTACTTGATTAAACTGCAAAGCTGATTGTGTTGTTGCTGATTTGCATTGCAGAGGGCAGCCTTTGCTCATTTTCCAGAACTACATGATTTTGCTTTGTCTAATGTGGCAGCTGTTGATACTCGAGAGTCTCTTGTTAAGCTTTTTGGATCACTCAAGTAAGTGTTTACTTTTTTGTCCTTTTTACTGTTTGTTACTGTTTATATATAAGTTTAGTTTCCCCTTTCAAAAAGGTGTTAACCTGGCTCAAACGATAGTACTTCTGCCTCTGAGTCAAAAGGCTGTGGGTTCAAGCCCCATGTTGGGGCTTTGAAATTCCATAGTCTAGGCTGACAGTGTAGTGCTGGGGATACTGTGCATTTTGGAGGTAGTCCTTCGGATTAGACATTAAACCGAGGTCCCATCTGCCTGTTCAGGTAGATGTTAAAGATCCCACGGGGCACTATTTGACTTGGATATTCAGCTGTAAATAGAAATAAAATACTGTTTGCCATGTTTTCTATTTTGCAGCCCCAATACTCTTCACCAGGTGGCGTCATACCTTTGTCTATTGCCAACTTTGCCTGAAGGAGAGAATTCTTGCTATGAAAAGGAGTTTCTATTGGAGATGCTGGTCAGTGCTGTATTTAGCTCAGAAAGCTACAAATAAAATTGGAATATTATATAAAGTTGATAAAAATAAAATGGTGTTCATTGGATATTCTTTTCATTTGACAGGTATCTCGACATGAACGGCGGACATCCCAAATTCAACAATTAAATGAGATGCCCCTTTACCCCACAGAGAAAATCATTTGGGATGAAAACATTGTACCAACAGAATACTACTCAGGAGAAGGTGCAGTGTTTTTACCTGAAATTCATAGAAATAATATGTGATTCGTAAACAATGATGTGTGTTATAAATATGGACATAACTTAAAAACTGGCATTTGATCTAAATATTATTTTTACTCAATTTACTTTTATGATTTGGTTGTAATTACAGAACTGACACGTGCAATATACCTGGTAGCTCTACAAGGAAATCTGAGTGTCTCCCTGTTTGAGTTTGATGGACCTGCTTGTTTGTTTTAGGTAATTCCTGTTTTAAAACTTTTGTTTTCCTTTTTTTAAAAAAAACAGGCTGTCTTGCGTTACCAAAGCTGAATTTGCAGTTCTTGACACTTCATGACTACCTACTGAGGAATTTTAATCTCTTTCGCCTGGAGTCTACATACGAGATTAGACAGGATGTGGAAGATGCAATCAGTAGACTTAAACCATGGTGGGTTGCAATGCATGTTTTTGTATCATTCTGTTTATAATTACATTTTTTCAGTATGTCAAAATCTCTGCTTTATATGGGTTTACTTGTCAATCCAGATCACAAAGATGCCTAGGGTTAGAGACAAAACTATTTTAAAATTTGTTGTGGACCTCTATCTGTAAATTGCTTGGCACCTTAATATCTATTTTGATTTGATTGTAACAATACTTCATAAGTGATTTAATTTTCCAAGTACACATATTTTGCATGTTTCATTTAACTTTATTTGCCAAGGTCCAAACAAAGTGCTCTTATTTTCTTTTTACCTTCTGAATTTATACACCACCTTTCTTTGGAAGTTTGTTTCCCTTTGTATTGGTGCTCCACTATGGGGCAAGAATATTTGAAACTTGGTAGTCGTCTGCTTTTAATCAATATTAGCAGTCAATATTAACTGATTGATTCACAATAGCTGGGTTCATGCATATAAGGCTATATCAAGCTATTGTTTGCTCTGATTGCTGTTACCTAATTCCTCTAAAAACTTTACAGGCAAGGAGAATATGGAGGAGTTGTGTTTGGTGGATGGGCCCGAATGGCACAGCCTATTGTGACTTTCTCCATTGTCGAAGTCGCAAAACCTAACATTGGTGAAAGCTGGCCAGCAAGAGTTCGTGCAGATGTAACCATCAATCTGAATGTTAGACCTCAGATCAAAACGGAATGGGAAGGTAACTTCTGTCTTAATTAAGTTCAGATTCAGTTATTTTGTCAAAAAGATTCATGTGTGGATCCTGATAATTTTGAACATATTTACCTTTGTGAACATTTGAAAATGAACGCCTTTCAGTCAAAGAAGTAATTTTTTTNAATCAACCATAGGATTTGTGCTTATTCAGGAAAATAATACACCCTTGTTGCATATTTGTTTTAATAATTGATTGTTGGATTTTACCTATTACATTTTCATTCCTGTAGCTCTCCGCAAACATGATGTATGCTTCCTTATAACTGTTCGAACGGTGCTGGCTTATGGTACAAAATTTGACCGGAAGCAACCCTTTGCAACACAGACAGGCCTCCTTTATGTGCGAGGATGTGAAATTCAAGGCATGCTGGATGAGAAAGGACGGGTCATTGAAGAAGGTGCAACTTTGAGTTCTTGATTGCTAAATAACATGATTTAAAAAAAAAGTTAAGCCCTTTATATATTGGAAATTGCATTATATTTACTAATTAAAAGTTTGAGACACAATTTATATTACTTAAAGGTTTTAATTTTGTGCAGGTAATTGAATTCTACTTATTTGTAAGTGTTTACATGCCTATGAAAAAGAGGGGCCTGAAGGGGTATGGGGATAAAATGGGGCCAAATAGGATTGAAGCAATCTCAATCGCCTTGCTACGTGAGCCGGTGCAGATTTGATGGGTTTGAATGGTCTCCTTCTGCATTGTTGATTTCTGTGTTTCTAACCATAGTAAATTGATATTCCACTTGGGCTCCAATTGTTTTAGCTTCATGTTTTATCTGCCTTGGTTTCTGTTTCCCAATCACAGGTCCTGAACCTAAACCAAAGTTGAAAGGTGACACGCGGACTTATAGAATATGGTTGGATCCTAACCAATATCAACAGGATATGACCAACTCCATCCAGAGTGGATCTGAAGATGTGTACGAGACCTTCAATATCATTTTGAGAAGAAAACCCAAGGAAAATAATTTCAAGGTGAGGAGCTATCAACCTTTTAAGTGATAATTCTCCCCTTTTCCTGAAGAAGCCTTTGTCTTAGTGACTTTTGATTTTTTTTTCCCCAGGCAGTGTTGGAGACTATCCGGAATTTAATGAATACAGAGTGTGTGGTCCCTGATTGGCTCCACGATATTATCCTTGGATATGGAGACCCAGGAAGCGCTCATTATTCTAAAATGCCAAATCAAATTGCTACATTGGACTTTAATGATACCTTCCTCACTATTGATCACCTGAAAGCTAGTTTTCCTGGGTATACCATTAAAACCACAGTTGATGCTCCTGCTCTGCAGAAACCTCCCTTCAGGTGAGAATTGCTTAACTGAATCTTGGACAATCTTTACATAGACATTCTATCTAATACACACATCCTAGAAATATTAACATGTTGCCTTTGGGATAAATTGCTGCCTGTTAACTTGTCACTCATCAAGCTTTCTTGGGTTCTTGCATCATTACCTTTCATCTTAAAAGAAAATATGGTGTGAAAAGTTACAATACTCCAGATAAAGTGGTAATTTGCTTACTTTCTTGGCTGTTTGGGGGATTTTATTGTGCACAACATTTTAATATTGCTGCGTTGACTTACAAACGCAGTCGATACACTTGGCAGTAATTATCTGTGGAGCATTTTGACATTATAGCCGCTATATTAAATGAGGGATTATAATTGGGATTGTATAATGACTGAATATTATAAAAGGGGAATGTCTCTGGTGAATCAGATAAAAGATAAATATTCCTTACTTACAAATGCTAATAATGTGTTCATTACAAATAATTGTGATCCACATCTACTTATTTCCCTCAAACTTTAGGATTACATTGCCGATAGCAAGTGGGAAAGGAAAGAAACGAAAAGTGGATGATGATGAAGAGGGGAAGGAGGATTCCAGGATTCTAATTGTTGAACCACACGTGATTCCAAACAGGGGTCCGTACCCATATAATCAACCTAAAAGGTATGAGAAAACAATCGTCTGTCCTGCCATGTTTCGCCCGCAAAATAGAAAGTCAATTCACTTTACAGTATATTCTGTGAAGCACTTTGAGACATCTCGATAAAGCGCTATATCGAATGAAAGGATTATTATGTGAGATTGGAATATGGGTGCAGTGCCATACAAATTAAGAATCTGCAGGAAAAGGGCCTACAGCAACTTTGTTCTAAAATGTGTATCTGAAAAGTATATCCCAAGACCACCACCTTTTTCACATTTCAAAAACTGGGTGCTGATCTGTGGGTTTTCACAGATTGGCTACCAGCACCAATATTACTCAAGGAAACAATTTCTTTAGATTATAGCCTGGGAGTATTTTTAAAAAAGAGTGTCTGAGATTTAGACTGTCATTTACCCTGGCAAATTAAGGGTTAACAATTCTTCAAGTGTTTTTTAAAGAACTAATTGCAACTGGCAGTAGAAATGTATATTGGAACAATTCCATGGTATAGAGGGCACGTCAAAAGTAATATAAGGGTAAGCCATGGAGCCCAGTGAATATAGTGGCGATCGTCTCTGGCATGATCAAGCTCCTATTTAAGGTCAGCCATTCCTTTAGACAAATGGAATTTACCTTATCAGCAGTCAACTGCATAAGGGAAAGCCTAAGCTATTGGAGGATGCAGAGAAACATTTCAGTCAGTTGGGTTTAAAAATAGGCTTTCTTAGCAACCACGATAGCATGGGTAAGGGATGATGAGCAACAGGATAGCTGGAGACTAGTTGTGGGAGGCTGATATTTTAAGAGTGAAAGTTATGATGAGAAATGGGAATGCCTTAAATGTAGATGATGAGGCAACTGAAGGCGATATGAGCCACTGAAATGTAGCCAGTGGCGATCGTTTAGCAGAATATAACGATTTTATGAAACTTTCAAATGTACTGTTGTATGAGAAATGTTGAAACATGATTTTTTTGGATTGCAGAAACACAATTCAGTTCACACCCACTCAGATAGAAGCAATTCGGGCTGGTATGCAACCAGGCCTAACAATGGTAAGAAGCCTTGAATATCTTTGGCATTTGACTTTTGTCTTGATCTTTCTTATTTTAGCAGGTGCTTAATGGCTTTTTTTTCTCTCTCCAATGATTCTTACCCTTCTTTCTTGTGTATTCAGGTGGTAGGACCACCAGGTACAGGAAAAACTGATGTGGCCGTGCAGATCATTTCGAACTTGTATCACAACTTCCCAGAGCAGAGAACCCTCATCGTAACACATTCCAACCAGGTACATGCCCGATAAATAAGCACAATTAATATGCAGCATTTAGGCTTCATATTTACAAGTATTTGGTCTTTCTTGGATATTTCAGTGTTTTGGTTGTGATTATTAAAAGCCTCAGCGAAAGGTGCAACCTATGACATGTAATTTTCATAGTATAACTGGTATACCATTTATGATTATCTACTCAGAGTCCACTCACATGCATCGACTGCTATGCCTGTTAATACTGGTTTCTCAGCAAATGGTTTTGTAAGTTTGATCACAGGTTATGCAGCATTAAAATAATGTTGAATTGTGCATGCATTGCTTTTTGCTTGTTGGTCTACAGAATGCTTCTACTATTCATTATGGCAGTTTGTGCTGAGCTATACTTCAACAGCTGCAAGTGCAATGAATTTGCCTTTAATTTTAACACAAGATTTCTTGATTATGGTTTGCTTCCCCAGCTCTGATGCCTACATGATTTTAAACGAAAGCTTTAAACATTCTGTTGTTGCTTACAAGCCTGTCTTGACCAATCAGTTTAGAAACTATTCAAAGTATTGACGGAACACAATAACATTAGCAATTCAGCACCAAAATCATTCAAGAAACACATTTGATCTTTTTGTTTTTGTTTCCATCATGTAATGAATTGACTATTGCTTAGTACTTCTCACTTTTATATATATGTATGACTGTAAATACTGGAAATTTAGTCATTTTTGTAGATATTTGGCAACTTTGAAAAATTAAATATTCTGCAATATTTTTAAGGAGATGATCATTGTCTGGAGATTCATCTCCAGCAAGGTACTGTGCTACTATCATAGCTATGTTTTACTGGATGAGTGAACAAGAAAAAACGCTGAAGGAGGAGGTTTGCATGCCTTCATATCAGTAAACCCATTCAGAACAACACCTGCTGTGATTTGTCATTTGCTTCTCCAGAAATGAGACAAACCTTCCTTTCAAAGCCAATCCCTGTTGCACTGTGAGGTCAACAGCTGGTTGTACAAGTGGTCAATTACAGAATGTGTACAAAATGGTTCCTGATTGTTCAGCTAAGTTTTAGATTAAATTGTACTCTTATTTAAAGAGTGTTAAAATCCTTATTATTGTGTTCTGAAATAGCTTGACCATGATGGGGAAATCAAGGCAAAAGTTATGTTGGATCAGTTTAATGAGCTACAAACTGAATTTCTAAACTCATTTAGAATTGGATTTCTGTACGATATAGCACTCCAATTTTCTTAAGCTCATCACTATTTGACTGCTGCTATTTGGCAAGCACATCCACTGCTGGCATAAAGGGAGAATGTGAAAGCTTTGATAACTGTTTGGCAAGTCCTTAGCCAAAGAAACACAGCAGTATAGTAAGGGATCTGCCATGCCCAATAGTTGAAACAGAGCAACTAAAAAAAGAATAGCTGACTGTCAAGGACACAGTGTAATAGAAAGACTTCAATCAGATTTTTGTCAGAAAGAATTCCCTGAATGCCAACTCTTTTTCGCCTTTTAAAAAACATTGTTGCTTTACTGCTGTTCTTTCTACTGAAATGTGAGGGACTCTGTAATCTGAACAGGGTATATATTTAAAACATTCCAGTTACCTCAACTTAGTAACTAATAATAATAGTAAATTGATCCAATTCCATAGGACTAACATAGCATGAAATGCAATGCAGGTCAAAAATGTGACTTAAGTTTGTATTTCAATGATGTTTCTTAAAATTTGCTTAGCAGGATTTAGTCAGACGTGTACTCTTGATAGCTTTTTTGAATAGTGAGCAAAAAATATCTTTGTTTTAGTTCTCTAAAATTCAAACTATTTCAGTAGGACAAACAGACAGTATCCTGCAGAAAACCTGGGAGCACTATTTGGCTGCTTGTCTCCAGAATCTCCATAAGATTAAGACTAAGGTTCACTGGCCACCGCAGCTGAAATTGGCCAAAACTAGTACAAATCTGAACCATGGTCACAAGGTGAAACATGAAGGAAATATGAAGTATCCAGGACAGCTCACTTGGTCCAAAAGCAAAGGAAAACTGATTGTTCAATAACATTGTGGATTCAATAAAAGAAACAGAAGCACTTTAAAAGGAAATATTTTCAATACGATATAAGTAGCAGTATAAGTTTCCATATACGTAGCAAAAAAAAGGAGCAGAAAACAAACAGGAAAAAGGTTTGTTCCTAAGTTATGACAAACCATTCAGACAGAACATTTTTAAAACAGATTGGTGTACACTTGTGTAAAATATCCACTATTGTAGCACAATTGCTGCACCAGTTCAAGAATTCAGTTTGGATCGAATTGCTAACAGAGGTCCCCTTTTCCCTCACTATAATTTATTTTAAGTCTATCCAAAAGTTGCTCTTATTTGACTGCCACCTTATTCTGTTACCACCAATGTCAATCTCCAGGCTTTGAACCAGCTGTTTGAGAAGATCATGGCTCTGGACATTGATGAACGTCACCTACTCCGTCTGGGTCACGGAGAGGAGGAGCTTGAGACTGAGAAGGATTTTAGCAGGTGAGGAAATGGAATAAATTACAGAATAGAAAATAATTGGAGTTTATGCAACGCTGCGATAAATATTCATGCGTCCAGGAATATTACATTTTGAAATTGCCTATTTGGGAAAAGACTATATAGCAGTGATTCCCCCAAGTTGGTGCTTTCCTGAAATCCTTATTTTGTACATTGGACCCCCTAAGTAAGCACATTGCCAATAGTTCAAGAAATGGTTTCTCTTTATTCTTCAATAAATCTCCTGTTGTATAGTCTGCTATATGACTGATAGATGGGGTGGGGATGTTATTCTGAAATCGCTCATTCGATATTTGGCTACTTTACTGTGTTGATCCATGTGGGCTTTGATTAACTTTAAAATTTTACCCTATTTATGAAAAACATGGATTTCTTGTATTTTCCCACTGCTTTTGAAGTTTGAAGTCAGGACAGTTGGAATTCAGTAAGTGCTTATCACTTGACCATTACTAAAATGTGAAAATAACAGAAAGCAGCTAGCTAATCTGTTAAAACAAAAAGGAACCTTTCACATCAGGCATTTATTTACTTTGCTAATGTAACAATAGTACTCTTAAGTGTTTATGTTATCTATTTCCATGGTATCAGAGTTGAAACATTTTGCTTATGTTCCTTTTTGTAAATGTATCAACTGACCAGCAGGCCTTAAGCCATCACAAGTCAAAGTTCTGCAGGTTGATTTGAAATAGTCAGCAACAACAAAAGGTCCTGTTACATAATAGCTTGAGTTGCTGGGGTACTTGGCTCATTCCACTCCCTCCCTGTTTTAGACTTACCGGGGAAGATTGTTGACTTCAAAGTTCCCAATATTATTTACGTGCACTTATTTCATTTAGTCAGGTTATTTGACTATTCCGATTATTGAATCTGAAAGGAATTTCTTGTGCATAGTCTAAGGGAAATGTCATTTTTACTTTTACTTAACATAAAAATCATGTTTCATTATTTCTCTGGTTTAATCTAAAAAGCAATTTAGTAACCTCACCTGTATCACAATGCACAATATTGAATATGATTGATAGCTCAGCCTTTCTCTGGAGCAATTTTACCCACAGGCATTCCGATTGCTGAATGTTTTCCAAGAAGGATGTTTGTTTGTTTCATGAAATGACCAGATTTTACAATTCTGCTTGTAATTTTGTAGATATGGCCGTGTAAACTATGTACTGGCTAGGAGACTGGAGTTATTGCGTGAAGTGGGGCGATTACAGGAAAGTCTGGAAGTTCATGGAGATGTCTCATACACGTGTGAAACAGCTGGACATTTTTACTTGTATCAAGTAAGACACTTGTATTGTAGCAAATATTTCCTTAACAGTTTTGGTAGCTTGCAAGTGATCTGCCCTAGTTCTGCACTAAACATAGGCCTGTTCTGAATTCCTTCAGTTCTTTGCATCCTTTTAGTAGTAACACTATTTCTTCACATTGAGGAAATAAAAAATTTGCCATTCTTATGGGTTTTCTTTTATTGAATATCTTCAGATGTAATTAAGTAGGTTATTCGTTTTTTTAAATTGTTATCAGTTTTTCTAGGGAACATAAAATGTTCTATTCGAACTTTTTTTTCCGATGTGGAGTTTGTTAAAAATGTGCCTTGATCGGTCTCCTCAGTCAAAGTAGGGTTCCAGTTGGAATCAAAAAGCATCAAAAAGCAAATCTAGACGGAAAGAGTGGTAACATGTTCTGTAAGTACAGTGTGGGAGTATGGCTCAAGAAGCACACGAGGAAGTATTCCTCTAGATCGGATGGTATCACACCTGCTCTCTGAAACAGAAATAAGGTGAACTTTCTTGTACGGATCTTTCCTCTAAAGATGACAGTTTAGACACTTTAACCTTTTAAAGATTAGGAGTTGATCACTGATTGACACGCTTGCGGTGAAGACAGCCTTTGATAGTCTCCCATTAGCAGGGTGAAATGTTTCTGAATGCATTCCTTCCTCCCATTTCCTGTAATTCCAAAGATTATTCACATGATCCATTGCTGAAAAACAATTTTTGACCTACTATAGCTGAGCCACAGCTGCCGTTTACATTGCCAATACTAGTCTGATCTCAGTGGTAGCTAGATATGGCAGAACGTGTCCTGAGTGGCTCTTCAGCTTGACTGTGTTTTGCTGAGTGGTTGTCTTCTTTTGTTAGCCTCCACTTTGTAAATTCCCAATATTGTACTAAACAAGTCAATTTGTCTTCCTGTAATCATTTAAGGCATGACATTTCAGCTTTTCGTTTGTTTGCAATTCTTGATCTCGAAAGATCAATTGACCAGTTTATAAGAGGTTCTTTTGAAAATCACTGAAATGTATTATTCATTCTAAGAGGAAACTCTGAGTTAACATGTTGTGGTTTATGACTAAAACGGAATTATGACGATAGTGGTGGTGGTTGGGGCAGGGGAATAAAAACATGTAGCAGAGCTCCCTGTAATTGACTACATTGTAGGTTGGACAGATAGATCCCTGCCATAGGGAACAGCAGTGATTACTTGTATTTTAAGGATGCATTTAATTGTTTTGCTTCCTCTAGTGTGCTGTCATACTGCGCCTCAACTTGAGTTGTTAGGCTGTGATTTATTTCTTTAATTAGTATTGCTATTGTCAGCCATATATTCTCTGGAGGATATATTTACTTTAAAAGCTCATCCATGTGTTACTGACATGAAAGTAAATCTAAAGTAAAAAATTAAACTTTGCTTGTTGGATATTATGATTACATATATTTTATTTAAATTTTTTTAATAGCACTACAACCCTACTTGTGATATATATGTTAATGTAACTCTTGTAACCCCCATTTCCCCAGCTAAGAAGATAGAACTAATAACTTCTTGCAAGTTCTTGTCAATGCCATTTTATGGCTGTCTGTCAGGTACAGGACTATGGTACAGAATCAGTGCGCATGCTCATTTATGTTTTATTTGTTCCCTCTCTTTGGTTGAGTGTCATGATTTCACTTCTGTTTTGTAAACTTGGATATATGAAATTTGAGGCGCAAAATCATGTGTTGTTTTTCCTCAGTCTAGCCTACCAGCAGCACTGCCATATCACGATCATGCTTACTTATTTAGAATTGAACCCATATCTTGCATTTTTACTTTGTTTAAGGGAGTAATTACCTTATAAGCAGTGTGTATTACCTTATAAGCAGTGGTTGTAACATGTATCATTGTGTTCCAGTTAAACAGAAGGACATTTGTTCTGTTTGTTTTGTACAGGTGATGTCTCGTTGGGAAGAATATCTCAGTAAAGTAAAAGCTAAAAGTGGAACGTCTGGTGATGTTACAGCCGTGTCTAAGCTCTTTCCATTCCACAAATACTTTGCAAATGCACCCCAGCCTATTTTTAAAAGCCAATCCTACGAAGAAGATATGGAGATTGCTGAAGGCTGTTTCAGACACATCAATAAAATATTTACTCAGTTGGAGGTAACGTGCACTAATTGTGTAGTGATCTAAAAGTCTTGTTTCATAATGTTTTCAAGCAAATGCCTTTCTGCAATTATGTTTATTATTGAAGAGGTATGGGTGCAATAAGTCTATTTGCTATTTCAGGGATCTGTTGCATTTTCCCCAAACTGCAGAAGATTCTCAAAACTGCTGCTGATTATGGTTAATAATTTTTATGCACTTCATAAGTTGTAGGGATATTTTCGTAAACCTCCCAGAATTGTTAATTAAAATCCCTTTCATTTTCTTTTTCAAAATTACATTTGCTTATTATTTTAAACCCGTCATGAACCTGTAAGGTTGGCATGGAATTAATTTTGCTGATATCAATTCTGGACAAATGGAATGTGCTTCTTTGCAGCAGATTTTACCTACTTTATAATGGTGGGGAGGGATAGTTGAGCAAGAGAGGAAGTATTTACAATATGGTGCGTTATCCCAATCTATGTTCTGCTTGTGTTCTGTGTCCTGGTTTCAACTCTCCTGTAGTAAGGAAGCTCCCAAGCAAAATCTAGGCAGCTTACCAGGGAGCAGAGGCAAAATAGGTGGGAAATATTATTTATTCAGAATAGTAATTGCGTAACTTTCTGCCACTTTCCTTTACCTTATAGGACTCATAGGAAATAAGATGTGAAGAAATAAGTATTCAGAGAATCATTTGCAATCAAAAGAATAGGGACAATATTGCTCAAAGCAAATATTAGCTTTTTTTTAAACACATTTTCATAAAAGAATCTCCAGGAATTTCAGACTCCTGTGAAATACAATTGATTCCAGTTTATTTTATTCTGAATAAATGTTCCTTTAAATAGCTGGCAGATGGTGTTTTCTGCTGTGAGCCAATGACCTTTGTTTAACTAGTAGCAGTGCTGTCTGTTGCTCCAAGGAACTTAATTATGAATCAGTGTGTGCATGAGCCCCCATGGAATATTGTCCTGTCAGGCAAGTAAATAGTTATAATAGTGAAGACGCCAAGACTTGCAGTATGCTTACGTTCTACAGTTACAAAGGATAGTGTGAGAACAAAGCTGAAACCTACAAATTCAAGATGGTCCCAAGAAAGACCCTCAAGAGATCCAGTAAACCTTCCACATCAGTTTTTTGGGGGCATAGTTGTTCATGGAGACTTATGGAAACATATTGAACAAATGAAATCTTTTTATTTATCATATTTTCAAATAAACTGTAATCTGTGATCCTCTTAATATAGCGTCACTGTTCTTCTGTTCAGTCAAAGGTCATGAATCTCATTTGTCATTTCTCAAGGAATTTCGAGCTTTTGAGCTGCTCCGGAGTGGTCTGGATAGGTCAAAGTATCTATTGGTGAAAGAAGCAAAGATCATTGCCATGACTTGTACTCATGCTGCCTTAAAACGACACGACTTAGTGGAGCTGGGCTTCAAGGTAAATGAGGTTCATTTCCTTAATACAGTAATCCTTAGGAAGAGGCTCAAGGATTTGAGAACAATTTATCTTCTGATGCATTTGAACTTGGCAAGTTTCCCATTCAATTTTTACTCTTTACTCAAAATAATGTGCATTTGGAGAACCTGAGTAAAAGCTCCTCGTGGATGGTAACTGGGCCATACAGACCAGAAATCTGCAGGTTTGTTTCTGGTTTGTGCTGCATTAGCTGTGCCAGAAGTTGATGCACTATAATTGGTCTGATTATGAGGTGCTAGAAAACTGTTCCTGCTGGTAGAAGAACGGAACAAATCTCACAGGTGGATATTTTTTGGAAGTTGAAGCTAAAACATATTGTTGAAGTGTTGCAGAGGAATCTTTGGAGTCCTCTGAGACTTGCTCGTACTTTAATCTTTAGGTTTGAGATATATAAACTCACATTGTTTTCACTCTTAACAGTATGATAATATCCTGATGGAGGAAGCAGCACAGATTCTTGAGATTGAGACCTTCATCCCACTCTTGCTCCAGGTACCTCTTTCTACTACATTGCCTTTCTCACTGCTTTGCTGGCCTGATTGCTAGCAGTATAATCAGTATAGCAGTATAAGCAGTATTAAAATGTATTTATTTGAAAGGGGAGGCATTGGCTGGTTGATATCTTGTTTTGGAGCAATAAGTAGGCTTTGTTTTTAAAATTAAATGAACTTTGGAGGAAAAATTGCTAAATCAAGCTTTTGTGGCATCAAAATAATCTTTGCATTTGGCATAGTAATGAAACAGTCTCCTGGCGACTTTAGAATGACAATGAGCAGCACTTTCTTTACGGTACGTTGATATGTATATTATCTGTTCTAAGAACCCTGAAGATGGCTTCAGTAGATTGAAACGTTGGATTATGATAGGGGATCACCACCAGCTCCCCCCCGTCATAAAGAATATGGCCTTCCAAAAGTACTCCAACATGGAACAGTCTCTGTTTACCCGATTTGTTCGTTTGGGTGTTCCAACTGTGGATCTTGATGCCCAGGGCAGAGCAAGAGCAAGGTACGGGGAAGGAAACGACATTTGTCATAAAATCACAGTTCGATGTATATTGAAATATTAAATCAATTTTAAATGTTTCTTCAGGGCATGAGTTGTATTCTAAATGCAGCTGTTGTTTAATTTTTATTTTTGCTTTACTTTTATTTAAGCTTGTGCAACCTCTATAACTGGCGTTATAAAAAGCTGGGTAACCTTCCCCATGTCCAGCTCCTACCTGAGTTTCGTACTGTCAACGCGGGACTTGTGTACAACTTCCAGCTTATCAACGTGGAGGATTTCAATGGAGTTGGTGAATCTGAACCTAATCCGTATTTCTACCAGGTAAATAGCTTTCTAATTTTCAGTTTGAAGATACTTTGCTTCTTGGTGATATAAAAGATCACTCATTCTTTTAGATGTGGACTTCAGAATTTGAAGATTGTGTAGAGTATTAAACTATTACATTTTATTTTCACTTCCTTTTTAATTGTTTTTGTGTCTACATGTTTTCTCTTTGGATCCCATTGCTGACCCTATTGACAGAATCTTGCTGAGGCTGAATATGCTGTGGCCCTTTTTATGTACATGCGTGTATTGGGGTATCCTGCAGAAAAGATCAGCATCTTGACAACGTACAATGGACAGAAGCATTTGATCCGGGATGTCATCAATCAGCGGTGTGGTGGTAATCCTCTAATGGGACAACCAAGCAAGGTAAGGATTCTTTCAACTTGCCAGTTGTGAAGATTGACCTGATTCAAATCTGGACAATATTGATTCAAGTCTGGACGTTAATATTTACATTTGTGTTCAAAACTGAAAAACAGCATGTCTGGTAGAGGTCAAACATACAAGTTTGGAGTAAGTGTGAGGGTGGCAGAGAGCGTAGGTTCAGTTTTGCTCAATAGTCCCTCGTTACATTGTTTTATATTCTCCAGCTTCAGGAGTATTTTGGTATCTGCTCCTATATTTATTCTTCTAACTAGTGGCTGGGAGAGAAAAAGATGATATTTCTTCTATCTCAGGCCTTGCTTGAATTACCATATTCATTTTTTCATTCCATGAATCTGTATTATTGAGTTCATGTGCTACTTAATATTGAAAGATTTCTTTGAAAATTGATTTGATTGGAGTCTGCATATTAACTGTCTGGCAATACTGTGGACTGTTTTAACCTGTAGAAGTGTACATTCTGTTATCTGCACTGGAACTTGATACACTATCAGCTAAGCCCTCTGCAGCATGTTAAATTTGACAGCTTGGTAATTCTCAAACACTGCAGCTTAGCGGTACAGAATGAAACACAATGTTCTTCCCACTACATAAATAGGTTGGTTCAAATCTATTGTTTCCAGTTTCCAGCATGAAGCTGTATCTTCAGGAGAGGAGAGAGAATAGTCGGAGGAAGGGGAGGGGGTTTGTGGCAAATTTGAATGATTATTCCTTCTTCAGCTTTTTAAAATTGGAATGTGTGTAACTGTTGACTGTTATAACTGATCTACAGCCAGATAGTTAATTCTGAATAAAGTAAAAGTAGTGTGTGGCTAATGCAGAGAGGTTTCAGAACCTGTGGGCACGTTTCCCTCCTCATGGTCATACATCAGTGGTAAATAGTGTTTTTTTNCTCTAGGTGACCACTGTGGACAGATTCCAAGGACAGCAAAATGACTATATCATCTTGTCTTTGGTGCGAACCAAGGCTGTTGGACATCTCAGGTATGATGTGCACTTTTTACAGCTGTGTCACAAGAAGGTCCTGATCTTGTATTAAGAAAATATAATATATAAAGAAATATAGAGGCAATCTCATAACAATGCTTTTTCAAGGACATCCTTGAACAATTATAGGAATTTCACCCTCTGGTATAGTTGGGGGATTTGAATGTGTTAAAAGTGATGAATCATGACACATACTGTATGTATAGGTACAATATCTATAGTTGGATTACTTCTCAACATATCACTAAAAGCATATTGAAGAACACTGGGTTCTTTTCATCTGAAACCCGAGAACTAAAGCCTAATTCATAACAGTCATAACAGTTTACTTAACTTCAGCACCCATTAATTGAGAGTTGAAGATCTAAAAGGATTGGTGTGAATCAGCAAAACATTTGTGATGTCAATTAATGGACATTGCTTGGTGACTATTATTTGCTGTCAATCTGTAATTTTTGACATATTGCTGACCAAAATGGTGACAACAATGAGAGCAACACCTCCTCTTTACTTGCAGTGAAGGACTTAATAATTACTATTTGGATATTTTTCTATTCTCTCAAGTCACTTGAAACCACGTTTTCCGTGTAAGTTAAATAATGACCCTTGACATGTTAACCGGAATCCTAACAGCTTTTTTATTTTATCCAGAGATGTTCGGCGATTAGTTGTTGCAATGTCCAGAGCTAGACTTGGATTGTACATCTTTGCAAGGGTGTCGCTCTTCCAGAACTGCTTTGAACTTACGCCAGCCTTCAATCAACTAACTGCTCGACCACTTCAGCTACACATTGTGCCCTCAGAATACTTTCCGATCAACCGAAAGGTAATAATAATAACAATCCTTGCATTTGATATAGCAACTTATTGGGTTTTTGAGACGTCTCAAAGCGATTCACACAATAAACTGTTAAGTGAATTGACTGTACCTTTGTTTTAAAAGCTGTTACCTCTGTGGTTTGTATTTTTATCTTGCGGTCTACTAACCTTTGCGAATATTTGTTTATTCCCAGAATGATGATATGCTGCCACCCCATTTGGTGAAAGTTATCAAGAATATGCCAGAAATGGCAAACTTTGTTTATAATATGTACATGCACATGATTCAGAGCATGAGGCAATACAGACAGGTAAAGAGCAGTTTTGTTTATTCAGCCACCTTGGCATTTATTCAGAAAATTATTTATTGGGTAAGCTCTGAAATTCTGTCTGTTGTGCGGCAGTAAGTGGTTTATAAAAATTTAAACCAAAGGCTTGTGGATTTGCTTTTTGTTGAAGAATGCCAGTCATTTAATTGGTGATTAACAGTGACTTGTTTCATTTTGGCAGGAAAAAAAATCAGTAGATAAAGAATTGCTGGTTTCTTTATCAACCATTACATCTTTTTTTTTGCTGTAACTGATTGATTTTTTTATATAGTCCTGCTAGAGAGTGCTTGTCCGAGTCGAAAACCAAATGCTGTGTTAAAAGCGATTGCGAAACACAGGCCAACTTCCAGGCAAACAAATCACTGCTGGCGTGACCTCTAGCATTATGGTTAGGAAGTCATCGATTTACAATGTCAGTGTTTCTCAAATGACAGCAGCAACCTGACAACCTCAAAGTCGGACATTTTTTCACACAGGAGGCTGGTCAGTCAATGCCAGAAGCTAGAAATACTTCGAACTAATGGGAACTTTGGGTCCGAGAGGCATCTGCGTTGAAAGCGGATCCACTTTCTAGTGAGGCGCTGTTTAACTGGGTTAAGCTATATTTCCAAAGCTATTGTGCCAATGTGGTGAGTCTGCCTGAAGTTCTTGTCGCTCCAAATATTAATACATGTATTTTTCTTTATAGCAATTGCTTCCACCTCCAAAGGCCATGCCTCGACCAGAGCCGGTACCTGCTACGAACATTGAGACTGTGGAGGAAGAAATGAAAGCCCCAGTTACTCAGGTTAAGAATGATGAAGTTATCAGTAAGGAACGCAATGAAATGCCAGCACATCCCGGCAGGGACAGTGATAGTGAGGAAAGTGAAGCTGAAGGGAACATGGAAAGCTAATCTGTTACTCAATATTCAAATAGATTGTATGAGGAAGTAAAGGTAGATCTTTGAAATGCAATGTAACCTAAGACAGTGAAGCTGACAAGAACATGGAAAGGTTATCTATGTGCAGATGTTCATCCATTAGATATTGTGGTTGGCCATGAAATTATTTCATATGTAATTATGTGAAGTGGAATGGTTTATTTTGTTTCTGAAAGCTTTTTCAATAAATTTTTNATAAAATGTTTCATCCAAAACAGCATATCAGTATTTTCTTTGACCAAAAGGAGTATGTTTTTTGCTACGTTTTTTTTTGAACAAGGCAGTGAATTAAACTAAAGGAAAGATTACTATCAGCATCTCAAGCTGCTTGTGTGTGTGTGTGTACATGTATGTGTATATTTATTTTACATGAATATGGACATAGATGCCAGACAAGCGCTTTGGGACGTCCTCCCGATGTGAAAAGCGCTATATCAAATGCAAGGATTATTATTATTATTATGAAGACTGTCTGAATTTCTTGGGCAAACTACAAGAGGACAGGAGAAAGTTTACAATTTTTTTATATATAATACTAATCCTTGCATTTGATATAGTGCTTTTTATGTCTTCTAGACATCTCAAACCACTTCACAGAATATACTATAAAAGTGAATTGACTATATTTGTGGGGCGAAACTCGGCAGCCAATTGCGCACAACAGTGTCCTACAAACTGTCGTGGATTGAAGTGACCAATTTTATTATTTTATTTGTCTTGAATTATTATCAGGCGCGTGGAGTAAGGAAACTTGCCCAAGGTTTTGCCCTGCTGGGAAACGAACCCAGGTCTCTCGCTTGCGAGGCGAGTGCTCTAACCACTGAGCTACAGGACTCCTAATTGCTCATAACATTTTTAAATAATAATAATAATCCTTGCATTTGATATAGCGCCTTATGACATCTTTGAGACAACTCAAAAGTGTTTCACAGAATATACTGTAAAATGTAGCGATTGTGTATTTTGTGGGCAAAACACACCAGCCAATTGCACACAGAAGTGTCCCACAAACAGCGGGTCTTTGTGACACCGAGAATGTGATGATGTTTTATTTTTGGGGGGTGGGGGGAGAAGGGGGTTTAAAGAGAAGTTTAGAATTGGAATCAGAATGGTCACAGCATAGAAAGAAGTCATTCAGTCCATCATGTCGGTGGTGCACACTACCCATTCCCATTTCCCTACATGTTCCCCTCCTCTTTCCCTTTAATTACTTGTTTTTCTTCAAGTATTAATCCAGTTCCCTTCAATTACGCTATAATATGCCCTTCACGTCAGAAAGACATCCCAGACCGCTGGACAATCAGGGGTTTTTGGACCCTCCTATGTGCTGCGATGGACTCCTCTTCAACAACCATTTGTGGTAAGGCATTTTAGATTATGTATTTTAAAAGGGAACCAAACTCCCATTTTTTTTTCCCTTTGGGTGATAATCCTCAAAGCAGTAATCCTCGATGTATTGATCCCCTTTGTTACCACTGACTCACCAATTTTAAACATTTTTATAAATTTTCAAATAATCCCATTTGGTCCTTGCTTACAAATCCTGATTGTAAGGCTCATTCATAGATAAATATATTCTGAAACATAGTGGTTTATAAAGTAGAATAAAACAAACAGGGTTACCATGGTGATGGGTTATATTGATTATGAGTCAAGTAACCTAATTCTGATTATTTGCCGGGGTTACCATTGTGACAGGTTTATATTGATTATGAGCCAAGTAAATTATGAGACAGACAACTAATCTTTTTCTACATATTTATCAGCAAAAAGAGGCTCAAATCAGGATGCATAATCCTGCCCCGAATAGACAGAAAACCAGCTAGGTATCTGTCTGATAAAAGCTGGTTCCAAGGTTGGTCTATTGTCTAAATTCTTCATTGTTTGAGTGAAGAATGTAGTTATAGATATTTAAAGAGGGAAAGAAGATGGTAGAGTTAAGGTTCAGCGCACTCTCTTGTCCATAGAACCAAAGATTGCCCGCATCACCTCTTTGTTTTGCATCTTTCATGCACTGCTCTACACGAGGGCTTCCCTGGAGCACATAATGTGGTGCCAACTGAACAATGCACATCTATGCAATTTTCACTGGCAATCACTGGCACTGGTTAATCTTTGGCAAGATTCTTAATTGGATTCTAATAAGTAACAGTCCTTAAAAATTATTGAATTATTTTTATTGGGGTCTGAGGTCCTGATGGCTTTACTATAACTATTACAGATATTGCATTTTTTTTAACTGAGAAAAGAAGAATATAACTTAATATGTATCGGTTTACAGCCACCAAAGTTTTTACCCTATAATTGAAGATGATACAGGGATGGGCCAAGGACAGCCAAAACCTCATTTCATAAATTGAAAACTTGCAAGCAGATTACTTGATGATAAACAGAAGATAAAATGATATAATGAGAAGTTCTTGGTCTGTCCCATGAGCTTGATGTCAAGACTGACTTTTATAACTATTTTCAGTAGTGAATTTACATGCTTAGAAAAGAGAAAATCATGTTCATGGTTATCAATGTGTTTTAAGTTTATCATAGTTTTATTTTATTACTGTGTTCTGTTTACATGATTTCCCTTTTCCTTACCATGCCAACCTTAGGAGTAGATCTAGATCCAGATCGAGACCCAACTTGTCAACGTTTCCATCCTTCAGATCAATATGGCCAAAGTTACTGATATCTTGTGGGCTATATTCTGGTTTGTAGTGCTATTTTTTGCTGCCTGGCCACTCAGTATATTGCTTGGGGCCTTCTACGGTTTTTTATCTCCTCTGACTACCTGTGTGGGACTGAATAATGTCACTGATGTGCTTCTGAAAGGCGCAAACCTTGGCAGAACCTGTGCTGAGAACATGAGATCGTGTAAAGCGCTCTGCTCAGGAAATTTGAGTCATTGAGAGACAGCTACAAGCAAAACTCCACTGTACTGTGAACAAGCTCCACTTCACAGGTGAACTTAAAATATTTTCGTTGCCTCCATGCTGGACGTCCAATACCTGCTTACTAATTTTCACAGGTTCCAAGCTGATGCTCACGATTTGATTCTGCAGCCTACTGAACACTTTATTATTTAATATTATCAAAATCTATATTTAAAGAAATGGAAAATAAACTTCTACAATATTTGTGATATTACCAGATAATAAATAATTCCAGCCTGTGCTATATAAATGCAAGTTGTTGTTGTTGAATCATCTGTGCGTGAACATATCTAGCCAGGAGAAGGGCACCACACCTACTTAGCAAAGGCTGATTAAAAATCCTGCACTTTATACACCTATTTGTTCCACAGATGATGGTCTTTGATCCCCAATATGTCCTGGAAGTATTGTGCTGGGATGAGTGTTCTATCTTGTATATATTGGTCATACCTTAGGACTCAATTTAGTAGGCAATAATGTGTGAAGTCTGTAATTTTTTAAAATTAAGCATAGTAGACAGGTTGAGAAAGCTAATCAGATCCAATATGTTTAATCATGCGGAAACGGTTTGCTTATTGTATAAAGTGGCAATTTGTCTTTGGTCACTCAGCCTTACCTTATTCAAACAGTATATGGACATGTCTAATGGGCATATCAGAGCAAATAGAATCTCCAAACAAAGCTCCATTTATATGTGTGTGCAAGTGTTTGCATTTTTTTCAGATTTCTGCAGTACTTTCCGAATTCCAAACCAATCAGGTTGAACCAAGCTTTTTCTCCAGCTGCATACTACTGTGACTAAGCACTTTGGAATATTTCAATGAACCTTAAGCAAGTCACGCATAACATTGTGTAAGTTAAGAAATATCCTTTGAAAAAGAACCATTTAATAGCGAATTATACTGGGGAGGACACGTTTGCAGGGCTATGGGGAGAGCACGGGGGAGTGGGATTGAATTGGATAGCTCTTTTCAAAGAGCCGGCATAGACACGAATGGGCCGAATGGCCTCCTTCTGTGGTAAAGTTCTATGATTCTATGATATTTGAAACTGGAATATTAGTTCCCAGAGCTCTGAAAACTTCTACAAGGTAACTTACCCCCAAGTGCCAGTTAGCGACAACTTGGAGCAGCTTAGGTGAGTGAAAAGTGGTGTTGATATCCAGGGTGACTAAGACAAGGCAACCTGGAGGAAGAGAACACTGTAGAGCCGAAGTGAATAACTCTTTTTTTAAAATTGGCCCAAAGTGCATGTCTCCAACCAAATTTAAATGTAATAAATGATTTTCTTGTCTTGTTTCAGCAGAAGGAAACTTGATTCACAGCCCCTCTCATACTGCTTCAGACTGCTTATAGTCCAATATTATGGGAGTCGACATATATTATGAAGGAAAGCTCTTTGCAGTTTTTAAGTAATGACTTGAGTCTCTGCTGTGTTTTACAATTAAGGACTTAAATTACAAGAAAGGTGCTACGTACTTGTGGAGCTTTGATATTTCAGTTACCAATGTATTCAGCAGAAAGTATGAAAAGCAACTAAATAGCATTTCTGTTTTCACAGTTTGGTGTTGCGATTATATTTTCTATTTCTCTGCCAGAATGGTATATTGTGAGTGAGGCTAACCAGTTAGGATAATATTTGCAATTTCCTCTTTACACATGCTCATCTTTTACTAGTTCTTGTCGACTTATTGGTTGAAGTTACTTTACTTTCCCTTATGTCATTTGTCATTGTGACATGTATTTATAGGTAATTATATTTTTCCCCTGAATATTTCCCACTGAAGAGCAAATATAAAGCTAACTCACTTGCCTTTTGGTGTATATTGGCGGGGAAAATATCAGTTACCTCTTTAAGCACCATTCAAGCATTGATCTGCTTGAACAGTCGTGCCATTTTTGAGAAATCTTACCTGGAAACCTGGGACCAAACTTTCGAAGTCTATAATCTACAGGTATTGCAACTTTCTAATCTTCAACATTTTCTTTAGTTGATGAAAATTAACATCCTTCAGTTATCAAGTTATATAAAGTCCTTAAAGTCCTTACAGAATGACATGTTGATTAAAGTAACATTTTCCAAAAGAACTAATGGGTCATATTGTAGTGGGAGGTGGTGGGAGTGGGGGTGGGTACGCAATTGTAAATCCCTTTGAGGCAGTAAATTCTATTTTAGGATGTCCACTCGACGTGAAAGATGCTATAGAAATATAATATTTTATTGCTCTGTGAAGTTTTATGCAGCAGTAAATACTAAACTAAGAATGATAAATTATACCAAATCTCTTCAGAATTGCTGCCTGCTTAATAATAAAATAATCTCTGTTTTCCTCATTCCAGTAACCCAAATTTGATCATTTGTAGTCTATCAACTGGACCAACTTTCTGAGCAACATGAGTTGTGGTGATTTTATGTGGTCCCTCTTCTGGCTCTTAGTATTGCTTATATTTGGCTGGCCTCTTGGGATTTTTTTTGGGCCAATATATGCTTTTGTTGCTCCTCTGACTACTTGTATGGGGTTTGATAACGTCACGGATATTCTTCTAAAAGCAACGAACCTTGGTAAAACATGCGCTGAAAATATGATATCGAGTAAAGCTGCCTGCTGAAAGGACAACTTCTTCCAACAAAGAGAAACATTCTCATCTGAAAAGAAATTGCTACAGAACCATCAAACACTATAATATTGCTCCGGAATGTTTCACATTTATGTCCTTTTGCCTTATTTTTGCCTTTTGCAAATTTCTACCATGTAATTTTGAGATGTAACCAAGTAGATGAAAGAAGAACTAATTATTGTATTAGTTGTGTCATTTTTCAATTAAACGACAAAACACAATTTTGAAATGACTTACTTGAATTTCTGTATAAACTTGGAGATTTCATGCGTTTAAAGTCTCAAAAAAAATGTAGTCACTCAATTCATGATTGTTTTGTAGGACACTGATGTGTGCAATTGACTGCTGCATTTCATCCATAAATATAGTCAATTCACTTTATAGTATTCTTTGAAGCGCTTCAGATGTCTCAAAGACATGATAAGGCGCTATATTAAATGCAAGGATTATTTTTATTAAAAATATCTAGCTATCACTGAAGTGACAAGAGTTGGCTAAGAAGTTATATCAGCTAGTTCTTTGTGACTACACCCAAATGGTGGCATTTTGTATTTTTGTAAATGCAAGCTTTATTTCTTGAAGAAAGATGCAATGCTTTATTCAGGATAAATTCTTGAAGTGCTTAACAAAGACAGAGTGGGTATGTTTCTAGTAGAGCTTTTAAAGCGAGGGGAGCCAAATGCTTCTGAAAACCATGTTCCATTGACTTGTGAAAATTATGTTGTCTTTACAGTTGCGCTTCCTTACCCAAAGTTTTTAGCCCATTTCCTAGTTGAAAACTACCCATAAATTGAGACTATTTTCACTCAGAGAGGACATCAGTGAAAGATAATGGGATTTGTCACTGATGTAATAATAAAGGGTAGTTTTCTGTGGGTGGGTTAAATGCGTATTGTTGTATTAAATTGATGGTTTTCTCTGCACTATGAGTGCTTAACGCATACACTGTATGCCCAGACCGGGAAAGTGTGCCATTACTGGAGTGACACCATTCCCTTTAATAGCACCTAAAAGCTGTGGAATTGATTTAGATAAGAGGTTTTTATCTTAACAGCCAATCAAATTGGAGCCTAATTCAAGTGACAGTGCAAACTAATATATTTTACAACCGAAGGTCTAAGTAAAATGTTGTTCAGTTCCTATCCTTAATGCCAATTAATAACTTTTTTTGGAATCTAGGGATTGTTCACCAAGATTGATTTTCCTCCTGTCTACTAAATATTTTTATTCTATATCTATTGATTTACTCTACTCACTTAATGTTTTTGGCTTATTTCTGACATTAATTTAACTTGGATTCTGTTCTCATCAGTTATTTACTCTTTTGCATCTCTTCCTACCATTACTCACATACTCTCTTCCATCTTCAATTTAATATCTTTATCTTTCAGTTTCCTTCTGGTCTTTTTATTCATTTTTTTCACAAATAGCCTCACTCTGTGCACACAATTGAGTTTGTGACTCAAAGACAGTTTAATTCACCAACAATTTTTGTGGTATTTATACCCACCATCGTGTAAATTGTTCAAACACAGATTGCCTACTAAAATTTGCTGTAGATAGTATTGTTTTCACGTCAAAGTGTCACAGATACTAATTTTTCTGCAGACAGCGAGGAATCTGAGTTAAAAGGTTGTTTTTGGTTTCTTTACCTACCAGAAAAGGCAGGGAGTTGGCACATCCTGTCTTTTCCTGCCTGAAGGAGAGCAGTTGTCCTCTTTTTGACTCTACCTGGTTTGGCACAATAAAATACAAGATACCCTGATCTTAAATTACGGGCATGGATTACCCAATCTTTCCAATTGTCTTATTCCTACCCCTCTCCCCCCACCTCCACCCCCCGAAAATTAGCGACAGGTCTGGAGTTACTCCCTCTGCTTGGCAGACACTGACCTGCTTCATGACCCCGTCCTGCCTACCTCACCAACGGGAGTCGTGCCTTCGGCCTATTAGCCTACTTTCTATAACTCAAACTTGGTGTTCCTTCACTTTGCCACTTCCCTCACCTTCTTCATCTGCCTCAAGACCGTCTTCTTTGACCTTGCCTTCAGTCATCTTCCCAAACCACCCACCTTGGACCCCACCCATCCAGAATCCAACCCTAGCTCCAGTGCAAGTCCAGCATCTTGGGACACCTCCCAACATGGAAGGCGCTATATAAATACAATTTGTTGTTGTTAGAGGTTGCATGGGACAATGAACCATGTTCCAGAATATACCCCCCAGATCTACCTGGATTAACTAGATTTCTAGAATCAGATGCTCAGCAGTAACTATAAAGAGTCTGCTGAGCTGAGTGTTTATCCCCACCTTGCAAGTCACTCTCATAAGCATGAATCAAGGAGCAGCATCGGGAAACACCTCTGTGCGATTGTTGTTACTAGTGATTGGTCATATAGCAATGTTATCCTGATAATGCTTTCCTTCATACTGAAAGCCTGAATGAATGTTGGATCTAATGCAATATAACAGCAATCAGACAATGATTTGCGCTTGGAATTACACAGGCATCATTAAAACATGGCAATCTGACGAATATTAGCAAATTGTGTTTTCCTTGTGCTATAGGTGAGTGATGGTGGTTCCTACATTGAAATAATGTTTTAACTTTTTGAAGACGACTAGACAAAGTTTCAATCCAGAATCGTCAATCAGTGTGAAGTATGTGGATCTCGACACTGAAACAAACCTCTACTGCAGAAATAGGGGTATGGTGTGACAATTCATGGGAGTCTTCTGCTGAAAATTTGGTTTTGTGCTCAAATTTGGTTCAATCTTTATGAAAGAAATATTCCTGAATAATTCCTTTACTATCAATCAATACATCATTACAATCCATATATTGTGCTTAAAATATAATAAACCTTGCATTTGTATTGTGGATTTATTTAAAAAATATTTATTGCTTTTGCAAGTTGATAAGTTGAATTGCTTTGCCGGGTCACTTGTCGATGTCATTTTGTCATTATGACATGTTTCTGAAAATATATTTTATTTCCACGAGTTATTTCCCACAGAAATAAAACTGACAAGTTTTTCAGTGATTGCATTAGAAGTATCTCCCATCTCTTTTGAACAACATTCAATTGTTGACCTCTTAAAGGACAAATGCCTTCTTCTGTGAAACCTTGGCAAGAACAGTAGTTCGAAACCTCCATCATCCAAAATCTACAGGTATTATAATGTTTTAAGCTTCAACATTTTATTCACTTTCTGAAAATTAGCATTATTTATAAGTTGCATTCCGTGATTAAGTTGTAGAAAGTCTAAAGACCCCTTATAAAACCAATGTTGACAGTGTTTATTTTCCTGAAGAGCTAATATAGATTACATTGTGATTTTGTGAAATGAACGTCACTGCCCTAGTTCAGTTAATTATCTATGATACATTTAATAATAATAATCCTAGCATTTGATATTGCGCCTTATCACATCATTGAAACGTCTCAAAGCACTTCACCATTTATTTTTGTTTAAAAACTTACAGGAGCCCATATTAGCATACAAAGGAACCTTCAGTGAGTGAAATCCCTGGCTGCCTTATGTAAGTGCAATGCCTTAATTGAGCATTTACCAAATACATACGAAGAGCTTGAATTGTTTCTTAAAATAAAGTCATTTGTTTGTTTTAAATAGTTTTTCGAAATATATTTACAAACGAAATATAGACTTGTTGTTAGTATATTAATGGTGTATCTTCTGCAATATCAAGTTGTGTTTGATTATGGTTAAAATCAAAATCACCCTAACTAGTTGTTTCACATATATGTGGTACAGAACAATTATTATTTGCCCTTATTTGTGGAATACACAATATTTAACAAGCAGTGTTAAAACACAGTTTGTGCCCTGTGTGTTGTAATCACATGATTATAGAATTAGAGAGACAGCATACAACAAATATTTCAAATGTAAAGTTTTAATGGTATCAAGTTTAACATCAACATTTAAAAATAAATACGAATGGAGGAATCTACCATAGTTACTTTGTTACTCAATAGAACGGTAACTAAATAATTAGAAATTGAGCAAATGTTTATCCACACATGATCTTTAGGATGCCAGGAATAATTTATGTTTTCCTCATTTCAGTATTTTCCAATCTTCAGAGCAACTTGAATTTGAGCGTTCTGCACAACCGATAGCAAGATGAGTTGTAGAGATTTCATGTGGTCCTTATTCTGGCTCTTAGTATTGCTTTTGTTTGGTTGGCCGATCGGAATATTCTTTGGTGGGATCTATGGTTTTGTCTCTCCTCTATCTACCTGTATAGGCCTGGATGATGTTACAGATGTCCTTCTAAAAGCTGCAAGCCTTGGTCGAACGTGTGCTGAAAATATGATATCAAGTGAAGCTGCCTGCTAAACAGCAAACTCTGCTATTTGAGCAAGGAAAAGAATGTCGTGCCATCCCCAACAAGCCATTATGACTCCAAATCTTTAAATGTAGGGACAATACCATTACTTTCCACTACTGAATTTCAAAGAGAGTGGTGTTTTTTTGTCTCTTGACAACATGCTTCTGAAACAATTGTCTGAAATATTTTAGGATGTCACCAAATAAATCAGGTTTCCTAACAGTTGTATGTTTGATTCACATGCGTCACAAAATAATAATAATGATGCTTGCATTTCATACAGTGCTTTTCACTTTGGGAGGCAATGTTAAAGCACTTCTCTTCAACTGTGCCTTCAAACCCCCCTTCTCAACTCTCTACCCCCTCCTCGCTCCCTCCCTTCCCTCCCCTCACCCTGACCATTTCCCCCCTGCTCAGGTCCCGACCCAACTGTCCAGTGCCTTGGGACGTCCTCCCGACGTGAAAGGCGCTGTATAAATGCAATCTTGTTGTTGTTGTTGTGGTTTACTTTAAAGTGTAATGACTGTCTTTGTGGGTGAACAACATTTTGCATTATTTTAAACAAACTATATTTTTTTCCCCCTTTAAACAACAAGATCTAGCTTCTTGTTGGTATCCTAAATTAGAAAGTTGGGAGTTTAAGGCCCATGTTAGGACATTGAGCTCATGGTTGATGCTCCAGTGCAGTGCTAGGGAGCAATGAGTTGTCCAAAGTGCTGTTCATTGGATAAAATGTTTAACCAAGGTCTCTCTGCCTGTTCAGGTGCACATTAAAAATCTCATGGCGTCATTCAAAAACGACAACAACAAAATTACATTTATAAAGCACCTTTCACATCGGAAAGACGTCCCAAAGCGCTGAACAGTCAGGTGTCAGGGCCCGAGCTTGGGGGAGGGGTGGTGTAGGGGTGAGGGAAGGCAGAGAGGTGAGAGGGAGAAAGGCACAGTCGAAGAGAAGGGTCTTGAGACCAGCCTCATTGGAGGCAACGGAGAAAATGAAGTGAAGGGACCGTGGGATGGAGTTCTATAGAAGGGAGCTTCTCTCAATGTCGTACCCAATAATCCTGCAGCCCCCAAAAATGTTCACTCACTTGCTAGCAGTTGGAAGTTTTGTGGGTCATTGCTATGCATAAATTGGGTGCCATATTCCCTACAAATCTACACACTGCACTTTACAGAAAATTGTTTGAAACACTTTTCAATGTAAGTTGCTTGGAGTTCCCAAAGAACACATGTCTATCATATCTATGAAATGGATCATTGTTAACCTGAAAGACTAATTCCAAGTGTTAAGGAGCAACGTGGCAATATATATATCCAAATAGGATTGTAATTAATTCTCTAAAATGTATAGATTTTACAACAACAACAACAAGATTCCATTTATAGAGTGCCTTTCACGTTGGGAGGACGTCCCAAGGCGCTGGACAGTTGGAGCAGGGGGGAAATGGTCAGGGTGAGGGAAGGGAAGGGAGGGAGCGAGGAGGGGGCAGAGAGTCGAGAGGGCAGCTGAAGGCACAGTCAAAGAGAAAGGTTTTGAGACCGGCCTTGAAGGAGGAAAGGGAGGAGGCAAGGCGAAGGCACTGGGGGATGGAGTTCCAGAGCCTAGGGGCTGAGAGGCTGAAGACCCGGCCACCGATGCTCGGGCGGGGGATACAAGGGACAAGGGAGAATTAAAAGCCTTCTGTGGAGAAAACACTTGTGTAAACTGGAAGGACCAAATGATCAGTTTCTATGATGTAAGATGCTATGATTCTCCTCAAACATAAACTTTGTTGACACTGGGTAAATCTCAGATGTTAATGAAAGTGGCTGCCTTTCTATAGCACTGATGCTAATTTTAAAAGTTCAGATGTAAGATTTATGTGTCGACATAAAGATACAATGCAGCATCTGTGTTTCCAGCCTTTTATACCATTCACCCAGCAAGGAATCGAATTGTAAATAAGGCCAACTGTTTCACTGACTGGGTTGCTCCCGCCCTGCTGGCTCCTCTTTTTTGCTGAGCAACAGGTGGTGGTAAAGGGCAGCTGGCCATCATAGGTAATGTTTACTTTGGCTTATTTTGGTGACAAATGATGACAATGCTGATTCACTCTTCAGAGAACAGGACTTGAACTTACACTATCAAATGCTAAGGGTTTCTAATTATTGGTAACATAAGAATTACATTTTTTACAAAAATATTGCATTTGGTAGGTTTAGAGTTTAGATTTAACACTGAACATAATAACCATTGTGTAGGGTTGAATCTTACTGAAATATGGAGCCAACAATTTAGGCTTCATAGCTGCCCTGACATTGCCAAAGGGCACTACTACTGATTGCCAAAGGAGAATGGCATCTATTAGATCAGTGGCAAAATTATCTCATTACATGTTCACTTTCCCAAAAGGAGTCAATAAATAAACCATATATCTTAGTTTTCATTTTTAAAATGTGTCCTAAAATATTATGGGAATGTTTGGAGAATTTGATGAAAACTGCGAAGAAATAATTTAAAAAGGCCAACTTATTGACAGTAAACCCTGAAGAAAAATGCGACAGTAGAGTTGAAATAGTTTTTGCCCAAACACAAAATAACAAACTGCAGAACTTCCATGTTATAATGGTTGGATGTGCCTGTTTCAGTGAACTGTATTCGGCAATGTATCCAGAATTAATTGGTTGTGAAGTAAATATACAATATTAAATGGTTCTGTTCATGCTTCTGTTCTATGATTTTTGTTACTTAGTTCAATGTAATGCATTTACACATTATAAGCCATTTCAGATACACAGTGTTATACTCTTAATGTTTACAGAAGTCTTCAGCGGCGAAGCACTAAGTCCATCTACAGCAGTGTTCTAAGGGGACTGTATTATGCATAATATATAATTAAGAATCTAGTCTTCCAGGCTCGTGTGCATAACAGCTGAGAAACACACTGAACATGATCCAATGGTTAAGTCTGTCATCTGCCCCAAAGAGTGAGTGTGTGAGTGTACCAGATTGTATTACATCCTAACTGGTAAACTCCAAGGTCCACAGGAAGCTTTTAGTGATCGTTTACAATTTTGCACATTTCTGCAAAACTATTTGGGGTAAGAATGGCAGCTATGGTTCGATGGCAACATGAAGAAATGTGAAAAGTACAGCCAGGATTTTAAATGAGTACAGCCTTGTAGTTGTGCTTGTAGAATGTGCTGTCTGCCAATATTTTCCGAGTTGTTGCTTACATTCATAAGATTGACTTTCACTGACACCTTTCTGTCTACCGTGGAACCACCTCTACTTGGCTAACCGTGGCTAACCGTGACTCTTACGTTTACGGTTTGTGTAGACGCTCGACCGTAAGACATGGCTGATCTTATTTTCAAACCAAAATAATTCCTGCAGCTGAATGAATGCAAATATAAATATCAATACATACGTGTTCTGACATAATGTGAGAATTCACTCGCCAATTACAATTAGGCAGATCCATATTTTGCTGATACAGTAGAAGGAGCTCTCCTTATTCCCTCAAAGCAAATGAAAGGTGTGCGGTTTGATGAGAGCCGGATTTGCTTTGCCAGGAACAGATCAAACCGGGAGACTGCCCTGGATGATTTTATTTTTCTCCCTCTGGAAAAGATCCAGTTTATTCGACCAGTTTAAGACATTTGGGACGTTTGAGAATATGTCTGATTTTCCCAAAGTGGATAGTTTCGACGAAAATATAATTGTGTGTGTGTTGGGGGGTCGTTGGTAGAAGGCAGAGAGTTGATAAAGCACAGCTATTTCCTATCGTTATGTTATTGGATGGGTGTTCTTCCAACTATATTTTATATATATATATATAAAGTATATATATATATTTTATACCCGTATAAATGATACAAGTCCAGTTACTCTGTTCTGTGGTGTATGTCCTCGAACAACTCCATCCTTCACTACGTGGATCTCTCTCTCTCAAAGCACCGCTTTCGTCCGGTTTAAATGCGGCAAAGTCTCTGACACCGATTGAAATGCCTTTTCGTATTTTTTTGTAAAAATAAAAAAAAATGAATTGACGAGTTTTTGGGGTTTAACGCGCATTACGTTCGGACGGAGTTGCAAACCAGAAAGACAGACAAGAGACACAGACACAGACAGACACAGACAGACAGAGAGGTGCCGACATCCAGAGGAATCCAACCCCCCGAACATCGGCGCTTTTGCGCACCATCTCCACTCCGTTTCGACGCCCGAACGGATGCAGCGGCCGAACAAAAATACACCAAAGCCTCCGCTCCGGTGCAAGTTGTTGGCCTTTATTTGGAGGGGAAACGCCTTCGACGAAAACGGGTCGACTTCAGCAGCACTTGTGTCTGACTGCCCTCTCCCCCCCCTCTCCCCCCCTCTCCCCCCTCCCCCGGCGGGTGGGGGAATGCTCTCAGCGCCCGTCTTTCCCTATTTGGAAGTGTCTGTGCAGCTCCTGGTCCGGGGGTCGGAGCGGAGCCGCCGCCGGCACTGCCCTTACATGGGCTGCGCTCTGGGAACCGCTTCGCACTCGCGCAGCGTCCGACTCTCCTTCAGGAGCCGCTCTCTCCATTCATGGCTTCTCCGGCGCTCGGTGGCGTGAAAGCGACCAAATAAGGACACGGTCCCCGGCTCTCCGCCCCACTCTCCCCCCCCTCTCCCCCCCTCTCCCCCCACCCCCGACGGGGCTTTGGGTTTCGGCAGCACATCGGGGAATATAAATCTTGTCCCTCGCACTCAGCTTCTACCCATCTTTCCAGAGGAGTCAGGAGAAGGCGCTCATCTGGTGAGTACCTCCGACTTCAACCAAAACTCTCTCTCTCTCTCTCTCTCTCTTAAGGCGCAGAAATCTTTTAACAGAATAGTTTTGTTGATGTGCTTTTGTTTAGGGTTTCAAGATACTGCTTTTTGCTTTAAGGTTGCGGTTCCGACTGAGCTAATTTGGGAAAGAGATGGTACACAGATGAAAGATAAGATGCATAAGAAATAAAACCAGCAAAACGCACCTTGTTTGCATCTGTAAAGCAATGCAGGATCAGGAAAGCCATTCATAAGGGTTCAACATCCATTATCTTAACTTAACTTATCACAGCTTTATTGCTTTCTACCCTGAAATTGAACGTGTTATTATTTCGATCTTTAATTTTAATACCTGCAATTTTTTTCCAAAAACAATACCCAGTCCAGAAATGTAATGCCCTGAAGTAACACGTTTGTGTTGTGTAGAATTTTTTTTTNAGAACTAAACTTGTTTCTATACCCATAGCCATGTCGATAAGGTGAAAGAACAGCAGAGTAAAATTGAGTTGAAAGCTATATTTTTTTTTGATAGAATGACTTAACCATTTCGCTAACGTTGACCTTTAAATAATAAATAATAATAATCCTTGCATTTGGTATAACGCTTTTCACGTCTTCTAGACATACCAAAGCGCTTCACAGAATATACTGTAAAGTGAATTGACTGTATATTTGTGGGCGAACGCGGAAGCCGATTGCGCACAGCAATGTCCCACAAACAGTCATGGATTAAAAATGACCAATTTATTATTGTTTTTTTTTGGAGGGATTATTATTAGGCGTGTGGAGTAAGGAAACTTGCCCAAGGTTTCGCCCTCTGCCTGGAATTGAACTCAGGTCTCTCACTTGCAAAGCGAGTGCTCTAACCACTGAGCTACAGGAATCCTTTTAAAGACCTTTTATAGCATTGAAATGTTTAAGAGCAGCAAAGGCTTTTATGAAAGTTAACTTAATTGAAGCTCGATCCAAACATGAACAGCAGCCAAACCATCGCCTGGTGTCCTCTCCTGAATTATAATGGACTGAATTAAAAAAGAGTTCAACAAAAAGAGTTTCAGATTTAACACCAAACTTTCATTAAAGGCAGGTTCTCATGGGGAAAGATCAAGACACGTGCAGCTTAATTAATGATAACGATCCTTGCATTTTTTTAAAAAATTGGCGCTGAGATCCTTACGAATTTCAATGCTGTTTGTTTTAAGTTGTCTTGTGAATATCAGCAAATTCCATACCTGTGGCAGATCTCTTGACAATTGCGGGACTGAGCTTTCAATAATAATATGATTGATATTTAATAATAATACAATAATAATTTGATTATTATTTAATAATATAATAATATGATTATTATTTAATAATGATTATTTTTTAATAATATGATTATTATTTACAAGGATCGTTATCATTATTAATCAAAATAAAGATATGCATTTTGCATGCTAATCGATGCAAACGGATACTCTCAGTGGCGACGATGTATTTTTAACCTTGTTGTCTTATGTGTACAGATCCCAACAACATAACCATGTGCGACGAAGAGGAAACCACCGCCTTAGTGTGCGACAATGGTTCCGGACTGGTGAAGGCTGGTTTCGCCGGGGATGATGCCCCCCGAGCTGTGTTTCCCTCCATCGTCGGCCGCCCTCGCCACCAGGTACTTAAAGATATAGCACAGGGCCGCCTTTCATCTAACATTACACCAGGACTTTAGTAATAGCCACGTCCTCTTCAATAAATTATACAGGTCCAACAGCAAAGCTTTTTATTTTGAACAAATACTTCGTTTTCAAAGTTTTCCTTTGATAAAAGACTTAGTTCTTATTTAAAGTTTTAGTGAAAGTTTAAGATGTGTCTTTTTAAGAAAGCCCCTCTCTCATTTTAAACCACAGACGTCGCTTCATCAATGCTATTTCCCGATATTTTCTATTCAGATTTAACGCAAAACACTTGTCAGACTACTTACATCGGTTTCTATTATCTCAAATGCGTATTAAGTATGTTTTATTCATTATTGTAAAAAAAACCTAAGGGAATCAGCAGGGACTGTATGTAGTGCAGGGCACACATCAACAAAACTTAACAAGATTGTGAGAGAAAGCCAGAGAGGTGTAGCTTTCAAGCTTGTTGATGCATCATTCCATGTGTTGTAGGGTGTCATGGTTGGCATGGGTCAGAAAGATGCCTATGTGGGGGATGAAGCCCAGAGCAAGAGAGGTATCCTTACCCTGAAGTATCCCATTGAGCACGGCATCATTACCAACTGGGACGACATGGAGAAGATCTGGCACCACACCTTCTACAATGAGCTCCGTGTGGCTCCTGAAGAGCATCCCACCCTGCTCACAGAGGCTCCTTTGAATCCTAAAGCCAACCGTGAGAAAATGACCCAAATCATGTTTGAGACCTTCAACGTCCCAGCCATGTATGTGGCTATCCAAGCTGTCCTTTCCCTGTACGCCTCCGGTCGTACCACAGGTAAGTCTAATATCCAGACAAAGATGGAAGATTATATTTTTAAAAATACACATTATATTAAATGTATAACTTATCAACAGATTATCCAGATAAAGCATATCTAGTCTGAATTTTGTATTTCTTAGCTGAACATTTTGAAATATAAATAAATATTGTCTGATGTTGTGGCTTCATCAGTTTTTTTAAAAAAGACTATTGTCAAATTAGCTGGGCAAAAGGGTCGAGTAGTAGTAGAATGGTTCATGAAGTCTTAATTCCTGTTGTTTTCTGCTCCTTTAGGTATTGTCCTGGACTCTGGTGATGGTGTCACCCACAACGTCCCAATCTATGAAGGTTACGCATTGCCCCATGCCATCATGCGCCTGGATTTGGCTGGTAGGGATCTGACTGACTACCTCATGAAGATCCTCACTGAGCGTGGCTACTCCTTTGTCACAACCGGTAGGTTAAATTCAGTTCAGTTCACTCGGCATAACCTTATTGGTGTTCTCCAACCCAGAAGCTTGGAGGATGGGCATCTAAATTGTTTCCTTGTCTCTCTGCAGCTGAACGTGAAATTGTCCGCGACATCAAGGAAAAACTGTGCTATGTCGCCCTGGACTTTGAGAATGAAATGGCCACCGCAGCCTCCTCCTCCTCTCTGGAGAAGAGCTATGAGTTGCCCGACGGTCAGGTTATCACCATTGGCAATGAACGTTTCAGATGCCCAGAGACCCTCTTCCAACCATCCTTCATCGGTAGGTATTCAAGCTCAATGTTGACACCAACCCCCCCCCCCCACCCCCCCACGCCCCTTCCCTACTACGAAGGCAAGGTTATGTTATGTAACAGCTGATTGATGGATAGACACGTGTACTTTATGTACTGTATATTCATCAGAGCTTCTCCAGCAGTTGCTTTGCTGACATATTACTTGCATTACCATCTGTTGCCAAATCCTGTACTCTGGCTTGCACCTGTTGCTCTGTAATGACGGTTTGGCATCAAGTAGATCTATCTGAACAGTTGCCACAGTTCTAATTTCTTCTCCCGAAATATAGCGCACCCCTTTGCTTAATACAATGCAGCTTGCTTGGAAGCTCAGTTCACAATAGTAAAAGATCGCCTATTCTCCTTGCCACAGGAATGGAATCTGCTGGTATCCATGAGACAACTTACAACAGCATCATGAAGTGCGATATTGACATCCGTAAGGATCTCTACGCCAACAACGTCTTGTCCGGTGGTACCACCATGTACCCAGGTATTGCTGACCGCATGCAGAAGGAAATCACTGCCCTGGCCCCCAGCACAATGAAGATCAAGGTAATAAAATCAACAGTTCATTTTGGTAATATTCTAAACTATATCGAATTGTGGAATAGAACTATTTGAAAATGGTTTCAGTGCTATTAGAAAATAATAGGGAATTTATTGGATTTATTAGATTTTGAACGTTGCTAATACGATGCATTTTCACCGTACAATTAAGCATCTTGAAAACATTCCCTTGATTTGAGTTAGCGTAAATACTGTCATTTGAGAAGTCGGTGTTTGGAGATGTGCTTCATTCTCGTATTAATTGGATATGCCAATCTTTTTTCTCTCTCTCTAGATCATTGCTCCACCTGAGCGTAAATACTCTGTCTGGATCGGAGGTTCCATTCTGGCATCTCTGTCCACCTTCCAGCAGATGTGGATCAGCAAGCAGGAGTATGATGAAGCTGGCCCATCCATTGTCCACCGCAAATGCTTCTAAACGCCAGAGGGATTCTACCTTTCCTGGAACTCAGGTTGAGAACATTGTGCCTTTCACTGGTTTGAACTGGCAGGCCATCGGGAGACGCGCAATACTTCCTGAACTGTTATCATTGTACAGTTTGTTTACACCTTTGTGCAATTTATTTGTGACAATAATATTTATTGATTTATGAAAAATAAACAAGACCGGGACTTGCAACGTGTCACGATTCTTGTCTGTGTATTTGAGGGAAAGGGAGGGGATGGGGGGTGTGAGTGGAGGGCAGTTGAAAGTCACAGAATTACAAGTATTTCCTCTCACTTGGAATTAACCAGAGTGGACAATTGTATCAAAAATGAAGAACTACAACGTTTTAAACATTTTCCCTGTATAAAAGTATATTAAATACAAGGAGATGCATGTACATAGAAAGATAGTGCCACAGTTATGCCACAAACGGTCTGTTTCCGATGAATGATAAGTCACGGATAATAAGTAAAGCAACACCACTGAATTAACACCTAACAAGAACAGTACGCACCATAAGATGTATTACAAATAATGATGGATTAAAGAGTATCATTCAAAAACATGAAATCAACTCTTTATTGCTGTTTTTTTTTGTGTGGGGATGGCAAGGTTCCCTGTTCATCACTTAAAATAAACTGATAGTAATTTGCCAACCAAAAGGCAACCATAAATGGAAGCTACTACTGCTTTTCACTGTAAGTGAAATTTGATATTATCCTCTCTAAAAGAAGTACAGTACATTCAACACAAATAGCTGGAATTTAGCGCCCGAGGAATTGACCTGGTTATCGCATTACAAGCAGTACACATAACACTAATCTCTGACCATTGAGTAATACAGTACAGTGTGGCCCAGTGTGGCCATGTGAAGTGCTTTGAGGCATCCTTCCGACGTGATAAGGCGCTATACCAAATGCGAGGTATTATTATTATTCATATTGTATCTAGAGAGATCTTATTGAAGTATTCCAAAGAATATAGTTAAATCTAATCCTAATGGTAAGATTAACACAAATGACAAACTACAAGGGGCGTGTACTCAAGGGTAGGAAAGAGGAGGTAAACCAGTGAGTTTAGATTTAATTACTTGACACAACATGATGACTATGTGGAATGGACTGGAGGCACTGTGCCAGCAATTTCAACAGAGAATTTGATAGCTATCAAGTGAAGACATGGATTGAAGGGTGTGAGAGATGGAGCAATGTATAATTTTTTTTAATATTGACACCAACCAGCTGGACACAAAGATCATTTCTGGGATTATATATTTCTATGTATGATATCAGATGCAAGATCAGTGAATAAAAACAGCTCTGTTTTCTACTTTAGGGTTAGCAGAATATTGTCAGGGCTCATGCAAATTCAATCCTTGTGTTTTCATATTTTATGAGTTATTTCCCTGAATCCATAATAATCTTTCTTTAAAAGAGATTGTTTCCTAATTATGATTTGGGGTAACAGCAAGCTGGAGAGATCTGTTTCAGAAAACACAACAATGTTCTGTTGATGTTATTCCAGGGATTTGAAAGATGCTTCCTTTCTTAAATATATTTGATCCAGATTAAAATAAAATCACTTGGCAAGAAACCTTTGTAAAACTGAGATCTTTCAAAACCATGAGATATAATGTTGATGATGTGTCCTTGCATGCTTTATTTCAGAACTACTGGCCAGGAAGGTGAACACGTGAGAAAGGGCTAAAACATGCTTCAAACATTCATTGTGAAAGAACTGCAAGTGGAATATATGCTTATAAACATATCAAAGAACCCCATTCCATTAAAACAAAGTGAAATGAATGGAATGGAAACACAAAGATTGTCAACCCAGGTAGTGGATACATTTGTACTTGTGTTACATTTGTATTATTCAGCCTGGAGGGGTTAGAAAAACAACAGTCTGTGGTGAAAGATTAAAAACAAATACTTGAAGGAAATTCCAATCTTTCAAATAGGATTAATGGGCAACAGTTACTGATGTTCAATCTCCTGGAGATTGAGGCCAGTGTTAAAATATTACAGATAGCAAGAACATTGTAAAATATTTGTGCCCAGTTATATTCAAGGAATAATTTCTACAGGATGTGGTTGATTGATTTAGAGTCAACATTTGATGACATTTATTTATTTAGTACCTCCGCTCGGTGGGTACTGGCCTGCCCCAATCGGAGATCAACCCTTTGATCTTTCTACCCACCCTCTGGAACTCCATCCCTGTGCCCCTCTGCCTCCCCCCCCCCCCCCCCACCCTCCACCCCTCCTTGTCTCCTTCAAGGCCCATCTCAAGACCTTCCTATTTGACCATGCCATCAGTCGTCTACATAATGCGCAGACATTACACTTTATATCCTGTGAGTGCTTTCAGAAATCATCATGACATAAAAGGTGATATATATATAAAGTGCAATGATTTTATCTTCACCCAGAGCAAGCAACATTATTTATCCTTGTTTTCGTCTGGTCTTTCCTTTTCATAAAAGCTGAAAATTTCCAGCAATTAAAAAAGTAGAAATGTAAGAGTAAAAAGTAACAAAAGTAATATTTTAGGGGGAGCGCAAATTAAACCTCATTTGCCCAACCCCAAGAAGTAAATGAAATATTTAAAATAAATATTTAGTAATTGCATCCAAACTGAAATTTACATATAGAAAATATATAGGCCAGGAGGCATATTAAACATTAATCCTGTGTGATTATAATCATGAATGAAATGGCATAAACAACTAACATTTGCTAATCCATCTTGGCTTCTATTCGTTGGTTTTTGCTTGTGGCTCAAGGTTGCAATGTGTGGGTCCTGTTCATAATCAATTGTCAATCAACCAGTTGACGTTTTACTGGGTTTGTGACTCCTGTTAACCCTGCAATCCAAAGAGGGAGCCTGATCACTGCTAGAAAGTTTGCCAGACTATGCTCTCAATGGCAAATTATGCTGTTTTAGCTGGTTAATCTCCACCAGTACCCCCAGTGCACACTCTGGAGCCCCCACACCTTGCTTCTCAACAACCTATCCCTAATGACTCCAAAATTAGGTAAGCAGGGTGCATCCTTCTTGAAGAGAGTGCTTTTGTTTTTGGTCAGACACATGCAAAAGCTTATCACCATGCTTGAATACCCAAACAAACAAAGTTCCATGCATCCCACATATGCATGGAAATTCCAGAGATATGAGGAGAGAGTGTGCATTCCATTCTAGCCACGGGGACCTTTCTCTTTGTAGGTGGCATAGGTTTGTGGAATTCTCAGTCTGGTTTAGACACTCATAAGCATGATGATATGTTTCTGCACAGGCCAAATTAATACTACAGTTCTATACACAGTAGTTAAATCGTTTTGTTCCAAAAACAATGCACAAAAGTGCTTATCATTGCATATTCGTAATAATCAGGGCAACTGTGCATTTTCCAAAGGTATTGCGTTAATACTATAAATGCATCGAAGAAGAAGGGCATAAAACGTAGTTGGATCATTCTAATAAAACAGCAACTGAATAATCCTTGCTACGTAACATGATACATAACAATTTCAGTCCAAATAACCAAGCTTGAGGGTTAATAGTATGCGTGACCTGAAAAATCGTACTGTCGCATGAACCCTATAGAGGTCAGCCAGAACTGAGAGAACTGAATTGATCCTCAATAAGATTTGTCTCTTCCAGCCGAGCCACCAAGGACAAGCTGCAGTCAATTTCATTGAAAGTGATTTAAATTTGATTTCTTTAAATTTCATGTTCGCTGAGTTACTTCCAAATGTGACCCGCAGATCATTATTTACTCAGATCGTAGTCTTGCCGCGATTTGCTTCAGTTAAGACATGATTTCCTTCAGGTAGAGTAAAGGCTGAACGCAATACAATCCTACTCGGTCTGATACAAGCGTTTGCTCCAGCATCTTACACACGTGAACGTGTTAGCATTCCCTTCGAGCTAAAAAGCAAACCTGACCCACCTCAAATAGATTGCAATCCAGTCAGGTAGATGGAAGCGGTGCAATATCTGCACTCCCGAAGGAATATACAGCAGATCTGACGAAAATCAGAAACACCAGGATCTGTGAAATCCTCAGAAGGTTTTTAGGGGTTGGACGGTTTGGATGGGAAGCTTTCCCAGTACTTCTGCGAGTAAGAATCATTTTCGTCTTTGCGGGTTAGTTTTCCGGCCAGGATGCTCCCACCATGTCACAGGATTGACAGATACAAACGTGTATTCCGCACACGTGTGTGCAAGTGGTCCGCCATGTGATGGGGGAGGGGGAGAGAGAAGGAGAGAGAGAGAGAGAGGGAGGGGGGGGGGGGGGGGGGTGGAGAGAGAAGGAGAGAAGGAGAGAGGGAGAGTCTTTGCTTGCGATTTGTCGAGTCTACAACAGGCACAGAATGTACCAATTCACCCTACATCTCACACCTACCCCAAACACATTAAATACATCTCACGAGTCCAACACCAACCTATTGTGGTACATCTACGTATCATTGTTTTCTTGCGTTAAAATGCAAAATAAAATATATTCAACGGGATGCTGCGTTAAATACAGGGAACAGACATGTACGAGTCCATGTGGTCCCTTGATGAAATGTAAGAATGGCCCTGATAAATGTAATAATAATAATAATTATGGTTTATTATCTGATTATGTAAGGCTCTGTGGTTGCAGCCTGAGCTCAGCTGTCAGTGGTTCAGTACAGCTGGTGGATGGTGGATCATATTGAAAAGCAGTGTAAAGCTGTGCTGCTTAGGTTCCTGGTCAAGGTGTTCATTCATCACCGCTCTGCTTTTCGTGCCTTTGCAATCCTTACACTCGCATCGAGAGCAAGTTCTGCTTTGGCGGTTGATATACTTCTGGGATCTGGACACAGGTGAGGAATCTGCGTGCACTGAGATGACACTGCGCCCTTTACCGCAAATTAATCTGCGGACAGATATTTCAAAATAATGAAAACAAGAAAATCCCTGCGCGTTTGGCGGATATCCAACAACTTGTGTGTGTGTGTGTGTGTGTGTGTGTGTCGGTGACGCAGGAAGAGACTATTTAAAGGCAGATTAAAGCCCACATGACTCTAAAAGCCACCTTCGTCCATTCAGACCATGCCATCCTCCTGCCCAAAATAAGAGAGCTTATACTGTATTAATCGGGCAGTCAGCAGAATACATTGCAAGGCTTCGCCGCGCTCGGATTCAGTTCAGTGCCAACAGACTGCTTCGCCACGCTCTATGGGGTTTGATTGGGAAAAAATAGAGGAGTGATATTCCGCAGAACTAATTGTTGGTTGCCAACCTTCAGGTTTTTTCTTTTTTTACCTCCGGATGAACAACCATGGGAGAATGGACGATTTTAGAGAGACTGTTGGAGGCGGCTGTCCAGCAGCATTCTACAATGATAGGAAGGTAAGTGAGAACATAATCTGCAGTTTCAGCAAATCAGCCATTAAGGCTGGGATTTTAGCATTGGTCAGCCTTTTAATCCACAGTGCATTACACTATTATTATTGTATTCGTAACGACGGATCGGCTAACGATTCTGCTGGTGGAACACTTTCAGTAGAAATAACGAAGCCAGAGAGTGTGGTACGAAATGGTATAGTGTAGTTGTAACAGAAGATACAGCAGTAAAGACGTGTTTGGAAGTAGGCCGTTGATGCTTAGTGCTTGTAAGATACTTATCTTCAGCCCTTCACACGCCGACGTATATTCTTGGGTCAAGAAGAACTGAAGTGGATAGATATTTATTAGGTTAGGGTAACGAGGGCTATCAGGCAAAGGCAGCTCTTTGGAGTTGAGATACAGATCAGTCCCAATCTAACAGAATGGGGGATGCTCCTACCTCCCTGAGCCTGGCTCTTGCCAACCTGTGCCTTAAACTTTGGGGAATTAGGTAAAGCAGGATGTGACCCCCCCCCCCCCCCCCCCAACACCCCCCCAGGGAGAGAGTGCGCATTCCATCCCATTCCACTCCAACAATCTATCTCAGGAATTTCCACGTGTAGGTGGGATGCATGGAATTCTCAGCTCGGTTTGGATGGGTTTCCCCATGTGTCAGACACCGGCTGCCCAAAATAAAATTCAGCCCTTCAGTAAAGCAAACGACTCGGTTATAATGTTTGTTGTCGCACAATCAAGACGATGCCACTTAAAATTGCTGGAAAAGTTGGGGGCCTCAGACGTTGCCATTACGTATCTGCAGACTTTCTGCCTTTCCCGCAGCGACTGTTCTGCACGAGGACCAAACGCGTTGATAGATGAGAAAGATCGATACGGTTCTCGCTCTGCATTTGTTCTCCAGGATCTTGTTGACTGTGGTGGTGATCTTCCGAATCCTGATCGTGGCAATCGTTGGAGAGACGGTGTATGACGACGAACAGACCATGTTCGTTTGCAACACCCTGCAGCCGGGCTGTAACCAGGCGTGCTATGACAAGGCGTTCCCGATCTCCCACATACGGTACTGGGTCTTCCAGATCATCATGGTGTGCACTCCCAGCCTCTGCTTCATCACGTACACCGTCCACCAGTCCTCCAAACAGCGTGAGAAAAAATACGGCAACGTGTTTCTCACCGTGGACAGAGATTTGGACATGTTGGTCAAGCGAGAAGACAACAGGAAGATTAAAAATACTGTGGTGAACGGGGTTCTTCAGAACTCGGACAACTCCGCCAAAGCCGCAGAAACGCGGGACTCGGTCATCAGAAACAACAAGATGTTGAAGATAAGGAGACAGGAAGGGATCTCTCGCTTCTACATCATTCAAGTGGTTTTCAGAAACGCTCTGGAGATTGGCTTTCTGGTGGGACAATATTTCCTGTACGGGTTCAAAGTCCCGTCCATGTACGAGTGTGACCGCTATCCGTGCGTCAAAGAGGTGGAGTGTTACGTGTCGAGACCGACGGAAAAGACTGTTTTTCTCGTCTTCATGTTTGCAGTGAGTGGCCTTTGCGTTGTCCTCAATCTGGCGGAGCTCAACCACTTGGGCTGGAGAAAGATCAAGACCGCGGTGAGGGGGGCAAGGGCAAGGAGGAAATCCATCGTCGAAATCAGGAACAAGGACACACCACACCGAATAGGTGTGCCAAACTTTGGCAGAACTCAGTCGAGCGACTCTGCATATGTGTGAGATTCCCACGCAGGGATCGGACTCTCCCTCCCTTCCCTCCCTCCATCCCCTCCCTTCCCTCCCTCCTTGCCATTTATTGTCGATTTCATGCCTATACCTGTCTAAACGTTTCATGGCAATATTTTTTTTCAGAGTGAAGATGCACAGTGGGCGTCTTGACAACGGCCTGTTATTGTCTTTGCCCGTTTTGAACACTGCCAAAGGATATCAAGCGTGTACTTAAGTGTCTCAAGTGCATATCCAACGCAGAATGATCCTGCTTTGGGAAAAGAGGATAGTGACTTACTTGTGATTTTTTTTTCTAATTATTCCTCTCCTTTACCTGTTTGGCTGTGCATTTAAAAAATTTAAAAAATCCCTAGTTATGCGCGTTGCATCTCGTGACACAAGATCTTCGGGGTGAAACATACTATTCCAAGTAACTTGCACGACAGCGAAAGTGCAAGTGTGGGAAGCTAATACTATTCATACCTTGTGTACATCGATGCAACGTTTATAGTGTCGGGGCATTATTAATGATGTGACTTGCCATCAGTTGTCTGTCATACCAGGGGAGCTTCTGTACTTGTTACTGGGGGTGGTTTTCTCGTTCAGTGTTATGTGCGATATATCTTTCAGGAATGGCAGACACCTTCTGGTTTTTAAGGTGTGCGTTTTAGCACAAGCTTTGTACAATCAAACCACACAGCAGTTCCAGTCAGTTGGTGGGGTGGGGGGGGGGGGGGGGGGGGGGGGGGGTGGGTACAAACGTGCACATTTTCTTCTTAACGTATAAATTATGTGTTCAGTTAGAATTAATTCAGCTCTTTTAGATGTCACCTGCGTTTTTTGTACCAAATCTTTTCTTTTTTTTTTGGGCTGTGATTGGTTAGAGCTTCGTGTTTTAATTTTGCCTCTTAGTTCACACCATGGACCTTAATTGATGTTAATAATAATATATATGTATAATGATATATATAATGTATATTAAATATATTATATATATTATAATATGATGCAAATGTTTCTTATTTGCGAGTAGATTTGAGCCACGTCAAAGCGAAGAACTTTTTACATTCTGAGAAACTTTTTTTTAAAAAAAGTTAAAGATATTGTAGCAGTCAGGTTATTCCAGAGACCGTGAGAAAACGTACAGCTTGAAGGACCAAAGCCCTGGCGGTCAGCGAATTTAGTTATTTTTTTCCCCCTTTATTGTAAACCTTTATCTATTGTAAATGTTCTCCTGTCAGTACCGTATTGTTTCCTAAGTGCCACACCTTGGACAGATAAATTTACCCAAAACGCATAAAACTCACCCCAAACGTGACCAACCAACAGTTTTAAACTGCTCCATATGTGTGTGCTTGTCTGATCTTAAGTATCCTGTCATTTATAAAGTCTTTCAGTGTTCGTTCACCTGTACGAATTTTTAACACAAAATGTAGATTTGTAAAGTAAAATGTTTGGTGCTTACTTAATTTTTGTTACGAATGTGAAAAACAGAAGTAAACCTTTTTTTTTTGCTCCCATCCTTTCAACTCTACTTTTGCAGGTCGAGCAAATTGTCATCAGCAACTTCTGCAAGATTATGACAGTCTGCAAAAGAGAACTGATTTCTGGTAGTTTGTAGCTGATGGAGATATAAATTGTGCGAGGGTCGATGGTGACGGGTGATGGTAAATACACAGGATCAGTTAAATGTGAAAGAAAATATCGTGGCAGAATGTGGAAGGAGGGAAACAATAGTAATAAGAATAGTAATAATGCACAATTGGAATATGCCTGGGGCGACACTTGTCAATTGGGGGTGGGTGGGGAGGGAGAGCTGTAACTCCATGTATAACCTAATATGGAGGTTCATTGCACCCATAGTAACATTTCTACCAAGGAATGATATCAAGGCCATGTGTATTGTGATGCGTTTTTACAAATGTATTTACATTATTTCTACTGTATGTTCTATTACATGAAAATAAATCTATCTTTATAACAAAGAAATTGCAATACAAATCGTATTGGAATAAAGGTACTGTATTATGAAATCAAACCTCCCTCCGACTCTGTCTTGACATCTCTTTCGAATCAGTATCTTCCAAATCTGAAGGTTAATGGAGATTAGGTTTTGATATAACAGGTTTACCGTTGATGAGATCAATGAGATCAATTTGGGTGAAAAGATGATAGTCCTTTAGCTCTGGTTAATTATTCTGTGAAAACACCACAACATGCTTGTTATAAAGAGCACGGCCACACATCCGCAAATAATTGACCTAATGATAAATATGAACATTTATTAACAGATTGTTTTTGTCATTTAAATTAAACATTGTATCCAAAGTATCAAAGAAGCTCATAAATTAATGGAGTTATCTCAATTCATGTATGTACACAAACTGGTTCACGAAATTAACTTCTAAAATGTTATTTTTTGTGATATATCGCATTGCAGTTTATCATTATAAAAAAAGAGCATTGCAATTTTTTAAAAAATCAATTAGACTCTATACACCTGATACATGCACGATTTGTAAAAAAATATACACAGATATTTCTTTAACAGTAGCTCCTAAACAGTATTATTTAAGGACGTAGCAGAACAGTTTCCTGAACAAAATTCCAACAATTTGTGATCTTCGCTATTTTTATTCCATCTCATGGTCCATTTCCGATCCTAGCGTTCAAGTTCTTTTTAATATAACATGCAGAAAAGACACCTGCAGCGGGTGCACAGTAAATGCACTGCAAACAAATCCTCTGGAGGATTTCGAAATGCAAGGGATTTGCAGGACTTGTTCTTTGTGACCGGGGGATGGAGAGCGCTGCAGATCTCCAGCTGATCACTGAGCATCTGCGGAGCAACGAGTGACCGAGAGGGCGACAGGTACAAGGAGGTTGATCGCTGATTGAGACCCCAGGTGCTGGGGAGGGGCGAACCGAGCAATTGTAACGGAGACCAGGAGCTGGTTTACCGGGAGCCGAGCTGTGGAACACAGTCCAAGTTTCCTCTTTGCTGCAGCTGTATTAGGTGAGCGAGGAATGACACTCTGTCCTGTGGATTACCTGCCCTGGTCCCATTTCCATGCAAAGCTGCTTCAAGCTTTCTTACCACCGAGGAACCAGCATTGGATGCTGTTCCGACACACGCAACGATGCACTCATAACAATCATTAGAGGGGCAGGAAGCCTTTCTTATTCAAATCAGTGGTTAATATTTCTCACTTTAACCTGTTTCCTCTGTGTTCTTGCATTGTCGGATTATTAACAATAGCATTTCTATCTCCTTCCTCTATATAATATGCAATTTCATTGAAGAATATGCCACTTAGAAGACAAAAGTGTAGGAAACCGCAAGTGGATCCATTGATAACACTCTGGCCCTTGAGTCAGAAGGTTACAGGTTCAAATGCCACACAGGGACTTGGAGCTCATATGGTGTAGATTGAAACTCCAATCCAGTCCCCAGGGGTGTGCTGCATTATTGGAGGTGCCAGCCTTGGGATGAGATGTTAAACTGAGTTCCTATCTGCCTGTTGAGGTGGATATTAAAGATTCCATGGCACTATTACAAAATAAAATGATAACACACATAATGTAGAATCTAAGGTAACATTTTTGCATGTAATGAGAATTTGTTCGATATTACAATTTGGCTGAGTTTTGTAAACGAAGATCAGCTGCTCACTGTCTCAGTCCAAAATTGTGTGGCAGTGCGGGGAAACCTAAATAATGATAGAAACACATTTTTCCAAATAGTGCGCCCGAAATTTCACAGTTCATTCATGACAGAGCACTTAAGGATGCATAGAACTTAAGATGCAACAAGATAGTAGAACAAGAGGTCATTTGTACTCAACAGTGCTTTGTTGCTTCATAATTGGAATGGTGTGTTTTTTTTCTAACATGTGTTGAGGTTTCACAAAACATACTTGCCCTGTTGAGCCAACAAATTGATTGCTATGTAAAACAATGGCACAAACATTTAAAAAATTGTGTAACATCTCAACAGCTGCTTCCTCTGCATTCTTATCCCTTTGTGTCCAAATATGTTCCCCAGATGTCCCTATCATGTTAGATACAATTGTTTTAAAGAAGGAAGTGTGAAGAGAAGGGGTTGACCTGTTGCACGTCTTTGAAAAGCACTAAATCACACTGGATAGTTGTTCTTTGCCAAATGGGAGCTCTCTATTGAGCTTTAAATCAGTATCGCCCATGTTTTGCGGCATTTTTAGCCACCACTTACCAATAACAGCTATTGAAGTTCAAGTCACTCTGCAGTTATCTGACTGAGCTACAACAAATGGATTGAAAAAGATTAGGATTGATATGGCCTGTGATTTGGATGAGATACCTTTCAGTGAAGAAAGAACATCTTTCCTTTAGTTTAGTTCAATTTTGCAGTCTTTGATGTCTGGTGTGGTTCTACAATTGAGAGTTTCACAATGGCAGAAAAGACACAATGCAGAAAACAAAATCCAAACATTCATCAACAATTTTACCCAAGATGTCAAAGTACCAGTAAAATAAAAAAAAGAATAATCAAGTCTTTAACGCATCATATTAATTCTAATCATTTCAGGATATTAAATATCATCAGCTATACTTTCATATGAGGTGATAGAAGGGTATGGGAGGGGATACAGAATGGTGGAGACTCATGTGGAGTATGAACACCGGCATGGACTGGTTGGGCTGAATGGCCTGTTTCTGTGCTGTATATTCTTGCTGTAGATTGCTGCCTGAGGAAGGAATCAGACATTTATAAATATAAGTCACAAAAATAAAATAGCATTATTTTCAAACTGAAAGCAATTTTATTAAATGCAAATTAAATTAAAGTTTAATTTTTAGTAAGCTGTTGCAATCAGTATGGATCCCACATATATTGGTCCCAATTATGTAATTATATTCCCAAGATCCCAAACTCTTAACTACCAAAGGTTTCTTAGCAGCTGGTTTAGACTGAGGATCAGAGGATGTAATTTGACATGATCAGGGTTGCATGTCAGCAAAATGGGCCCTGGAAGATTGTGGAATCAGGGACTGGTGAGTCTGACAGATCGACAGTGACGGAGGATTGGCACAATTAGGTTAGGGTGAGATCAAAACCTGGTACATGGTATGAATGGAAGCAGATGTCAGTGGACCTACAAATTGTTACCTTCAGAGAAATGGTCATTGTGATTCTAAGGCAAAAAAGGCTTAAGCAAGAAGTAACAGCCATTTGCTTATGTTGCCTAAAATAGATATCCTGCAGTGATGTACTAATCCTCTTTCGGCTCTGACTTTGAGTAGATTACTGATTCAGGCTAAGTAGAAAGGCGTGTGGTTTAGGATGAGTATTAAGATTCAGTCTATTCCCTGTTCCTTCAGGTTGACTTGAGTAGATTCTGAATTTTGTGGGTTTATTATCCACAGCGAAGATACATTTTTGCCCAGACTAACCATTTGCGTGGTTATATTTTCCTCATTTTGTTCAATTGGTTGCCTGCCATGTACAGTTCGAAGATGCTGTGAGGATTTCTTTAGCAGCACTAAATAATGCAAGCAAAGTTACTCTGTGAAATAACTGCTTTGGTAAAGAGAAAGATGGAAAAGATAAAGTAAACTTTATATTGGGATAATGGCAGAACTCTATTTTATATTTTTCATATTCTTGTGTGTATGAATCAGAACGACATTGCAACTTACTGCTTTTACTATTTTTGTCCTTTTTAATGCAGAGTTCATAATAACCCTTACTGAAGTGGTTATGTTTATAACCATTTAGGTTGGCAGTGTGATTAAAAAATATAACTCAAGCAACTTGCAGCTGTGCTCAGAAACAATAATTCAATGAAGTTTCTTGCCATTTCTAGATTCCAACCATTTGTCTTAAAAAAACACTGGATTTAAGTAATTACTTTCAGTCTGTAGTTTTTCTCCAAGAAGTACTGAGCAATCTGGGGAAGTCAAGAATGCTACACAAGTTGAGGATTGCCAGTACGGTTTAGGAATTTAAACATGTGCTACAGTTTTAAAAAAAAATTAATGTCTCCTTAAGGTCAGTTTAAGGTCATTTATCAAGTGCAATATTTATTGTTTGGGTGTATGTTGCAGCAGTTGTGGTACCATTGACAATATTTTTATCTCTTTTATGAATCTCATGTTTATTGAAGAGCAGAATGTTGTGTTTGGCGTAAATTTAATATTTGTAGTTTGCACCTCTATTTCATTTGAGTGCTTCAAATTTGTCTACAGTGACGTTCGCTCTCAAAATGGATAATCACATCTATCACAATAATACTAGTATTCTTACTTTCAATATAACATCTTTGTTTGGTCTTAAACATTCCTATGCTACTCAAAATCAAATATAACAATAGTATGTTTTAAGTGTATTTAGTATTTCCACTATTAGGCAGGAGAAGAGTACAACAGCCCTGATCCAACTCAGGAGCATTTTTGCACAGAGAGCAGAAGATGACTGATTGGTCTCTACCAAGCAATTTGTGAGAAGATCAACCAGTCACCAAATGAGTTAAACTTTACAGATTCTGTGGATGAAGTCCCTGTGCTTTATCATGAGGTAAGATGACAACATTGACCTTCCTCTTGCACTGTGCTTAGGATGACATTTGTGGTTGGGCGTCAAGCTCCACAACTGTTAAGTACTGCTACCCAACCCACCTCCATCTCATACTGCCCCTGGAAAAAAATCTCCCCACCCACACCCTCCCTCTCGGCTGCCTTGGAGTTATCTGAACTTCTTCCCCTCTGGGCGTCCTCCCACAATGATCTATCCTTCTCAGTCACCCTTCTCCACAGATCCCTCTCCTCCAGTCATGATTCCCTCGCTCCCCTCTTTTCCTGAACCGTCTCCTACTCATGCAAATCACCTTGGTACACCAGCCACCTCTGCTCCCTTAAAGCCCAGGCAGGTTTTACTGAGCGCACCTGGCTTAAATCAAACCTAACTGTCCACAGGCAGATTTGGCTGGACCATGTCAAATCCTACCATTCCGCCCTCGCCTCCGTTAAATCGTCGTTCTACTCCAAGACAATCTTGGAGGCTAAGGACAATCCCAGTCTCCACTACTCCATCACAAACGGATTCCTCCGCCCACCCTCTCACGCCTCACCCATCCTCACCTCAAATGTCAACTGCGAGGCGATGCTGGACTTCCTCGAATCCAAAGTCAAGGGAATCTGCTCAGCTGCCTCTACCACTGCAGCTGCTACCCGCTCCCCATCTCCTCCTCTCACCCCAGCCCCTACCCACCCCTCCCTCCACACCTTTGAACCCGTCTCCCCTCCTCTCTCATCACCACCATAACCCATATGAAACCCACCACCTGCTCCCTCGACCCCATCCCTACTCCCCTCCTTACCTCCCAGCTCCACCTCCTTGCCCCTCTACTCACTGTCATCATTAACCTCTCTCTGTCCTCTGGTACTGTTTCCACCCCTTTAAAAATCGCTGTCATCACTGCTAACCTTAAAAAACCTCCCCTGGACTCTTCTCTAATCCCTAACTACCACCCCATCTCCAACCTCCCCTTCCTCTCCAAAGTCCTGTAACGAATTGTTGCTTCTCAGTTTCGCTCCTTGCTCTCCCGCCACTCCCGTCTCGAACCCGTCTAATCGGGCTTCTGTGCTGCCCATAGTACAGAAACCACCCTGGTCAAAGTGACAAATGACATTCTGTCCATCTGCGACCAGGGCTCCCTCTGCTTCCTCTTCCTCCTTGACCTCTCTGCTGCTTTCGACACCATCGACCACTCTATCCTCATCCACCACTGCTCCTTTCACCTCAACCTCCACTGCGCTGTCCTTGATTGGTTCAGATCGTACCCCTCACACTGCCTGCACTTCATCTCCTCAAACGGCTTCTCCTCTAGCCCCCGGACCATCTTGTCCGGCATTCCTCAGGGCTCTGTCCTTGGTCCCCTCCTCTTCAACACCTATATGCTCCCTCTTGGTGAAATCATCCACACATATGGGGTCAACTTCCACATGTATGCGGATGATACCCAACTCTACCTCTCTGCCTCCACCCTTGACTCCAGGACCACAGCTGTGCTGACAGAAGGTCTGTCAGACATCAAGTCCTGGAGCTAATCTTCTTCAGTTGAACGTCAGCAAGACCACGGCTCTCCTGATTGGCTCCTGTCAGCGCCTCCTCACCTCAGGCACTGACAGCACATTCCACCTTGCTAAGCCAGTCTGTAACCTTGGGGTCTTGTTTGACACTCAACTATCCTTTCTATACCACATCTGCACCATGACCTGCTCTGCCTTCCCCCAACTTCGCGATGTCGCCCGGCTCTTTCACACTGCAAGCCGCCAAAACCCTCATTACATAAGGGTTCATTACATCGAGGCTCGACTATGCAAACTCACTGCTTGTCGGCCTCCCCAACTCCTCCCTTCACAGGCTGCAGATCATCCAGAACTCTGCAGCCTGTGTCCACACTAGGCTCCACATCACCCCCTTCCTTGCCCAACTTCACTGGCTTCCCATCACACGGAGGATACAGTTCAAGATCCTGGTCCTCACCTTCAAAGCCTGCCACAGTCTTGCTCGCTTCGACCTCTCCAACCTCCTAACCCCCTACCACCCTGTTCGCTCCCTCCGCTCAGCGGGCTCCAGCCTGCTTCATGTCCCCTGCCTTGCTCGCCCCACTATTGGCGGGCAGGCCTTCCACAACTCTGCACCCACCCTCTGGAACTCCATCCCGCAGTGCCTCTGTCTCGCCCCCTCCCTTGCTACTTTAAGACACACCTCAAGACTCTTCTCTTCGACCATGCTTTCGATCTCCCTGCTTTCCCCACTGCCCTCCTCCCTCCCCCACCCCAACCCTCAGCTCGGGTCCTTAACTCTGTCTGTCCAGCGCCTTGGGACATCCTCCCAACGTGAAAGGCACTATACAAATGTAATTTTGTTGTTGCTAGACCCTTACTCTGTGAACGGTGCTATATAAACAGGAATTGTTGTTGTTGTGCTACCTTATAATATGGTTTTACAGTATATTTGTTTTGCAATTTCCCCCCCCACCTTCATTGTCCATTGCTGTGTCTGCTTCTGCCTTCAGCACAAAAGATAGAATGAACTAGAATGCATAATTCTTCATGGCAAGCATCACTGCTTATCCATAGAGAAGGAGGTATTATCTATTATATTTGGTGGAGTCCTGTAGCCCAGTGGTTAGAGCACTTGCCAGGATAGAGATGAGGAGTAGGAGACTTGGAAAGCTGCCATTCGGACCTGATCTGTAATGGAGCAAGTGACATCCAATTAAAGAATTGCTATTTGTGTTTATTATACACCATCCCACTTACATAGGATAAACTCAGAACTCCCAGCTATGTACAGCATTAAGCTGCCTTAATCACATTCTAAGGTGTGCTGCTCTTAATTTAAAGTACCAGACACTGTGGTGCTGATGAAGCTAGCATGTTTCTTTTTGTGGCGAGTATTTTAAAAAATATTTACATTGTTAAATAATAAAATTGTTGACAATTGCTTCCTATGACTTATCATATCATTACTGCCCCATTGCAATATAATCAAACGTTGAAGATAGAAGAGGTGATGAACTACTTTGAGAAAAAATTGCAGGCCCATATTATTGTTTCTCCTCAAATATTCAGGGCTTTAAGCATCTGAGTGTGCCAGAGAGTATCTTAAGAGGGTCAGTCAGTCAGTGAAACACTAATGGGATGGTTGGAATAAAAGGCACAATGAGAGAGAGAAACTGAGGGTGATGCATTACCATTTGTACTTCTTTCAAATGTGTATATATATATTATTATATAAAAGTTGCAAATTTAAAAATATGTTGGTAGGATTTGGCGACCATCAACTCTGAAGCTCTCTTTTATATATTTAGATTGCAACATAGGGTGTTTCAAACAGCATGAGGAAATCGAATGTTTTCATGGATTGTTTTAATCCCCAATCAAAAATAAAAAAAAGAATTCTTTAGACATGTCTCAGTGATGTTGTGTTTCAACACTGCTTTCCCTTTAGCCTACAATAGATAGGAATACTATACCATATTAGTGTTCAAAGCATTTCATTCCAATCACTGAAAGCAGTTAACCTTAATCCTTTCCCCTTGCCAAAAAGTTTCATTCGAACAGCTGTCTCTGTAACAAAAGTCTTTGATTGATGTTATATATTCAAACCAAATCATGTGAAAAAAGCTTACATTTTTGCTAGGCATGTGCCCATATTCCAGATTTCCATCCTTTCCAGAGAAAACCACTTGTCATTAGAAAAACACTTGAATCCCTTTGCTAGTTTAAACAGTAAAACTAGATTTTCACTGCAGTAAATAAATACATTCCACATAAAATAATTCCATCTTCTGTATCTCCTCTCTACGATTTATGTGCAGTTTGTACCCTGCTGACACTATTAGTGGCTTCTCTCTATCTATTTATGTTTATTTTACCTTCTTTTTTATTCTCCCAATTTTAAGCCCACGTTAATAGAATTTCCCAATTCTGATCATTACTGTGATGAACCTTTCCTTTTGTCGCAACTGATTTTTAAAATAAATTTAGAGCTTATAATATCTATTAGCTGAACATCCTTGTGTAGTATAAAATGTGTCACATACACAGTTGTGATTCTTCAGATAGGCAGACAGTGCACCCTAGGTTTTGATACCATGTTCCATTGCACTAATGAAATTAACTCAAAGCAGTGTTTAAATGTGATCTTTTTCAATAATAGAGCATAAATTATTGGTCATCAATTACAAGAAAGCCCATTCCAGTTGAGCCCAAACAATTGTGCTCAGAGGGATTAAAAAAGCTGATATGCTTTTGAACTATTGCACTCCCCACGATATCAGAAACCACTAATTCTACAGCCAGAGTAATGGATGGGATTCTTACTCCAAACAAAATATGTTCTACAGAGTGGCATATCCTTTTTGTGTCATACACCCGATGGAGCTGCAGAGCATTAGGTGATATGAATGGTACAAACAGCATAGGATTTCTATTGGAACTCTGCTCCATCACACATTCTTTGCTTTACATGTTCGGTTGTGTACACAGGCTACTTTTAAGGACTATTATGAACAATAGTTGGGTTGATTCATGTAACTTACGGACAAATCCATTTTAATATCCTTTAGGAATCATAATTAAAATCTCCTGTAGAGTATGGTTTAAATATAAATACAACTCAGCTATTGTGGCTTTCTAATATAATCGTGTTCTTTAATCGGGCTATCATTAAAGAGTGAGGCTTTTAAGGTTTGTGTTCACGTTCTGTTATTTGTAAATGAAATGGTCATTTATTTTTGCTGGAATGAAGAAAGGATTATGCACGCATTGTTTCATTAACCTGCTCTCTTTCGTGGACCCTATTGATCAATTGTTTATTTCTCTGAAACTTCAATCTGTTCAATAATAATAACAATAATTCTTGCATTTAATAAAGTGTCTTATCACGTCTTCGAGACATCTCAAAGTGCTTCACAGAATATACTGTAAAGTGAGTTGCTTGTATATTTGTGGGCAAAATGAGGCAGCCAATTACGCACAGCAGTGTCCCACAAACAGTCGTGGATTGAGTGACCAAATTATTATTATAATCTTTTTGAAGGGATCACTATCCCCGGAAAAGCAAACCGCAGGGATATGGGGCAAAGGCAGGTAATTGGAGTTGAGGTACAGATCACCCGCAATCTTATAGAATGGCAGAACACACTCGAAGGGCTGAATGGCCTATTCCTGTTCGTATGTTTCTATATGTTTTATCTGGGGGATTGTTGGCCAGGATTTAACAATGTGATATAAGATGGTGTCATTCGCTGCTCCTTACCGTGCTTGGGCCTTGATAATGGGGAATTTAAAGAGGAAAACGTGGGAAAGAATATTGGAGAAGTAAATATGGACAGATATTGTATTTATTACTAATATTAAATAATAATCATTTTTACATTTGATATAGCAGCTTTCACGTTGGGAGAACTTCCCAATTGTAATAAGGAATGTTTTCATTTTCTTACATTATATTGTATATTATATTATGATAGGTATGGTGCATATCATATTATAGTGCAAGTATTGTAAAAAATAAGATTGTGATTTAATCTCTGAGTTCAGGTGGTGTTTATGAATTACACAATTTATTTACCGCTGAATATATTTAATGTTCATTCATAGGATTCTTTTTCTGTTTCTTTTTCTGAAAATTGTTTCTTCTATTAAAAGAGTCTTTTTTAAAAAACAAAACACTGGGTGAAATCAAATCAAACACTGAGTCCAGTTTGTTATGGTCTTGTGGCTAATTATATTATTAGAACTGTTCAATGATATATCAAATGCAAAGATTATTATTAAATTGAAGCCTCATCACTCACTCCCAACACTCTGAAGTTCTGTTGAAGTCCTCCAACTCTACAACTATTTGAGGATGAGGCTAAACACTAGGAGATTATTTATGGCTGTAGTTCCAAGAAAGCTAAATCTGTACTCGTATTGCAATCAAATGTGTCAGGGCTGATATGATCTACTGAGGTAAATAATAAATGAAGCATTAAACCACAAAGATCTATTTGAAGCTAACCTTTGTACAATTTTTTGCCACAACTGAAAAAACACCATTAGAGAAAAACTTCACCTGGGTCTAGATTTACTCTATTTATGTGATATTTTAGTGTTCATAATTTGCCAAATTGTTGATTCCAGTCTTAACTTTGAAGTTATTTTTCTGGAGGTTTTAAAAGATCTAACAGAAATCCAGCTTCAAAATTAAGACTCTAATTAAGAATTTGTTGAATATTCAATGTTATGTTAGAGTAAATCTTAACTCAGTGGAAATTTCTCCCTTCATGTGCATTTAATTTTTGTGCTTTGAAGTCAATTGCAATGACTTTAAAAGTGGAAGGCATTGTACATTGTCATACAGTGTGACTTGTCCTTAACAGGTTAAGTGAACTGAGCAATGTGTTTTTTTAAAAACAATATTGATATTTGGTCTAGATGTTTGCTTTAATACCGTTACCTTGAAAAAGAATGAATAGGAAATGTAAATTGTGCTGAAACTTACTTAAACAGATGGAAATTTCAGTGTAGTAAATTGAATATCCAGGAGTGTATCAAGCGCCTTGGGATGTCCTCCTGACGTGAAAGACGCTATACAAATGTAATTTTGTCATTGTTGTTGTTGTTTTGTTGTTGTAATCACCTCTTTACTTTAGGCCAAAGTTTGTAAATCGGTGACAAGCATCCAGAAGCTGTTTTTAATGTATGGGAAGTTTTATGCCTATTCCTGTAAAAGGAAATCTGTAAAAGAGAATATCTAAACATGAACTTTAAAGCAATAAGTCATTACATGGTGATTTCCCACAATATTAGATGTGATCGTAATCCTTTCCCTAAAGATAAGGAGCTCAAAGAATAAAAGCTTGTTCATATATTTTTATGATCTGATTATTTTCTGACCTTAAGAAGAATTAGCAAATATTTTCTGCTGATTATTTTCAATTTACTGATGAATCTTAAAGAACTACAACAGGTAGTCAGCCTGGCTCAATTGGTTGTCCTCCTTTCCTTTCTCTGGTGAAGTAACTGCTGCATGCTCAGTCCTTGCCAGTCTCCACTGGCTTCCCATCAACTTCAAGATTCTTACCCTCACATACAAATCCTCAGGTGAGCATTAAAGATCATTAAACATTAATGTTTGATGACTACTGGAAATCCAGATATTCTTCCAGTACACCAACAGCCCTTCACATTAATTAACTTTAAACATCTCATCCAAAGCATTGCACTTCCAACAATGCAGTGGACCTCCAATACTGCTCTTAGCTGCTCAACATTGGCCTTTAACCCACAAAGTCCTGACCCAGAGGGGAACGTGCTTATGAATTGTACTAAGCTTGCAATTGCCCATCTCACATCAGGGGTTAGACATGTATGTTTAAATTACAATTTTAATTGTTTCTTCTGCAAGAAGGTCAGGAAGTGGATTAGTGTTTAGAGCACTCAGCTCGCAAGCTAGGGTGAAACACTGGGCAAGTTTCCTTACTCCACACGCCTCTGTTTACCTAGCAGTAAGTAGGAACCTGGTTATTAGTTGATTGGTGGATTGCTTTTCTGGGGGTAATAATCCCTTCAAAAGAAAATTCAAAAATAAATAAATAATTGGGTCACTAAATGTCACTCAATGTCACTCACCCCTGTGTACAATTGGCTACCATGTTTCGTCCCCAAATATACAGTCAATTTACTTTGTAGTATATTCTGTGAAGCGCTTTGAGATGTCTCGAATATGTGATAGGGCGCTATATCAAACGCAAGGATTATTATTATTACTAATTCCGAATGTCACTGCTAAATAAACTAAATCTTTAAATTATCCTGTCTAACTGCTTTAGGTGATAGAGATTTAAAAAAACTTTGGATTTGATATATTATATTAAATTTAAGAATACATTTCTCATGTTATTTGATAGAACAGTTATGTTACAGATTAATGTACCAACAGGATACTTTCTTGAGTGGTATAGTGAATAGTGCAGGCGATTTTCTATTTCTCCCATTCTCTGCACCAGTGAAGGTATAAGGTTTCCTCCAGCTAGTTTCACACAGCTAGACCAATACTGATCCAGAGAGATTAGTTTGCCCTAAGGTCACCGCCCCTTTCTTCTCAGTTCGGCCTCAAACTGTGCCATTGCTAAATGCTCTGAGACGCTATCCAAGGTAAAGGGTGCTATATAATAATAATAATAAACCTTGCATTTGATATAGTGCCTTATCACGTCTTCGAGACGTCTTAAAGTGCTTCACAGAATATACTTTAAAGTGAATTGACTGTATATTTTGCTTGGGCGAAACATAAATCCATAGTCGAGGATTAAATGACCAATTTATTATTATTATTTTTTTTTGGAAGGAATTATGTAGATGCAAGTTGTATTGCTATTTTACTGTTCATTTGCATCAGTGCATTCACTTTTCACAATGGCAGATCTATCTCATAAAACATGCAATATAAAATCTCCAAAGTTAGTTATTCTTTGTGAAGACTTTTTTTCTGACCTTGTTCCATGGGAGGAACTGGTCATGTAGGGTCTAAGACTAAGAAAATGTATATTTCCTGATTGAGTTTTATATTGTTTGGCTTTCTGCCATTCTGCTTGGAATTAAAAGAAGGTATTATGATGGATTTTGTTTCTTTCAGGAATTAGGCCTGGCTGCAGCTTAGTCTTTGTGCACTGCTTTTATTAAATGAAATGGATGTCTGCCTTTCAGCTCAGCCTTTAGCTTTTGTGACTTTGGAGTGACTTCCAAATCAATCCAATCAAAATCCTGTCCCCACGTTAATGATGATTTCATATTTTTTATATGGTGGAAAACATACATTTTGGCAGGCAATGTGCCAGGAAAACTCAGACAATAATTCATTCAGATTTAAAATACAATATTTATATTTTTTATTGTGCTTTTGCTTCACACCTTTTCTCCAACTATTTTTCTAATGTCATTTTGCCATGTATAACATTTTCACCATAAATGCAATACACAGTACGCTGCAGTCCTGACCTGATCTTGTTTGTACCTACCCATTACTATTGAACTCCCCCATGTACCAGCTGGTCAAAAATGCCTCTGAGGTGAATCATCCTTATGTAACCTCTCTCTATAACTGTTAGTTGTCGACTTGTCAAGCTCGATGATGATATTGTGAGTGAGTAGTTCTATCTTAAATGTATTTATACACAATTCAGACTGTCATATTTTAATACGAGCGACTCTTTCAGGTGATCTGGAAAATCGTTTTTTGAGCATTCTGATTTCTAAAGCTCCGATGTGTGTTTGGCTATGATGGTTCTTTAAAAAATGTTGTTCACAAAACAATTGCGGTCCTTCACAACATTCTTTCTAAAAACAGATACAAAGGTCATTTATTCAATCACCACCATAGGACGATTCAAGGATCTGGAGTGTTCATTTGAACATTTGAGCCAGTCATCCAATTAGTCCAGTAGCTAAAACATTATCTGACCCTGTTAAAATGTATGGTGACTTGTTCCTGGTACCTACAAGTACAAGGGTTCAGCATTATCTTTGAAGATTGATGTTTACCTCATCCAAACTATACATGTTCCCTTGTTGGGAAGGGAAATAACAAACCACTCAATCAAAGCCCTCTGTCTTAATGAAAGCTGTTTTCAGCAAAGAAAGATTACTAGGCAGAGAAAGTCCAGATTGTGAATGGACACTTGTTTTTTTTGCTGCACTCTGGTAAAGAATTTCTGTCTATCCAATCAATGCCCATTTGGGTAAGAGGTTACCTTACTTAGTATGAGTTTGCTGGAAGATGTATAACTCTCCTTGCATTTGCTCACAATGGGAGGCTGCTACACCGAGATAAAACTTCAAACATTAAGGAGAACGTAGTAATTCAATGGAGTACACAACCCTTTAATAGGTTGAACGTTCATCAAATGAATGAGTCGGGCCACTGGTTGATTATGTTTTGTCAAATAGGTGGAATAATGTTTGCCAGAGGAACGAAAGAAGACATTGGTCTTTATTACTCCTCTCTAAGCATCGCAGGCTGCCTGTTGGCTGATCTCAAAGCAGCACTGGCAACAACAAAGGAGAAAGCTGTGGCTCAAATAACATCTTCACTAAACTGGGTTTCCTATCATTGAGAGAATATTTAAGGAATGAAATGAGTATCAGTTGGGAAAACACAAATTCCTGTATTTTTGTTTTGTACAATAGGTTATAAGAAAACAGTTGCAATAATTAGACTTGGATAGAATAATCCGAATTAAATCTCTGGTCAGAAACTGCAGGACTTCACAAAAAGATAGGTGTCAGCAATTTTTTATCAAAAATTCACAAAATTTTCCCACAAACACTGTAATATAATAATATATAGTAATAATCATATAATAATAACACTGAGGAACATTGCAGACAACATTTTTTTAATCTTAAATTTAAATCCAGAAGCTGTCTGTCTAGAATTTCAATAAGGAATAAAGTAGGAACCTCCCAAGGTCGTCAGACTTTTCCAAGGAATTTGTTTGCATCATTTATAATTGATTATTTGTATGTTATAGGCGAGGTTCAACCAGCATAGCTCTATGTAGAAAAGCTCGAACAGCGATGAGTCAACAAAACAAACTGGATCACCAAGTAATGTATGTTTGCATGCATTCACCAAATACAATGAGATCGGATTGCTAGATTCCAAGGGTGTCTTTAGTTGTAAGGCAGCAAACTTTATTCCGAGGTAACCAATGCATTCTGAATTTACTTTAATAAAAACAAAATTACAGTTGACAAATGGAGCACTTACTGAAATCCAAATATTAATGTATACAAAGACATATAATATGAAACACCTAATATACAAGTTATAGCATATTTAATAAATGTAATACTGTTAAACAGTGTATAATAGATTTTTTGGGGAAAGCATAATCGACTATCACATGATGCATTCACTTTCTTGCTAATTCATGCTTGTATCGTTTATTGATCTGAGGTTGAAACCAATAATTCAGAAATGTCCTTAGATGCATCTATAAAGTTTAAATTTTATCAAAGAAGGCATGAACCTAAGAAGCTTCAAATAAATGATCGAGGTCTAGACTACCTCTGTTTTGATCTGTTGTAAATTTCCAATTTCCACAATAAATATAATTCTGGAGAGCTTTGTTAACGACCCATATTTGTCGAATAATTGGCATACTAGAGCTGTACCTTTAATGAACTACCTCACCAACTTATAAGTATTCCATCCTAATATTTCTTGTTATATTCTCAAGAGCGCTGAAAAGTGTGTGAATAGATAATATATAATGTACACATTATAGATCCTAATAGATATATCACATATTCTGTGATATGAAAGTTGTTCAGACACATTTTATACAAGTGAAATCGAAACACTGAATATACAGTTAGTCCAAAACAATGCTTGTCTTTCATAATTTTCATATGTAACTCTTTCAGCTTCCTTTCGTTTAACACAGACTTGGTTTTCATGTCTGAATCGCGTTACTTTAATACAAATTGAGTAGTTACTGGAGTTGACTATCGGTAACATCATAGTCTGCATTACATTCCTTTTTAAAGAATTGATGCAACTTAACTGCAGTGGCCTCTGGCCAGCTCTCCTAATTTGAAGGTAAACCTCTTTACTACCTTATGAAAGGCTTCAACATAAATCACTAGCTTGATGAAATGTTTAACCCTGCAGCACACATATAATTTGACTACTTTTCTCAGAGATTCTGAATGCATTATGCTTCTACAGCTGTGCAGACTACATTTATTGTGAAACAATGAACAGCAAAAGCTTTGGACTGCAGCAGCTTAAATTTGACTTTCCCATGTACCGAGGAATCCATTACACATAATGCAGCAGGTCCACTTAAACACCTACCACTTCCACCGTGTTTATCTATCTATACATTGTCTAACATGAGAATTCACCTGTATTTAAATACGTGGTAGGGCATTTGTACTCAAATAATAAGATAATTTATTCCATTTCATAACTCTGTCTTTGATCCTTTTTTCTCTTTGATCCCATATTCCACTAAAACAATAAATATTTCTATTGATAAATACACCACAACATTTTTCAATTCACAAATCCAAGATTATAAGACAATCGTTAGATTCTCCTTGTTACTTCACTTTCTGTATCCTATGAATTATTTAAAACTTAAATCCAACTTATTCCTTCCCAAATTTACTTTTTACTGATTCCCTTAGCGAATGTGCTTCCAATATGTGATTTTAATTAGGCACCTATCAGTTTGTTTGTATTATTTTGCTGTTTTGCATGATATCATCCAGTATGATTATATGGCTTGTTCCTTTTGATCCTCCCTCTGCTTGTAAACATGATATAGCCAATTTAATATTTCATATTCAACATTCAATTTAACATTGAAATATAGGAATTAGAGTGATTTCAGGAGAGACAGAAGAACATCCATTGAGAACACTATCCACTGTTGCAAACTCATTAAACCCATTATAGAGAACAGAAACAAATCTGTTATAGCAACATTTGCCTCCTTAACATGCAGCTATTAAGCCTATTGTGGCAATATGTCTAATATCTGTCATGTTATTATTCATTTTACGAACCAGTTCTGGCAATGTGCTTAATGTCTATCTTGCTATTTTATATTCACTGAGACCATAATGGCAAAATGTATTATGCCTGTTACGATAAGATTTTGGTATCTGCTGTAACGTAACGTGATTAGGTCCATTAAGGCAAATAGTTTTTTAGAAGATGCTCTACACCAGTAAACAAAATGATTAATTTCTCAGACTAATCACAGACGAGATTTTTGCCAAGTAATCTGACTGTGAGCAGTTTCACTGCAAAAAGTTCTTCTTATACATTGTTCACTTGGCCATGACTTTTTGGTTTTCGGCAGCTGGCAAGCTGATATTGAGTGAGGCCAGATGCCCCAGTAAAATGATCCCAGAACATTGAATTGCAAGATCTCAGATCTTAGACTGATGAACGTCCAGGGAAAAGTCTATGATTTTTTTAAAGTTTTCACCTTATGCACTGTGACTGAAGTAAAATATTACAATAATAAAGCCTCTCAGACATCAGAAGTGAGTTTACTACTGAACTATTGATCCTACACAACTAATTTAAATTCTGTTACCTTTATTTACCTATTTTGATCCTTTTTTAAGGAAATACTTTATTTTCTACCTAATCTGTTTACTATATCTAATTCACCAAAAACAATTATTGTGTACAGTTCCTTTAAGACTCCAATCAGATATTTTTAAAATTGAATTAATTTATAGGGGAGATAAATTGATGATATATGGATTCACTTAAATATGGATTGACTGAAGTTATAGAATGTTATATTTCATATATCGTAGTGATATAAAGATTTTAACTAGTATTTTGTCCCCATTTGGCTCTACAGTCCAGCCAATCGTGCATTATGAACAAAGCGAATCAAGAAAACTCGGTAGATCAGTGCAGTTTGATGTTTCACACTCGTCAAGAATGCACAATATCCTCACCAATAGAAAATGAGCCAAGTGCAAGCTACTGGCAAGTTGATTCCAAGTCCCACACTGAGGATTACTCTCAGGTGGGTTCGCTGTTTCAATCAACACCAGCATCATTTCTTGGATGTAAAGATTGCACGGTTTTCCATGGTGAAAATAAAACTTTCCCTCAGCCTTCCCATCAAACTTGTGAAGCTGCCCAAGAGAGAGAGATCAAAGTAATGACAAAGATGGCTTTGCATGATATAGTAATTCAAGGAATCTTAAAAGCTAAAGGACTTCTCCTGTGAAAAGCATTTTAACAAACTAACCCTGCAGTCAACAACACAGACAAGATCTTCGTCAATTACGATCCATTTCTGATATTGATGCTTTGAGCAATGAAGCAAGCCAACCGTGCACGCCCATAGTATTTTATTCTGTTCAGAAAGGAAAGAAAAATTCTCTCAGCCAAATTAAATCAATCAATTCAGAGAGAGATACAGTCCCTAATAAACCAGATAGAAGCTGGCACAGAGATGACAATTGAAGATCGTAATCTAAGTGACCAATTGAGGTCAATTTCCTCATCTAAAATGGATGAAAACAGTTTTTATAACTTTTTCTTTTCCTCAATATACACATTTGATTTGTATCTGCCAACGTTATTCCCATTAAATGTATTCAAGCCGGCAATAATAATAATAATAATCCTTGCATTTGATATAGCGCTTTTCACGTCTTCTCGACGTCTCAAAGCGCTTCACAGAATAGACTGTAAAGTGAATTGACCGTAAATTTATGGGTGAAACGTGGCAGCCAATTGCACACAGCAGTGTCCCACAAACAATCGTGGATTGAAAATGACATATTTATTATTGTTTTGTTTTGGAGGGATTATTTGCTCAATATGCTCATCACACGCAAAATGTTCAGTAGACTAGACATCATTTGTAGCGTGTAAGTTATTGTAACATCAGAACATGTAAGCTACTGGATGTTAAAATGTCACAGCAGTACATTTGAGACATAATAGTAATTAATACCAAACTTTAAAAAGCATATCAAGTAAATACCTGTGTACAGTACAACACAATACAATTTACAGACAGAGCTGAGGGTGGGAGGCAATGCCAGAGATGTACACGCTCAAATTATACCCTCAAATTGTTTTTGATTCCCATTCATCCTCAAACAAACAAAAAAACACTTTGTCAAAAAGAGGGCCAGTTATAATGTTAAGGAAAAATACATTTTAAATGGCATTTGCCTTATGCACATCTGTTATCATTTCTAGAAATGATAACAGATGTGCATAAGTGAATTTAATAATTCAATTCAAACTCTAAACTCAGATGGTGTATGTAAGTCATTTCGGTCTCCACTCTGGTGTTTTTTGATGATGTCATTGGGAGCTGTTGCTAAGATTGCTGCTTTAGAATTTGATTAATCTCTGCATACTTCATTATTGAACAACAGAAATGATGCTACAGTATCACTAAAACACTGAGGTATAGATTGTTAGACAATCCAGGATCCAGGAATGGAGTGTGTATCATAATAATAATAATCCTTTCATTTGAAAGTGTCATAGTGTCATAGTGCCTTATGACATCTTCGAGATGTCTCAATGCGCTTCACAGAATATACTGTAAGGTGAATTGACTGTATATTTTGAGGGTGAAACGCGGCACACAGCAGGGTCCCACAAACAGTCATGGATTGAAGTGACCAATTTATTATTTTTTTTATTGTTTATGAAGTGATGGTTATTGGGTTGAATAGTGGTGTTAATGTTTGAGTTCAAGATCCTCATCCTCACGTTTAAGATCATCCATGGCCTTGCCCCCTTTCTACCTCTCTAACCTCTGACTTCCTACCAACCTGCCCGCTCCCTCCGTTCATCAGGCTCTGGTCTGCTCCATGTCTCCCGCCCGACCTGCCCTACCATCGGTGGCCGGGCTTTCAGCCTCTCTGCTCCCACACTTTGGAACTCCATCCCATGGCCCCTTTGCCTCACTTTCTCCCTTGCCTCCTTCAAGGCCGGTCTCAAGACCCTTCTCTTCGACCATGCCTTTGGTCTCCCTCCCACCTCTCTGCCTTCCCTCACCCCTACACCACCCCTCCCTAATGCTCGGGCCCTGACACCTAACTGTTCAGCGCTTTGGGACGTCCTCGAGCCAAGACTTGGGGTTCCCGGAATGTGTGTTGGGGGAACTGATGGAGTCCAACCAGCTAAACCCAGTTTATGTCCTCAGTATAAGTCAACTTGTGAAAATAGAGCTACAAATAGACAGTAATTTACTCATTATTTTGCAAAATAGCACTATAGCTCCAATGTGCAACATTACCTGCGATCACTGTTCATTTGACTTTGCTACGTTCTTCTACTTTGTTTTTTTTATTTTTCTTTAAATAAAGGATTGGAGTCCTGTAGCTCAGTGGTTAGAGCACTCGCTTTGCAAGTGAGAGACCTGAGTTCAATTCCAGGCAGAGGGCGAAACCTTGGGCAAGTTTCCTTACTCCACACAGAGCCTAATAATAATCCCTCCAAAAACAATAATAAATTGGTTATTTTCAATCTACGACTGTTTGTGGGACATTGCTGTGCGCAATTGGCTGCCGCGTTCGCCCACAAATATACAGTCAATTCACTTTACAGTGTGTTCTGTGAAGCGCTTTGGGACGTCCTCCCGACGTGAAAAGCGCTATATCAAATGCAAGGATTATTATAGGATTATTATAAAGGTGAACAAGAATTAGACTCTCCTGATCAGAGATCACTGAGGCAGACAGAATGCTGTGACTGGCATTCACTTAATGCTGCATCAGCATCACAATTGGAAGATATTAAGCAACACCTAGAGTATCTGGAAGCAGATTACCAGGAACTTTTCACTCTTCTTTAAAGAGACAGCAGGACTGTGCCAAGACATCGAAAGTTAATGTGCAAGCAAAAAGGGCAGAGCAGTGAGAGAAATGGCAAGCTATTAGTACAGTTTGCTTTATAGTGGCATAAGGACATCTGGTATTTATCCAATGATAGAGCTGGATCAATAGCTTTGACGGTTTACTTTAATTTCAACCTTGCAGAGTAACACATTTTTAAATACAGTGTATATATATTTTAAGACCACTCCAGTACTCATATCAGTGTCTTGAAGGATAGAAGTTGTTAGATATGGCTCATATTCCATGCAGAACAAATCTGTGCAGATTTCTATGGTTTTACTGTATATCACTAAGTTTTCCCCAGTTTTCCTCCTCACACCTTCTGAAGATGTTTGACTTATTTTCCGTTTACTAGCTTACAGTTCCACCTTGCCAAAGTAGACCTCTACTAGAATATTTTTGTCTCTGGGTTTTTTTAAAAAAAAGTTTTAAACTTTTCAAAGAAAAAAAATACAAAATCTGTAATGTTATTGTTCTTTTATACAAATCATCAAATAACAGTTGAATTATAAAAACATATTCTGAGTATGAAAGCCTATTATCCAAGCTTTACTAAGAAATGATGAGGCTTTAAAGTGGACAGTGATTTACATAGATTTATTAATACGTATCTGTTTTCTGGTTTGCAGCACAGCGCAGAAGAGGTTCTCACAACTTGAGTCTCATGTGCTCCGGCTGGCTCGAAACATCATCCACTCGACAAATGAGATTGGCTCACAGGATCCCTGCTACAGAAAATATATTCATTGCAACAGGAAATACAGAAACACCAGCGCGCTCACACTCAATTGGTACTGTCTTTTATTCCTCTCAAGACTGATATTTCAGATTTGAAAACATAGCGAGCATAATGATAATAATAAATAATCCTTGCTTTTGATATAACACCTTCCATGTCGGGAAAGTGTTTCAAAGTGTTTCACAGAATTTTCTGTAAAGTGTAGTGACTGCATTTTGTAGGCAAATGCACGCCTTACTGATAATTGTTAGATAGAGCACATCTACAGTTCTGTATTTGAAAAAGTGTAATAAACATTTATGCATTCAATTTTATGTCCCTTGAGTTGTGAATTAGTAAACTATGTCAAGTGCAGTGACTGTGTATTTGTAGGCAAATCCACGTGTACTTTTCACTGTTGTCATGCAAAATGTTGTGAGCTTTTATTATTTAAATATGACTATGACTGGTACTGTATTATTAATAAATATCGCATATGTAATCTTTTCTTTCTTTCAGGCCGGGTCCCCGGATGGAATATCTGCGAAATAGAATGCCCTCAATATTTCAGACCATTCACAGTAAGTATAAGCAAAGGTGAAGATGCCTAAAACAGGATTTATGTAGCTCTCCGTCAGGCAGTAATGAAGAGAACAATAACATTCTCTGCTCAGTAAAGTCTAAATGCTTGAAAGTTTACAGTCACTGAAAGGGCATCATTTACAAGGCAATTGATAGAAATCTCCTGCTTGCAGCACTTCTCTGTCAGAGGTTATACACGATAGAAGTTTTATTGTAAATGTGAATAAATAAAACATTTTATTATCATTAGAACACCTACTTATCATTGACATACAGAAATCCTGCCTTCCTCGTCTAACATTCTTACTTTTTCTGTGCTTAGACTTCTCTTTTTTTAATGCTGGATTGATAAGAATAACAATTAATCTACTCTTCTGTAATATTTGTATTGCTTTTTAGAATTAAAATTGTTTATTCTGAGGCCTTGCTGATCCCTAATATTCATTTACAAAACAAATGTGATTTATTCTGAAGTGTTGTACTTTCCTTCATCTTCAGGTTTTGGTGAAAAGCTTCCAATGATGACTTTTTAAAAAGAAATTAGGATATGAGGTAAGTAGCTTGCTGGGTGGTTGGTGGGATTGTGGTTTAGAACATTTTAAAGTTGTTTTTGACATGGTTGTGAACGATAATGCTAATATACGGCCTTACGCATCACAAAAGCGATTGAATGAAGAAGCCCTTTAGCCCAATGTTTCTTAATGAATCTAGTATCTCATCCATACTTTTTGAAACCCATTCTAGCTAATAAAATTAGTTTCTTATAAAATTAGTTTCTTATATTTTATACATGGGCCATTGGTATGTGCCAATTGGTCGCCGCATTTGCCTACACATACAGAGTCGCTACACTTCATGAAAGATCAATCATGGTATATTTATAGTGCTTTATTTCAATAAATGAGAAGCTCAGTGAATTATGTCAAGATAAGTTAAATTAATCATTAAAGAATTGGTTGTTTGTGAAACAAGATAGAAACGTTAAATCTGTTAATAAAGCAAAACCAATAAAGGATGTCATTTTCATCATCCTATTTTCAAATCATTAACCATGAAGTATTCTAACAGTCCAAAAGAAAATCCAGTGTGCAGGAAGTGACATATTAGTTTACAGCTGTGTTCTCCTGAGGGCCCATATGATATTTAATTTTGCAGAATATCCCATTAACACTGAAATACAGCCCTGAATCCTTAGATGTATAAGGAATGTAACATATTCCTACATTTAATTTTGCCTACAATACACACTACGTTTTAAGATGCTTTCAGAATGTGATAAAGTGCTATATCCAAATGCAATTATTATTATTATTATTATTAGCTGTCTCTCTCTTGCATGTTGGCTGCCAAACCTTATCTTGCCAAAGTTCTTCATAAAAACAGTCGAAATGTTCAATATTTGAATGAACTGTGGCTGTAAGGCAGCTGAATCTATTTGGCACTATGTAATGTGTTCTGTGGAAATTAATATCAGTGCTGTAGTATTTAAAGCAGTTAATTCCAAGAAGACATCTTCCTAGAACGAGCATAGTAATCTCTGAAATTTGAATTGTGTCACAAGTACACATTTGCTTACAAATTTAAACCCTTGGTTTGAAGCTGAGCTATAACTCCAGCGCCACCTGCTGTAGCAATATTTGATACTTCAAATTGTCAGGTTTTTATTATTATTTTTATTGATTATTCAGACTCGTGAAAGTCTAGAGCAAAGTGGGAAAATACTGAAGCCACTGGGTGACTATGATAATCGTCTGACAGTAGTATTGTGCCCTCTTTCCCAAGGTCCCAGTGTAGGGACTGATACATGTACACCCAGCCCAGAAAGAGGAAATGGGTTGTTGTAGTGAGTGGTGCAGTGAGGAACACAATACCCTTTTGAAACTCTGAGACCAGAGTTTGAACCTAGCCAGATAGATGAAAGATTTCTCCAAACAATTTCCCTAACAAATCCATCTGCTCCCTTGCTCCACACATGAAACTATCTCATAAAACTAGTCAATAGTTTAAAAGGTCATTTTGTGGGGGTATTTAAATCCCTTCCCTCTAATCAACAAAACTTTTTCCAACCCTTTGTTAGAATTTACACTTTTTGTATAATGTTAGAATCACAATAGATGTTGCGAACGGGTTAACTTTTAAGTTAAGTGTGGGGGACAACTGTCATGGGATAGGACACATCTGGTTTTCTCTGTTTTTGAAAGAATAACGGACAGGGGCAGGGGGTCACCTCTTATCAGTAAATGACAACAAGCCACAGAGGTAACGGTCCAAGGTACCGGTCGACACAGGATCTCGACTGAGCAATAAGTCGCTAGACTCTGACAGGGCCTGCCAACCGACAGAAGGCAACCCTCAAGAATAGCAATTAATGAGCAAGTTGCTTAAACTAGAGGACCTTGGTACCATCCCGAGATACTGATAAGAAATAACCAGTCACTTAAAAGGAATGTACTAATGATCCCACACCACAGAATAATGAGCACCAGATACAGTCCTAAACTGATCAATCCTCTATCTTGGACAATTAGATCAGATAACAGGGGTCTTAAGGACAATGTGTATGTGTGCTGAGGCACATACACCCAGCATGATTTCGACCGGGTGATCTAATGTCCGCACCATGATTGGATGAACATTGGTATAAGAGTTCCGTTAACTTTGTGCACGGTGCCGTCCCGGGTCGCGGAGATAAGGATACGGGAGATGGGGCCATCCCGGGTCACGGAGACAAGGATACGGGAGATGGGGCCATCCCGGGCTTCAGAGACAAGAGTACGGAGATGGAAGATTGGAAGCTGTAAGCAAGAAGACTGAAAGCATGAAGAATCAAGCTTGTGTGCTGTAAAGACACAGTGTTGAACTCTTGAACTCGAGATATCTATAGTGGTGTTATTCGGTTATAAGATCTGTTGATTGTACCGGACTGTGGTCTGACCCATCGGGATATTGGGGAATAACGAACGAATAATAATAAAACAGTCTGATATCTGGTTAAAGGAATTAGCGTTATTTCCTTACAGATTTGGCTGATTTTATTTTCTAACACCTTTTCATTGAATAGTCAATCCGTCCTTATAACTGCTCAGTGTGCCAGTAAAAACCCTTCCAGCTGATGGGAATTTAATTATGTTTCAACCTGTTTGTTGGCAGTAATATGGAGCTGCCTTATATAAACAAAGGAAGCCTGACATAAATCGTCATTCCCTTGGGGCCAAGGCTTCTCATTCTTCATGGTCAAAAGAACCACCTACTTGTTGAGCTGCAGCATCGCCTGCAGCGAGGTCAAGTAGTCCTCATTAGCTACTGTCTTCAAATGATTTACAAATTTCTCACATTTTTTATTCCTGAATAAATCAAATGAGAGATTGTACAAAAAATTTAAAAAAAACCCCGACCAGAGTAGGTCACAGTTGATGCTGCAGATTTTCTAAACATGTTGTTTGCAAACCCTTCTTCTTCTTCAAAATTGCAACCAATTCTTGATTGTCTTTACAAGATATGAAGTTAACATTCCAGCTTGGCTCAGTGGATTGCAACTCGCCATTTCTGGGTAAGAAAATTGTGGGTTTAACCCCCCACTTCGGGACCTTGAATTCACAGCACAGACTGGTGTTCCAGTCCAGAGCACTGGAGGGAGCCCTGCATCATCTGGAGGTGTTGTCCTTTGGATAAACCGATGTCCTGCAGAAATTAATAATAATCCTTGCATTTGCATTTGATATAGCGCCTTATCATGTCTTTAAGACATCTCAAAGCGCATCACAGAATATACTGTGAATAAAGTGAATTGACTGTATTTGTGGATGAAATGCAGCAGTCAATTGCACACACAGCAGTGTCTCACAAACAGTCGTAGATTGAAGTGACCAAATTATTATTGTTTTCTTTGGAGGGGAACGACATAATATTTTTCCCACATTATTTATTTTGATTTTATTATACAAACAGCAAAAGTAGAATGTTTACTGTTACAGTGAAAGGATATCCTTTGTTGGAAATAATTTTTAATCCTTTAGAAATTTCCATGCAACAAAGTAACTGCATTGTTTGAAAACAAATTCTATTATTTTTGAGTAGTTTGTAACAAATACATCCAGTATGTCATGGTGTCAGCCTGGCTCAGTTGGTAACATCCATCGCCCTTGGATGAGTTGTTAATCGTGATTCTTGTCTGCCTTTTTGGATGGAGGTTAAAAATCATGTGATGCTATTCGAAAGGAAAAAGTATTCTCCCGGTTTTCTAAACAAATATCTCCCAAATATTGTGTGCAATCTTGAGATTGGCCTTGAAGGATGCAAGGGAGGAAGCGAGGCGATGGGACTGTAGGATGGAGTTCCAAAGAGTGGGGGCAGAGGGGCTGAAAGCCCGGCCACCGATGGTAGGGCGGGAGATATGGAGCAGGCCGGAGCCCGCTGAACGGAGGGAGCGGGCAGGTTGGTAGGGAGTCAGCAGGTCAGAGAGGTAGGAGGGGGCAAGGCCATGGATGGTCTTCAAGGTGAGGACGAGGATCTTGAGCTCGATTCTCTGGGGATGGGGAGCCAGTGGAGTCAGGCGAGGGTGGGAGTGATGGGGTCACGGAGCCTGGTGGGTGAGCGTACAAGAGCTGCAAAGTTTTGGATGATCTGCAGCTTGTGAAGGGAAGAGTTGGGAAGGCCGATGAGGAGGGAGTTCCCATAATTGAGCCTTGATCTGATGAATACGTGGGTGAGGGTTTCGGCAGCCTGAGGGGTGAGGCAGTGGCGGAGTCTGGCAATGTTGCAGAGGTGGTGGTATGCAGTGCCGGTCATGGCGCGGATGTGGGGGAGAAAGGACAGTTGGAAGCATTTTGATGAAATCAGCACTGTACCAAATGCAGTAAATCAATGTATTATTACATTTGCAGAGTTTACAAGGGAAACTGTGAACAAACTTTTTAACAACAACAACATTACATTTGTATAGCTCCTTTCACGTCGGTCGATAGGAAACCCTAAAGTCGATAGGAAACCCTAAAGAGCCAAACAAAAATGGTTCAGGCTGGGCATAGGTTAGGATGAGTTTTGCGTTCCATCAGATGACCTTTCTGGTGAGAATGAGTGTCAGTTGGTGGAAGCACAATCATCATCTCAGTGATCAACTGAAATGGGGCTTCATCACGTACAGGTGTTCCCTTAAATCACCTCTTGCAGGTTGATGGGTCTGGTCATGAGGCTGGTGGTGAAGTCTGCATTAGTGTATGAACTCTTGTCATGGCTTGATTCTTAAGCATTTATTCCTGGTCACATATCTGATAGTACTGTGACAATCATCAGTTTTGATTTGCTACAAAGCTGGTCTTTAAAGCTCGTTTCCAAACCTATGCATTCTTGGTTTGTTTTGAAATGATTCCAATCTGCGAAATGCTAGGAGTTAGCAGGAGGAAGGTAAGTGGAAGATTCAAACTTACTTTTAAGGTTTTGAAAGGAATGAAAAGTTAAATTGGATATGAAAGGGTGCGGTCTAAAATCTTTACAAAATGTTCACAGCTAAAAAGAGAATGGGGCTCCTGTGAGTCAGATATGTAAAACTCTTTGAGAGGTACTCCTGAATTGAATGTAAATTGTTAATGTAAATTGTTGTAGATTCTGAGGGTTTGGATATTGCAATGAAAGTGTTTGCAGTTTTAGGGTCTGGATGAAGAGCAGAGAATGAAAGACTAGAGCTGTAAACCACATAGGTGTGGAATGTGGATGAAGCTTTTCAGGGTCGGGTCACCGGAAAATAACCTCTTGCAGTGATATTTTTGGAGTGGACTATTGTTGCAGTAATAGTGCATTATCCTAAAGTGTTTATTCATGAAGTGGAATCAAATCAAGAATCAAACATTTCAACCATCAGCATTATGCTAATTTATCTTAAATCCTTCCCTCCATTCACTTGCCAAGTCTGAAAAGTGTAGAATAAACGTATTGGCTTTTGCCACTGGAATTAGTTTCTCCACTCACATAAATTCTTGAGAGGTTTGCACATTCTGCTGAGTTATAACACAGCAAGACGGGTCTAAGTAGCAGCAGCAGCAGAGCTGAAGCAATGGATTGAGGACTATTTATGAATAAGGTTACTTGTTAAGTTTATCCGATTTGTGAAGAAATATTTACAAATACAGGTGTATTAGCACTGACCCCAGGAAATCACATCTCAGGCACACAGTGGATGGAGTGAGCAGAATGGCAATTGTTCTCTCACTTTGTCACTCTTTTGTGCATATATGTTTAAAAGTGAGTGCTGGTGATGTGGCTGGTTGGCTGGAGTTGGTTCCATGGCTCTCTTAAATGAGTGGCATTTCTAAATGCATGAAATTGTATTTTGTAACACAAAAGAGCATCAGCAGCAACACTACATGCTGTGCTATTAATCAAATACAATCTGGGCCGGGTTCGCTGTCCAGTTTGCATTAAATGATGTGAAAGAAGAAAATCCAATGTTTCTCAAGACGAGACAAGTGAGGTTCATGATCAGGCAAAGAAAATGAAAATCTATTGCTGTGAAACACTAATACTCGAGATTGCAATTGGGATACAACGTACCCGGTCATGAATTTCGAGCTTTTCTCTATGGTTTTGAGTCTGTTTATCTCATCATTTCATGAACGTATTTGTCTACTGTCATTCCAACATCTCGACCCTGTACTTACCAGTGATGTCCCAGGCACTGGTTGCTGGTAAGAGTCCTTGATTAGACTCAAAAGGATAAATCTATGCATGTATCATAGCTAAGTTAAAAACATATTGCAATTCTTTTAATGATCAAGGACCAATGTCTCCCCTAAGGACATTTATTTACAAAAAGTCTTGTAAACCACAATAATTCTATACACTGGGTAGCCCTTATTCACTCTTTCACCCCCATCCTCAAAGAACTAAAGTGAGTTTGCGATAACTCCTTATGCCCTGTGTTCTTTAGATGGACAATGTTCTCAAGTAATATTCCCACTACAGATTTTCAGCTATATCTGGCCCTTAATTCCTAGATTCATCACTTTGCTCCCATTATAATTGTGGGATAAACATTCTATCCTTCTGCATTGCTTTTCTGTTTCTATCGCCTAAAAATATTACGCAGAAGTCACCTGTTAAACGAATTGCAGTAGAATCCAGATCACCATAAACTATTCCATGTTAAGTACTAATATGGTTTCATCATGTGGAGTACTGTCGCTCAGTGGTTAGAGCACTCGCTTTGCAAGTGAGAGACCCGAATTCAATTCCAGGCACAGGGCGAAACCTTGGGCAAGTTTCCTTACTCCACACAGTGCCTGATAATAATCCCTCCAAAAAACAAAACAATAATAAATTGGTCATTTTCAATCCATGACTGTTTGTGGAACATTGCTGTGCACAATTGGCTGCCGTGTTCGCCCACAAATATACAGTCAATTCACTTTACAGTATATTCTATGAAGCGCTTTGGGACGTCTAGAAGATGTGAAAAGCGCTAAATCAAATGCAAGTATTATTATTATCAATTGATGAGACAACAGATGAGTTAGACAGAATGGAGGGTCAAGAGACGGGCAATTTTCAATTGCAAGACTAGAATCTTGTGTCAGAATGAACTAAGCTTTCACTTCACCATTAAGCTGGAAGAAGAAACTATTCAATGGTTGGGATTTGGCTCCAATCCATAGGAGGCTTTCACTTATCTCTATAGAGCAGTACTTTAATGTAAGCTCCCATTCATCACACACCACTGGCAAATGATAGACAGGTAGAAGTGTTAATCTAATAGTCTACTAATGAATGCTATGTGCACTAATACCAACTAGAACTGGAACTACAGAAATGATGTGATGCAGGCTGCCACATCTCATTTATATGAGTCACTGATATTAGCAACTGGACCTAACAAATACAATTTGTATAAAGAGAACACAGTACTGTATGTTCTCTGGATCACTTGAGTGTTCCAAGGAAAATACATAACCAATGTGAGCAACAGGTTAATTTATGGGTTTGACATGGCTTCTTTACAGATTTCTACATCAGTTTGAAGCCACAACAACAACAATAAAATTACATTTGTACAGTGCCTTTCACATCGGGAGGACGTCCCAAGTCCTAAGGTGCGGTTTGAACCCACAATCTTTTGAACCAGGCCGACCCATATCTGAAAAAAGGCCCCAAAATGTCTTCAACAATGTCACCTTTATGGTCCCTGAACGGGCAAATAATATCCACATACACTGTGAAATTCTATGCAACTATTAAAAACTGACTCCATTAAAAAAATGTCTGGGAAACCTGCCTTCCCTTCAAAATAATAGTACAAAGATTCTGGGTGATTTTACTCCTAAATCTGTACAAGTTGATTTAAGCGCCGCCTACATATATTTAATATTACTGCAGTGAATAACATTTTTTAATAATAAAATAAAGAGCATGGGCTCTGCCCAGGGAAGCAAAGAGATGGTCAAAAGGAATGAGAAAAAAATAACCAGAAAGAATTCTGAGGCTAAAAAGACGATTCCAGTTCACTTCTGTCACTTTTATCAAAAGTTCTTGGGTTTACACAAGGGGATTGTTCTGTTTCTCCTTCTCAAAGCAACAGCTTTGTCACACCTTCAGGTTGAAGAAATCTATCACAGAGTGAGGGCAGTGCTAAGTTTGACTGGTGTTCCACAATCATTCACTCGTTTGCTGTTGCTGGAGGGAAGCTTTCCAAATGCAAACACATTTATTCCTCTTGTTGCAGCTCCTCTGCTTTGAACTTGGTAAGTTTGCAACCTGCATGCAAAACGGTCAACACACAGGCATAACTACAGATGCATATGAATGAATGCGTTTTTGTTTGTTTTTTAACCTGGTGAACCACAGTACTGTCGTTTTAAAAAGATTCCTAAACCACATTCACCTGCAGTTTGTCTTTGGAGCACATGATGGAGACGATGTAGCCCCGAGGGTCTGATATTGTTGAACACTGCGCTGCTGTGTGAGGATCTGCTTCGCTGTTATATCAACTGAACAGTTTTTTAAAAAAATCTTATATTAGTAATAGATTAACACGAACGGTTGGCATTTCAGAACATCCGATGAATCCTCTTTGAAACATAACCTTGGGAGGACATTTGCAAGCTCGTGATTTAATTGTGGAGTCCTGTAGCTCAGTGGTTAGAGCACTCGTTTTGCAAGTGAGAGACCTGAGTTCAATTCCAGGCAGAGGGCGAAACCTTGGGCAAGTTTCCTTACTCCACACAGAGCCTAATAATAATCCCTCCAAAACACAAAACAATAATAAATTGGTCATTTTCAATCGTTCGCCCACAAATATACAGTCAATTCACTTTACAGTATATTCTGTGAAGCGCTTTGGGACGTCCTCCCGACGTGAAAAGCGCTATATCAAATGCAAAGATTATGATTATTATTTAATATAAAAATTGCACACAATACACACCTGGTTTTAATGTGTTTTTCACTGCATGAAAGTGCAAAAGCGCTATATCAAATGCAAGGATTATTATTATTATTAGTACCTTCTTAGTTGTACCTGTTTTTTGTGATCGATTAGGCAGGGCACAGGCATTTTAAGGCTCCATACTTTGGCAACTTTGGCTTTTTTTTGCACACAAGTCACTAAAAACCTCTCAATGTCTTTTTTTTGTGTGTGCAAAAGGCCAATTTCTAGGTCATGTCTGAATGTAAAGCTGCACACAATTTTTTTTCATATCTACTGCAGTGATCACTTAGGGAAAGAGCAGGAGCAGCAGCAGCCCTTTCAGTCAGAAACCCTTTCACTTTTATTGATTTAAAAAAAAAACTAGACAGGAGGAAATAACACATATTAAATGGTGGCAAAACAATTTTTAAAAAAAAAGTAATTTCGTCTTTAACACAAACTGGGTGGTCTATTGGGAGGGGGGGAGAGAAACACCAGTGAGGCTAACAGGAGCTCAACACCTTACAGACACAGAGAGAGAGACACACACACACAGACACTCTGAGAGAGAGAGACACAGACACTCTGAGAGAGAGACAGACACACACATTCTGAGAGAGAGAGAGAGACACACACACTCTCAAGAGAGAGACACGCACACACTCTCAGAGACACACACACACACACTCTCAGAGACACACACACACACACTCTCAGAGAGACACACACACACACTCTCAGAGACACACACACACTCTCAGAGAGACACACACACACACTCTCAGAGACACACACCACACACACACTCTCAGAGACACACACACACACACTCTCAGAGAGAGACACACACTCTCAGAGAGAGACACACACTCTCAGAGAGAGACACACACTCTCAGAGAGAGACACACACTCTCAGAGAGAGACACACACTCTCAGAGAGACACACACACACACTCTCAGAGAGAGACACACACTCTCAGAGAGACACACACACACTCTCAGAGAGAGACACACTCTCAGAGAGAGAGACACACTCTCAGAGAGAGAGACACACTCTCAGAGACACACACACACACTCTCAGAGACACACACACACTCTCAGAGAGAGACACAACGAACTCACAAAACACAGACAATCTCAAATGGAACGAAACTAATTTCCCCATTTGCGCACATCGCGCATGCGCGGCCGGATCCGCTCCGCCCCCCCAGTGACGTCAGGTAAACAGCCGGCAGGGAGCCAGCGGTTGCTTCTACCCGGTCCGCAATGGGGGGGGGAGGGTCGTTCCTCCCAGGTCCGCTTAACCACCCTGCCGGCGCTTACTGAGGGCTGTCTCTGGGCTGCCTGGTCTCACGCAGGTCCGTCGCGCTGCACTGCCACCACGCCTACAGTGACGTCATCGCCCCGCCCAATGACGTCGGGAAACCTACACAATGAGGCAGGCGGCGGCCCCGCCCCCCCGGCCTCAAAGCCAATGGAGAAAAGCAGATGTGAATAGGCTTCCTCTGTTTGCCTTGATTTACTGCGTCAATTTATTTGTAAATCCTGTACCATTTTTAACAATGCGAGGCAACTACATTGCAACTTAAAGAGTTTACATTTATAGAACATTTCATGGTTGTAAATGTATTGGCTCCTTGTTGTATTACTTCCTTGATTTAGATTTATAAATTTTCTCAATCCTGATTATCTAATATAAAATGATTTTAAAAAAATAATTCCCAATCTCATGATTTTACTTGCTCGCAATTGACTAGAAAATTGTTTATATCTATACACACAACTTGTAGAAACCAGATGTTACATTGAACTTTGCCATTTGTTGATTCTCGTCAGATGTTTTTACCTTTAACAAATGGACACCATTGAACAACAACTTGCACTTATATAATACCCTCCATGCAGGGTAGTGTCTCAGAGCGCTTAACAGTGGCGGAGTAAGCCTCATTTCTACGGAGACCCAGATTTGGGGTCCGCATTTGAATATGATTGAACACTCAGATTGAGTACCAGTTGTACTGCTGGTCTGCTTCATGATCACATGTTAAAGAGCTTGTATTTGCATAAATGGGATGCACACATTTTGAAAGATCAGAGTAACTAATAGCTTTTTTCAATAAGCTGAACCATCAAGAAAGTCTCTTCCACAAGGTTCAATAAAGCAGAAAACGATCAGTTTCAAAACCCATGAAAAATGCTTTGTTATTCATAAATTAACAAGTCAGCCCATAGCTCTTGCGATAAAGCGTATCTAATAGTTGTACAAAACCTGATTTTATATCAGAGGTTTGCAATAAATGTCTCTTGAAAGGTTCAAATTGTAAAGACAATGCAACCGTACAAACAGGAAACTGCAATTATCATCCTGGGGAACAAAATTAATGTTTCACAAAGTACGCTTTTTATTGTTTTTCGTACAGGATTGGTACAGAGTTGCTGAGTACTCTTGATACTGTGTAAAGGTCTTAATCGAAGGTGTTAAATATTAGCAAAGTGATGCTCAGTACAATAGCACACAAATCTGATGCCCTTTTCCACTTAGATCAGGCAGGAGATTGAGGGCATTATCTGGCTTGAGAAGGAAAATCTGTGATCTCATGCTTTGTGGCAAAAACAAAGTGTTTTTTTTGACAGAGGAATTAAAGTAGGGTGTACATCTTAAATAAAGGCTCTGCAAAGCGGATAAAAGGGGATCTTATGCTCTTTGCTTGAGTAAATAACAACTCCAAAAATAAATCAGATGTTGGTTGCGAACAACTGTGCTCTGAAATAGCAATTGTCATAATGTTTTGCAAAGTTCAGGAACAACAAATTGCGCTTATATAGCACGCCCTCCATGCAGGGTAGCGTCTCAGAACGCTTAACAGTGGGGAGCCTGACTCCGAGCCGGGGGGGTGGGGGGGGGGGGCAGGTGACCGTAAGCATGGTCAAAAAGGTTTTCAGGTGGGACTTGAAAAAGAGGAGAGGGGCAAGGCGGAGGAATTGAGGGAGTGTTAGTTTCAGGGCATAGAGACTGAAAGTGTGACCTCCAATGATGGAGTGGAGGGTGCGAGGGACAAGTAGGAGACCAGTACCAGTCAAGCGGAGGCATTGGGTGGTAGATTCAGGAGGTTGCAGAGGTAGGGAGGTCCCAGGGAGTGAATGGATTTGAACACAAATATGGCTTATGATGTCAGTAAACTTACCACCTGGCTTCAGAGCTGGTTTTTCAGTCCAATTTTATTCCATCTAATTGCAAAAAATGGAAATGTAAATCCAATCCATCAAAGGCAAAATGTATGAATTCCAGCTCAAGCTTATATTCGGGGTCCAATTTGTAAATTATGCAAGTCGTGAGTAAATAAATGCATGAGGGAATCACCTGTGCTCTTAAATATACGTCATTAACCAAAGAGGATAAAACTTACCTGTCATCTTCATTTATTGTGTATTTCACATATAAATCTGCACAACTTTCAAATTAGTCTGATTGCGATTATTAGAGGGCGGTGAGAGTGACTGGATTGTGCTGTATGTATCAAATGTTCCAAGTAGCAAAATATTTCAGACACCCACTCACGTGTACTTTTCAAGAAGAAACTTGTGCTCCTTTGACATCCTCCTAGCATGAATGATGCTATATAAATGTAAAATCGTTAAAATATCAGCTGGAATGCATATCTTGCATGTACGTTTTTTTTCTGATCTGGTTAGTTCTCAGCACCAAAAAAATTATGAAATGTTTAGAAAGTTCCATTCAGGACCATAGCTACACTCTGAATCTGCAGTGACTTCAACTTATGTACATCACAGTGCAAAGGAAAACTTAACTATTCAGGACATTGCTCCCATATGGGAGGGGGGAAGGATCCTTAGACTAGTTTGGAGGGCTTTGATATATAATTAAAAACATAAAGGAAATACTAAAATAAAGAGGAAGGGGGGGGTTCTTGTACTCTGTGTAGCATTTCAGACCCTACGTCATTTTGACAAATTCTTAATTACTACCTTAATTCTGAAGCAGGATTCCCAGTAAATTAACTACAGAAAGCTGAGCTCAAAGACTGAATTCAATAATTTGCTAAATTCAGAATTGCTGCATAAAGTACATAAAAACAGAGGTGGAGTTTTACCCACTGTTCAAAATGGAATACAATTATACAATATTTGTATCGATAAGCACTTGCACAGTCGTACTATGGCTCAAATAACATAACAAAAAAGCTAGTTACACAATCAAAATGTTTTAATGACATTAAGGCTTGAAACAGTAGATAAACAGAGCACTAACCCACAGACTGAAGAAAAGTGCACAGAATTCTACAGCACAAACTTTGTTGCGACAACAATTAGGATTAACAAGAGATTTGAACCGGCAGAACTGCCGTTTTACACAATTCTTCAGTAATGTTCAGCATTAGAGAACTACATCAGTAAGTGAGACAGTCTCCTCAGAAACTACCTGAACCTGACATTTTACAAATACATTCTTCAATATGAAACATGGACCTGAATTTTTTTTCTGTACACTACTTAAATATGCTGCTGCTAATCTCCAATGGGAGGCTTCAAAAGCTTAAATTTCCTTCATTGCATGTATAGTCAGTCAGGCATTTTCCCAGCTGATTTCCAGTCATACAGACAGACCTGGCGTGCATTTGCCAGAAGCCAGGACAATTACTGGTTGATTTTAAAATGAGAGGTTGTGCCATTATAATGAGCACAACATGTTTGGTCACAGTTCGTCACATTGCACTTCGAAACGTCGGCCAAAAGTACACTGTTCCCAAGGATTATTGAAGACTTTCTTCAAAAATAGCATCAATTGTTGAAACATTTCCTTTGTTACTGTGTAATACAACACTACATTGATTAAAAGCTGTTTGTGTAACACGAAAGCTTACTACAGCTGTAACCAGTCAAGAGCGCGAATAGCCTGGAAATCTAAAGACACTGAAAAAGATCAAGCCTGTATTCTTCCTGTTTAAACAATGCAAATTCAAATTAAAAAAAATACCCATTGAAACAGATTCTAATATTGGCAGCATCAAGTTTGAAGAATAAATTTCCGTCTTGGGAAATGTACATTGGGAAACTTCTGTCTCTTCTGTCATGTGAAGTCTGTCTGTCCTGATCATTACTCCCAAATGTTTGGCAACTGCTCAGCATTTGTGCTTCATTGCAAGCTGTGAAAAAACAAGGAGAGAAAATAAGAGATTGTAGTATTATCATAACTCATTAGCAGCAATACATGGTTAGTCAGCAATGATGGAACCTCAATTACTATTTCACAGCACTAAATTATACTCATTACTTTCTAATTAACTACATCTGCTGAACAGAATATTAACTACAGCTCCCTTCAAGCCCACTTTTCCTTTCATACCTCAAGTTTAAAAACACAAATCAATGCAAATCAAAGTGAGTTATGAAGTTGATTGACTCGGAATGAATGATACCATTTAACAAGTTGAACTTTGCATGTTCAGAGATTCTTATCAGCTTCCCAATGTAAATTCCAATGATGTGACAAGTTATATTGAAGCCTGGAGGGTTTCTTTTTCAGCTGCCATATACAGGATTAAATTATGCACTTGTAGGAGGGGGGAATAGATTGATTGGTAATTGTTAGGGTTGGATGAAACATCAACATGTTAAGATACTTTCAAGGGCAAACTCTGATTGTGATCTTGTTGCTGTGATGAGAGGATGGCAGGGTGGGTATTCTGGAGGGATGAGGTCAGATGGACCAAAGGACCTTCACTGAAGTGATCTCAGGTCAGCATTAGCTTCCTAAACAAGCACGTGACTGCAACGAGGCAAACCTTTTTGAAACAGGCCATTGCAGCTAGGACATTATATTAAAATGAAAATGGTGCAAGGACTTCAGCTCTACTTGGAGCACAAGAATACCTTTCTTCATATTAGCTGAACCAGACATTTCAATTTATCAATCTTTTTTGGTCAGCTGGGTGTCTGATAGATGCAGAAACCCATCAGCATGCTTAAAGAGTATCTAAACCAAGCCGAGATTTCCATGCATCCCACTTACACGTGGAGCTCCCAGGGACAGATTGTTGGAATGGAATGTGCACTCTCTCCCTGGAGGGTGCAGGTTGGCAAGAGGTACTGTTGGAGTATAACAAGCTTAAATCAATAACTGAAACAGAAAGCATTCTGTTATTTTGATCAGCAGGAATCTGTAACACATAGGGAAAAAAGGCCAATTTGCAACCTTAATATTCCAGTTCCTGCTACTGAACAATCCCAGCAGCAGAATTTCAGGTTAGCCAGTTCTGGACTGAACTGGTAATCCCTCTCCTCCCTATTCCTGAAGAATACTCAATACTGGGCAGCTGGAAGCCAACAAATTATTTCGGGGACCCTCTCTCCCCAGTGCACATTGCTGAAAGTAAACCAGCTAAAACCAATACAAGGCACCTATCTGCTAATTGGGAAGAAATAGCTCCACAAAAAGATGATATAGCTGCAGAAAGAGTTTGAAATGGACACTGATGCACCAGCAGCACTACTGACGGGAAAAAAAATCTGGCAGGGCTGAAATAACAATGTGGTAAACTGAAAGCCTAGATTAACACATGATTCACACGATCTGTGGAACACTGGTCAAAGAAACAAAATTACAATCGCAGCTAATTGTAACCGAGCTTCGCTGACAGCAAATGAGCAGCTCTCAGCAATGAAGGTCTAGCAGCTAGAATTGTCATCAGTTGTCACTTTTGAAAACAATGTATGCCAGCAGCAAATATTCGCTTTTGTCGTAAAGGGAGTGATAATATAATCCTTGCATTTGATATAGTGCCTTATCATGTCTTCGAGATGTCTCAAAGCGCTTCACAGAATATAATGTGAAATGAATTAACTATATTTTGTGGGTGAAAAGGTTTAATGGTGCAGACCTGCTCCTGCTTCTAATACCTGAATTGTTTGGAAGAGCACTCTCGCTCTCTCTTTCACATCAGGCAAAGTAGAACTCCACACGTGAATTGAAGTACAGTACATACGTGTACTGCACAGTTCTGCTCATTTGCCTCCAACTGCTGCTGACATTTGAAAAATTCTCATCATCAAAAAACAGCTCTCTAACTTCTAAATGTAATCTTTCCAAATTTGGCATTGCACTCTTTGCAGTTAAGTGTAAAGCCAGGATCTAGTCCTGCAGGTGGTCTCCCCAGCACGACAGAACACTAAATCACTACTGGGCTGTGCAAATTAAACTGCGGCTATGTGTAGGCAAGATGTAATGACCACTTTGCTCCAGTGAAAGATGCGAAAGTAACCTCCTTTGTAAGAGTCAGCCTTGTCTCATTACAGCTTCCATTGTAATGCTGTTTCCTAGATGCAATGAAGCATTTCCAAAAGGTCTATCTCGTTGCATTGTTTGGAAAACGCAGAACAAATATTTGTCAATACGAAAGACCGTCAGTTTAAAACAGAAAAATGATTCCCATTTCAACTCTCAGCTATAAATCTGGACTGGCCTTTACCATTCCTCTGGGTTCCATTCTCCAGAAATACTGCAAGGCGAATTCCAAGCAATAATGAGCTCCATTCAGATTGAGTTTAAAAATGCATGGTGAAACCACTGCTTGCTGCCATTTATTAATAGGTGTGTGACCATAAACCTTTCTATCTCTCTTTGAGCCTGTCAATCTTCAAGTCTCGCTTTAAAATCTACCTCTTTAATCATGTCCATAGTCAGCTTCCCTCCCCCCCTCCCCATTGTAAAGTGCTTCGAAACATTCTATGTGAGGGGTGATACATAAATGCAACTTGTCGTTGGACAAAACATTTTACCTGGCAAGCTCACTTGACAGGAACTTTCAACGTCTCAAAAAGTGACACAAGCACGTGCACAATTGTAACACGAGCAAGATTTGAAAATGACTTGCCTGTAATGAAATAAAAGCAGCTGTGTCCTTAGGTACAACTCTTTTCATTAAAGTCTACTCCTTTTAAATATCAATTAAGAACTTTTACTTTATTAATTCAAGCTTACGGTAGTAGTGTTCCACAATTTTCATCTAGATTTCTCCTGTGGAACTCTGCCCACCTCCATTTTCGCAACACTTTGATGCTAATTATTTCACAGCAGCAAAGCTAACTTGTGTGGGTCTCGGTTTGAGAATTTTCAAGGGCAATGTGCAATTAGCATAATTTAATTTCATGGGAATACAAATGCATTTCTGGTGCAAGAAAAAAGATTCATAGTAAGTACCTGTCAAACAGAATTAAATCACCTCGTAACTCAAGGCGATGCCACCATCTATTTCGGAGTTGCAGACTCAAAGCAAAGTGAGGATGGAAATTCAGATAGTATTGCACTTGCTTATGAAAGTTTTCTTGAAAAAGGACAGGAAAGAAAAACAATCCCAGCAAAATTTGCTTCCCCCGCTGCACACAAAATGTCATGCGTGGTGTCAGTGTTATGTCAGATTTGTGATATTTTGTCTGATTTTCTTCTTAAAGCCTCCTTTAGTCCCTGACATTGTGACTTATTTGTCAAGTCTCAGGACAGAGCAGTCACAGCATGAATATTTTTAAAATTCAAAGGCTCCTGTCTGCCGATGAAACAGTTTGCCAAAAATTCAATTATTCAATATCTGCAGCTTATGTCTGCGCTTCATCTGAAGAATAAATATGGCCCCACTTTCCTAATCACGTGGAGTAAAGCATCCAAGTCTCAAGACATTTCATCCCAAGACCCATTTCATAGAAACAGCCTGATGCACAAAGTACTTCATTCATTAAAATGCCACTCGTGCCAAAAATGAAAAATGTCCCCGTGTGCAGTGCACATGGCATCAGAATGCACTCTTTGTTAATTACATACAAGACTCCTTTTTCCCCTTTCAAATTAAATTAACTGCTATGTACTTAACATGAATACAAAACCTGATCTTCAATGCCCTGAGTAAAGCTGCTAAATTACTTCTATCTGCTGCTTCATTGCTTATGTACATTTTAGTACCAACTTCCCCTGATATTCAGGCTATAAGCAAAGAAAGGTAGATATGCCTGTTGTGATAGAGCAGTTCACATCCAAAAGCAGACAAGCAGAGCTAGTGATGTAGGAGAAGTTTGTGTCAGCATCTCAGGTGCACCTTAAATTTAGTCCATATTCCAAGAACTATCTGTCACTTGTACAATATGAGAGTGCCAAAGGCTTTCTCTACACCGCGCTCATGTTAAGCGTTAAAGGCTGAATCTGCTTCGGGAGTTTGTGGAAATATGACTTATTGTAATTTTCATGATTAGAATCTAACCCAAAGGTTCTAGTAAACAAAATCATCCACTGTGACCACTGCAAGTACAATTCATGCAAAGTATACAGTAGTCTTCCAAAACCATACTGTTAAATATGTGGCTTGCTGACATACTGGGACAATTTAGCAGTACCACTTAAACTTTCCTTGGTTTCAAATAAAAATCCAAGCTTGACCTATATTTTCCAAAGAGAAATTCTGCACTTTTTAGGCTTCTATAGCTAACCATGAGAGTTAACAAGTCTCTTGCAGTTGTGGAACTATGGTGAGGCATTTATAGTCCTTGTGTAAAAAGTAGTCTTCAAGTAAAAATGAAAGAACACAGCTTTTTCTGTATAATTAATACCAGCAATATGCCCCAGTTTATCAAGAATATTTAAAAACATCAATCTGTATGAATCCATAGAGGTGTCTGATGCAAGAACATTAGCCACAGTTCTGCAATTAACTCTTTATATTTGACACAGGGCTGTTTCACAACAATGTCTCAAAGCAGATCTACTTAAAGTGTAATTGCTGTATATTTATAGGTAAATGTGACAGCCAATTTGCATTGCACACAGCAATGTCCCACAATCAATGACTAATTTTATCTGGAGGATTGTTGCCACACAGAAAGCCTCCTTTCTCTGCTTCAAATAATGCCATGGTTTAGATCTTTAACATGGACTTAACATTTAATTTGAATGACGACAACTCTCCGCAGCACTGCAGGGATGCCAACTTGTGGAGTGCATTACGCATGAGTAAAATAGTCATGGCCCGTGGGTTACAAGTGGTACATCCCTGCCCCAGACTATCAATTCAGAGTTCTGAAGTGGCGCTTGAACCCACAACCTTGTAAACTTGGGGGTAAGATACTTCACTGGAGCATGTAAATGGCCCAAGCTGTATCTGATGTTGCAATAGGTTTGAGTGACTTATAAAGCATCAAATGTGTATTGTATTAATACAAGCCTTTTTTAAAAAAATAAACACTAAAAGTACAGATTTGTAACTACAGTGTAACTCCATCTTTGGGTGCCACACAAAGGGCAGGTTATAAGGGTCAAGTTACAGGTAATGCGTTTTATTCTGTTATAGAGGGACAGCATAGAAAGACATAGTCTGCAGTGCCACCTACACAACTCAGAAGTGACTGGCAGCAAAAGTGACAACTTGCCTTTGGACTTTAACCTCACACGTCATGCATCAACAGCCCTTTCGTAACAGCAATTGAACACTTCTGCAGTCAGAATGTTCATGATCACGGTGCCATTCGTGGATAGCCCGAAAATAATTTACTGAGAATATTATAACAGCATTGAGTCTGCTTATTATTCTCCATTGCAGCCTCCAGGCGCTGCACACATGGTAGTGAATTAAACACCAGTTTAACATGCATGCTAAACATATTTTAAATAAGCTTAATAAAAGCAAGGGGGCACGAATGTACATGTGAATGTTCAATGCCTCCTACGACATCGCTAGGCATCCAAGATTGACAGCTAATGAGGCAAAATAGATTGCTCCCCAATTTGCAACTATAGCTTCTTTTACATGCCTAGAACGAAGAAAGCAGCAGATAAATCTAGCAGTAAAATCCCCTTCCAGGATTCTGTCAACTTGTACACCATTGCCTTCGTGTCATTCTGGGTTGTGTGAAGTCAGTGTTGGTCTTCTGCCAGCCATGGCAATGCAGCCAGCAACTTCTGAGCTCATGACGATTGGTGTCCCAACATAAACTGGGCTCTGTACACAAGTGAACACTGCAGAGGCATCTTGCCACAAGTGTAATTAGTAGAGTGCAGCTCTGAGCTCAGTGTGGAACCAAATGAGAGGACAACATTAAAACACAAATGCAGCCATTTGGCCCAACAAGACTGCATCTCCTGCAGACCATAAAAAAAATCGAGCCTCTCCTGGACCTCACCCCATCCAGTCTATCTCTTTGAGAAAAGATCTACATAGATCACTCTCTGTACCACATGGGCTCCCAAAACAATCAACCAAAACAAACCCAGAATATGCTTTTTAAAAAAAGCCAGAGACTAAGGAAAAAAGTAGGATCCGAGGTAGTAATGCTGGGATCCTGGCCCGGCTCATTACATTAATAACATTCACTAAAGAGATGGCATGCATAGAGCAAGGCAATACTGGAAGTAACATTTCATGGTACAACCAAAGGGGGCAAAGGCCCATTCATAATTTAGAAGCAACTCGTAGCAAACTGCTAACTTAGGTAATATGGCTCCCTTCTGTTTCAATCCTATTTGCTCTATTACTTTATTATGGGATATTCAGTCTGCTAAAGTTTCCAATTCGCGGCTTGTTGGGCTCAAGAGGATCAATGCCTCAGGATGGATGTCTCCCTGGGCCAGAATGGTTCTATAATGGTGGTGTTTTATCTTCAGTGAGAGTGCTACATACTGGTTCTTCATCAATCAGATAAACTTATACAGCTTTTGGGTTTCATTCTGTTGTTATCCCTATGGAGGGAATAGAATTTATATTAACTTAGTTTTTTTTCATTCTTTCTTTTTGTTATCTGCTAACCTGAATTACTTGTCAAAGTGCTTTTGATGGAGTGCACTTTCATACACTCTGGGTAAAATATACTGAAATAAAAATGATGCATCTTTCTGTGCATTCCACCGTGTTTAGTATTGCAAGCTTCACCCTCTGTAACCCAATCACAATCAAAGACTAGGATAACATTGGAAATGTTAACTGTATTACTTCACCTGCTAATAACCATGCACCAGAGAATTTCTGACTGAGCTATGAAGACTCGATCAAAATCCAGTAATATATTTAGTCTAGGTAAGGTGATTTGAGTTTGTTCAAGATACAACCTGCAAGAAAATGAATTTATGATTTTCTATTTCAAATTCTCACTGGTTACTTAAAAAAAACCATCTGCGAATGGATTCCAATCCACAATATTGTTTTTTGAAGAAGGGATAACCAGTTTGCATCTTCTACAAGCTGAAGAACAGTGATTGTGTGGCTATGTTAAATTCAAGGATTATTATTATTAGTGACGGAGAAGGGCTGAACACTGGGCGAAGCTTAAGTTGCAAAAGTAGAAAAGACATTCACATTATTAGACTGCAGCATCAACAGGAATACTTTGAGAATTGATTTTTTTTGTCACATGCATAAAATTTCAAGTATGGTTGTGACGTCAAGAGACAAGAAATCAATGCTGAAACCTTTTTTTTCTATTGATGCCTGTAGTGTTCCAATGAGTTACGTTTGGACTGTATTAATGCATAGACTGCACAGGACACAGTTATTTCCCAAAGGAAATGCCCTCAAGAGGCACTGCAGATGTGCAGCTGGAGTGTAGTAAAGGCAACGTGTAAAAATGGAGCAGAAGAATGCACTCTTGATCACAGGTCTTAATCTGTGATTCCTTTCCTATACAATGTAGCCGGGAAACAAACTCCGAGCAGTGAGTATGCATCACAAAACTAGATTAGCTCAGGCAGTTGTCCTGACTGTGGTCTGCAATGCAAGTAGCATTTCTTACTCTGATATTCACTAACAATTCATGATTTCATGCAAGAAATAAATATTTCACATCCCTTCCTACGAGTGAACTGGTTTCAGCTGGAGTGTAGTAAAGGCAACGTGTAAAAATGGTTGTTGTTGAGCAGAAACCTAGCATAGAAGCAAAGCAAATAGAGGAGCAGCAAAAACCTTTACTTTTGCCGCAAGCATGGTTTATCTCTGACGCAATGCTCTAGACGGTGCGTGAAATAGTTTTTCTGTATTTGTGCAATTAGGGGATATGCTGAAAAGAGATTAGAAAGTCACACGAATGGGCCTCTCCATTGATAACAAATGAGAACTTATCAACAATAAATTGGCTGCACTAGTTCGAGCGATGAGACGAAAACTCGACTCTGCGATTTACTTCAGTCCTGCAATTCCAAAGGAATGGAACCCCTGGAGGCCTGTGTTTCAGCACCAGTAGCAATTAGACAGCTGCAGTTCACGACTATTCATCCAGGGAGTCATTAAATTACTACTCATTACAAAATTGCAGGCAGCATCAATCTCCATTAATAATGTAATCCAAACAGATCCTTTCCACACCAAGACACCCACACAGTTGCACAAAACCTCGACACTGAGATGAACTAGGGCCAAATAGGGGAATTAGTTACCAAGGGTTTACAAAACTCAAGCAATGCGGACACAGAAGGTTATCCCCAGGATTTAGTTACCAAATTCCATTGAGTGGGGTTGACTCTCACAAATCTCCCGATTGAAACCAGAAAGATACTCGCTCAAATGAACTAACTCATTAAATCTCACTTGGCTTCAGGTCTTTGATCAGAAGTGACAATCAAGTAAAGATCAAGTCAAAGATTACATGAAGCAAGGCGAAGGCACTGGGGGCTGGAGTTCCAGAGCCTGGGGGCTGAGAGGCTGAAGGCCCGACCACCGATGGTAGGGCGGTTGGGGCGGGGGACATGGAGCAGACCAGAGCCAGAGGAACGGAGGGTACGGGCAGGTAGGTAGGGGGATAGTAGGTTGGAGAGGTAGGAGGGAGCAAGGCCGTGAATGGCCTTGTAGGTGATAGAAAAACAAGTCAAAGGACTAGACATTCATAGAATCTGAATGGGGAAAAAAAAGGATCAAGGCTGGACTCAGTTTTAAAGCCTATTTCAATACTGTGGTCAATCATGCACTAACCTTTTCATTATCTCTAATAACTGATGTATGATAGACCCCTGTCTCTATAGTACCAAATGTTATCATTAGTTTAGTCCAGATATGATGCTTGTTATCTACAGTGACTTTTTTTTCTACCTACAACACATATTCCACAAAATAGAAGTGTCAATGGAAGGGAAATGGGATAGTTTTCTCTTTACATTCAATTATAGCACCAAGCACTCAAAGAGCAGGTACAGCAATGGTCAGATGCAGCCCAGAACTCTCCTGCTCGACGTAGCATACTCCCAATTTCTGGACTCCATTCCTACTGCTAAAGGGATGGCTAGGAGATTGGAGGGCTCACTGATATCAACACAAAAGTGCACTGAACACTTGACACCTGCTCAAGTCTCCTTTTGTTGTATTTTCGTCAATCAATATTTTGTACAAGTTACAGAGCTAAACTTTAGGTGAATCCTGCCACTCAGGATACTCTGTAACAAATGAAAACAATAAATCCTTCTTTAAATGGAGTAAAGAAAGAATAGGCGGCAAAAGCAGAGTGACGACCCACTCACTGATTAAAAAACAGTTGCTAAATCTCGACAGGACATTTCTTTTATTCAAGGAAGGGGGACATAAGTCGAGTAATAAGACATTCCTGGAAAGAATCTTCGAGTCACTCACCTTGTGTGCAGTCTCCGCAAATTGCTGGGAACTGTTCATCATCTCTGCACTTCTTTCTTCTGCCCGTCCTAACCTTTCACCGCGCTCATTCAAGGCTTGGCTGGCTTTCTGGACTGCACTAGTAACACTGTCTGCAGCTGAATGCAAGATACTGTTACCTGGGAGAGAAGAGGATTGCAAAAAAGAAATGAGTGTCCTCTTTAATGAAATTAACACATTCTAAAAGATAAACCTGGGCATTTTCTATCCTGCAGAGAGATTTGTCATTTATTTGAATTGCGAGAGGAGTTGAGCTTTCCTCCCCTTTCATTTATTTTTCTGAACATGTTCAGCAGCTTGGTCCAGACACAAATGTGGCTGTCAAACAATATAATGGCAGATAATAAATTAATTATTCTCCGTACAATTCAAGGACCAAAGTCAGATAAGAGAACAGCAGCAAGCAAGCTTGCCAACCTGGAGAGATGTAGCAAAACTAGTGCCAGTGTGTTGTGAAGATCCCAATCTGTCTAGGAGCAGGAAACATTCTAATGTGGAGTTTAGACCATCATATTGGATGAAATCATATCAGTTTTCAGACAGGGCTGGATAATTCACCAATTAGATTAATTAATTTTAGATGGATAAAGAATTAAATCAAGTTTATATAAAAAAATACCCAGAGCAAATGCATTGGATTATTAAATTGGTGCTGAACTAAATTATGCAAAACAAAACTGCTCAAATTCAAAGGTTTCAAATTTTAAGCAAAGTTTGCCCTTGTCAGCTCCTGTGGGATAGACATCGACAACCTTGGCTGACTTGTCTGAACAGTACGAATTCTTCTTCTTGCAGCAGATAAAGAAGCATAACCTATTACATGAATGGAGAGATCAATTTTTTTTTAATCTCATTGCACTTTATGAGTTTAGCTGTACTGGAACACAGCATCTGAGTAGACCAATTAATTAGCTGTTGGCATAAATTTAATATCCACTGGTGCAGCATGCCATCAAGCATCATCTCTGCAAGGTATCACCTTCCTGCACAGTCACCTTGGACACTCCAGGCTATCTGCATCTGCCAATTGCTCAACGTAAAAGATGATAATGAACAGCATCCCCACCCTCCCACCACACACACCACAGTCACTGTTGGTCATCACAAGCTCAGTCGCAGCCAAGATCACCAGTCAGTCAATGAGGAAATCCAAATTTGGATTCCCCAATTTTTTGAAACCTCAAAATCACAATTTATACTTAGCCTCCTCAGCTACTGCAGTATCCAGCACTGTGCTTGCAATGGACAAATCATCAAATCATCCCAAAGTCAAACTAATCTTGGACAGAAGTCTCAGAACATTTGACGCTCATTGGAGAAAATAAATCAAGGGACAGTTGGAGCTTTCACATGATTTGATCTGAATTGTCCCACTGGATGACATTACTATTTTCAATCTCAATAAAATAAACCCATTCAGAAAAGTCTGCAAATCCTTATATTAATGGGCAACTGCTACTATTAACCCTTAATAGTTTACCAGAGTGTACACTTTAGAAATCAGTTACTTTGCATGCACACAGTTTATTTCTACTTAAGATATAATCTTAATTAAACTTTTCAATAATCTGTCCAATATTAATTGGTTATGCATAAAACATTATTGAGGATTTACTCACAGAAGACTTTTCAAGCACAATCTTTCGCTTCCACCACCACCTCAACAGAACACCCCAAAACATAGATTAAAAACTAGAGTTTTGCAAAGCCAGGGCCAGTTATCCCAGCCCAATGCTTTTTATTATGGCGAGGAGGGAAAGAGCAGAGACTTGTTTTTAAATGAAAAATCTACATAAATTAATTTCAAAGAAGTTCTGACATTTTAGTAGCATTCTAGATTTTGGGGTCAAGCAGTCAAAACTCTCCCTCAGGTTTCGTTACAGGCAGTTCTAAAATATATAAAAGTACATGAATAATCAAGTACATGAATTAGTCACAAACGCACCAGCTATTGCTTGCAAACTGGGTGTACAGGATAATAATAATCCTTGCATTTGATATAGCGCTTTTCACATCTTCTGTGTGAAAAGTGCTTCACAGAATATACTGTAAAGTGAATTGACTGTACATTTGTGAGCGAACCCAGCAGCCAATTGCACACAGCAGTGTCCCACAAACGGTCGTAGATTGAAAATGACCAATTTTTTTTTGTTTGTTTTTGGAGGCGTGTGCAGTGAGGAAACTTGCCCAAGGTTTCGCCCTGCCTGGAATTGAACTCAGGTCTCTCGATTGCAAAGCAAGTGCTCTAACCACTGAGCTACAGGACTCCACAAATCAGGTAAGCACAGACTTTCAACCTAAGAGTAGAACGTAAACAAGAATAGATTTGGGTAGCTTGAGTGACATACAGAATCTGAAAGTTTAACAAGCTAACAAATGCATATTGCCATCATGAAATGGCATTAATAATGTGGCTTGTCCCTTTTTCTGTAAAGAGCTGATTGATGATACTGCACATCAGCAAGGATTTGACTTCTGTGCCAACACTTTGAGTTCAGTAGTATTGCTGAGTAGGAACTGTTTTCTTACACACAGGGTCCATAAGCCAGTTAAGGAAGACAGATGAAAGAATCAATTTTTGTGAAAGTCTGGTCATTATTCCAACTGACAACTTCACAGATATATTTGTGACGTAAAGTGATTTAAAGTTAGCCAATGAAGCGTGCTTCACCATTAGGAAACGTCTATTTAAACAACCATTAGAGACTTTTAAAAAAAAAACATTTTTAATGAATATTGCACTCATCAAGGTAAAGGACATCAGTGCTGGACTAATTTCTCTGTCATGGTACCCACAAAATATAGTCAATTTACTTTACAGAATATTCTGTGAAGCGCTTTGAAACGTCTCGAAGACCCTTAATAAGGCACTATTATCAAATGCAAAGATTATTATTATTAAAATCATCATCCAGCACTTCCTGGCCAGATGATATTAAAGAAAATCACTGCCTGCTTTACAGCAGCAATACATTCTTAACCCATCTGATACAAGTGTCTCTGATTCCTATTTCCCTGTGGCAAGTGAACGAGATTGCCAATTAGTGCTGTTGTAGGGCATTTTGAATCGGTTTAAGACTGACGATACTCAGCAACCTTAAAGATGTCAGAGGAGGGGAGACTTCCACCTCAATAGTCTAGGCTAGATGTGAACCCAGGTTTTAGAATTGAAATGACAGCGCACTACCTTTTAAATGTATATTCAGTCAAATCACAGCACTTCTGGATTCTGGTAATGGTCACTTCTCGATTTCATTCCTGCTTCTAATAAACATAAATCAGGAGTCTTGATAATGTGTCTGGAGCTGCCCACATTCTGCCCTGCTTGTGCAACTCTTCAAGCTAATTCCTTTGCATGTGAAACAAGGAGGTGGAGTAGAAAATGACTGAAGTCCTACAGGAGAAAAAGATAATGCTAAGCCAAGGCTGAACTCCAGGCAGAAACAATTGCATATCAAACAGCATAGAAAATAAATTCAAATGCTGTTGTTTAAAGGAGCACCAACCACCAATGAATAATAATAATAAATCTTGCATTTGATATAGCACCATATCACGTCTTCGAGGCGTCTCAAAGCGCTTCACAAGATGCACTGTAAAGTGAATTGACTGTACACTTTGTGGGCAAAACATATAATACATTGGAAATCTCATGGGCAAGGGTAAGAGAGAGACAGTTTGAATTCAAGAATTTGTTAAATTCTACACGCTTTGAAATGCTAAGAAAATGGAGTAATCTTAGAGCCAGATGGAATATTTTCCCTGATATTCTGTACAAAAAAAAATGCTAAAAAGTAAAATCAGCCAGGCTCATAACAACATAAAACAAGAATTTGTGCTCCAGCAATGAAGAATTTCTGAAATGTTATGGTATTTTAAAAATAAATGTTATTGACATCTGCTCAGTCCCTTTTCCATTGATGAATCTTTGCCATGTTCGGTATTTTGCATTTGGTACGCCAACAGCAGCTAGTCTATCCTATCAGATTAAATTCTGCCTGGGTGTACATTTACTCTATTCACACATTTTACAATGTGCCGAATTTGGCAAATTGATTCACAGTCTTTTTAACTTTGAAGTCATTTTTCTGTAGTTCTTGAAAGAAACTTATCCCAAAACAGCTTTGAAATTAAAGCTAGATTTAAGAATTTGGAAAAACCTTTGGAAACGCTAAATACATAGACCCAGGCTCAATGTCTCCCCAATCATACTTAACCTGAAACCCGGATCAGAAAAAGCTGCTGCTGCAAAAAATCTAGATCCCAATGCTGGAAAATAAAATAAATCCAATTACATTTCCTGCAACTCTTTCAATTGAAATGGTCCTTGATGGTCCTCATTTCTTGTACCCTTGGGCCTAATTCCAGCAGTTAAACTCTAAGTCATTCATGAATGACACCACTATCTTTTGTATCTGTGAAATGAAAAAGCCAGGAGTACTTTTAAGAGATATTTCCTCCACATTCCATGGTTGCAAGTTACTGTTTGACTTTTGCTGTTATTTTAAATTTTTAAATCTACTTATGTTTATTTAGTTGCTTGTTCTCCCCATTCTCTGCTACCTGATGTCTGATTTACTCCTGTGTGGGCAGGAAATAGATGGCCTCTGTCGTACGATTACTTCGCACCGCATCTGAAATGCTAGGATGTTCATCATTTCAGACTAGTTAATCGCCCAGAACGTGACAGCTAATCACACAACAGCTGTTCCAGAGCCCTTTTTGCAATAAGAAAAAGAAAAATAATGCAAAAAAACAAAACAAAACTGTTTTTAGGAACATTTATTGAGCAGCAGGGAACTAATTAACTGTCATTCTCTTTGTGCTTAGACAGTGTTATCAAATCAAACAATGAATACCGCTCCTTAGGCTGGACACATGTCAAGGTGATGGAATAGAGAGCGTATAAAACAGTGTCTGCTTTTAGCAGTAATTTACACAATGTTTGATGCTGCCATTCGTTCCTCTGACAGCTTTGTTCCATTGCAGCGGTGATTCATTTCACTGGACTGATTTCCTTCACTTGAAACACCAGATGGGCAGGGACCTTACAAGGGGAATGCTTTCATTTAAATTTTAATTTAGAACCACTGCAAAGTAAATGCAGCCAAGCTATAAAAGGTGAACCTCAATCACTGTTGCTATTATCTTGTTGCCTGCACATCTTGAAAAGATGCAATGAGAGCCTTAAATCTAAACTGCCCCTGATTGTGTACATCCTGGGATAATGACCAGCTCCTGAGGAAATCATTAAAAACAGTTTGATAATTCGAGATTGGCATTCCCCCAGAGAGGGAGGCCATCACAAACTCAATATCCCACTGAATGTTTTAGGAAATGGTCTCTTGTGTGTGATAAAAATGAACACACAGGAGACCATTTGTCCCACCCAATCTATCCTGCTCTTCCACAGAATGTATACAATCTAAACCCAACTTTGTAGCACCTTATACAGTTTCTTTACATAATTATCCAATTTTCTTTTAAATGCTGTTGTTATCTTCATTTCAATGAATACTTGCAGCATAATACTTGCAATCTCCTTAATAATTGGCAAAGATTTTGCCCACAAATATACAGTCAATTCACTTTACAGTCTGTGAAGTGCTTTGAGACATCGAGAAGGCGTGAAAAGCGCTATATCAAATGCAAGGATTATTATAAGATATTTTGCTAATAGACTAACAATCACTTCAATCTCGATAATATCCACTGAGAACACCCATCTTAGAAAGTATACAGCAAGAGAGGAAAGGCAAAATGATAACTTTCATTCTCTCACCTATGGATTCTTTGGAATGAAGAACAAGAGTTTTATTTTGAAACCTTGTGGGAAAAGCGCATGTTTGTGGCAAGGGAAGTCATAACACATTATGTAATGACACATAAGTCATTACATTCTATTGCAACCATTGTCTCTTATGATAAATTTATAAATTAATAAATTGACTGTGCCAGTGAGATATGTGCAGAATGGAGCGTGACTTGACTTGTGCATCTCTGGGAACTTAATTGGAGTTGTGCAGGGCCCTGTCCCAGAAAGTCATCATTCTTCTCCAGAAAATGAATTGGTATTTTGCTTCTCCATCCCAATGAAACTAGAGATCTGACCTGCTGCTCCAAATACCTTATACCAAAAAACAAAGGGCTTATATAACCCCTTATCACACCAAAACATTTCAAAGTGGTTCAAAGTTTTCTGTAAAGTGTAGTGACTGCGTAATCAACCACAACTACTTGCATTTATACCATGCCCTTCACACAAGGTAGCATCTTGGAGTGCTTAAGGGCAAAAATAGCAGCCAATTGGCACACAGCACCATTCTACAAACAACCCTCAAGTCCTTGACTTTATTTTACCTGGAGGATTGCTGAAAATCCAGAAAAAATTCTCTTTTCAAATAGTTGCAAAGGATCTTTAACATCCACCCGAACATGCAATGAGACCTGTTTAAATGTCTCATCCGAAGAACGGTACCTCTGACCATGTAGCACTCGCCCAGGACTGCACTGGAGTATCAGCTAAGACAGAGTTCAGTTCACAGAAGCCAGGCTAATGTGGAAGTAATTCTTACCTCAATTAGATTTTATTGACAAACACTTCACAAAAGCATTTAGGTTTTCTTCCTGCGGTGGTTAATTATAGATAACCAGGACAATACCACTTCAGTTCTCTCCTTTTCACAATGTGAGCAGACAAAACCCAATTGCCAAGACACTTTCCTTTTGATTTTCAAAAGGATAAAGAAGCAAAACTAGAATTTATATTAAAAAATGAAGGCCCAATAAGAATCTAATTTATTTTTCACACCATGAAAAACATTTCAGTTATTAGCAGTGAGCATTAAATCTTTTCAGCAAGCTGCATCCAGCACTTGGCTGGGGATTCTGAATCGAGCTTTTGTTAACTGAAGCAAGAACTTGGGGGAAAATCAGGGAATATACATAAAAATGTTGCACAAAATGGTTACATTGTTAAAGATTAGATTTACATACCCAGCTGGTGAAGTATGCAGCAAGCTTTCAGGACAGACAGTTACACAGCATGGTGAAATACAAACTTTATAAAAAGACGATTTCAACTAAACTATGTCCTTGGCCCTCAGCTGATTCCATCTGTCCATCAAATGCAACTCAATTTAAAAGTCAACCCAACAATTACAGGTATAAAATGTATCCACAGATAGGAATTCAATAATATAGATATTAAATTTTTTTTAAAGGACACCTCTAAGAGGTGTGCAATGTTACCTTGTTCTTGTTACTTCTGTCTCTGGCTTCAATCTCCTCCTAAACAGACATCTCTTAAAAAACTACAACTTTCATCAAAATCGAATTTCCTAGTTCACCGCTATGTTTGTCAAGCACTTTGAGATGTTCTTCTATATCTGAAAGGCCCTATATAATTAAAGTTTCTGTAGTTGATTAGACTGTCAGTCAAAGCCAGTTTCAGTCCACAGGAAGAAAAATATGATATATGATGGGATCATCATCACTGCCAATGTTATCACTGTCAGAATTTCCGATTCTGTTTAAGTTCCTAATCAATAAATTGCACTGACTTCAGCAAAGGGTTGGGACTGAAGCCACTTTGAATTTCATTGCTGGTTTGTTGACTACTACTTAAACTCAACTTCAATGTTCGCATGGAAAAAATAACTTTCCATGCGGCAAACAGTTGACTCCCTCCAACCCAAAAAAGCCAATGTATTGCCTGTTCTTGACTATACACGTTGCCCGTTAAATTAACAGTAAATAAGCTGATCTTCAGAATTCAAATCACAATTCAGCAGATATTACTTCCTCCCTCCACCCCCACCCCAGTATCTCTGCAAAACTCTGTCCCAGATTTGTTGACGGATGACACGTGAATGTGGCTGAGTGAGCAGTAAAATTAAAAAAAAGTACATCCTGTGAAGCATTTTAGAACGCCCTAACTCAATTGAAATCCTATCCACCTCTCCGCCCTCCCACCCACACACATCCAAAAAAAGCATTCGTTCTTTAAATCCATTCCATATTGAAAGAAGAGAGATATAAACTAGATCAGACCAACTCACAACCTCAAGTGGATGGAAAAGAAAGCATCCAACCTCATTTACATCACAGCTTTCACATTGAAATGAATGTGGTTTTAAGTGAATCAGCCAGGGCAACAGAGATGTGCTGATAAAACGTCGATCCCACACCTCTTTAGAGGCTTTGTATGATATTCCTTGGCAACGAAGTGGTACCAGAAGGGACAACAACAAGATTACATTTGTGTTGCGCCTTTCTTGTCGGGAGGACGTCCCAAGGCACTGGATAGTGTATGGCATTTCAGAACCGAGCTGGGGTTGGGGGCGCAGGGGAGGGGAAAGGGGGTGGCCGATGGCATGGACGAAAAAGAGGGTCTTGAGGCGGAACTTGAAGGAGGCTAAGGAGGGGGCGAGGCGGAGTGACTGGGAGATGGAATTCCAGAGGTTGGGGGCAGAGTGGCTGAAGGCTCTCCCGCCAATGGTGGGGCAGATGGGTCGGGGAACATGGAGCAGGCCAGAGCCGGCTGAGCGCAGGGAACGGGTGGGTTGGTAGGGGGTTAGGAGGTCGCAGAGGAGGGTGGGGCGAGGCCATGGAGGGCTTTGTATGTGAGGACCAAGATCTTGAACTGGATCCTCTGAAGGATAGGGAGCCAATGAGTCGGGTGAGAATGGGGGAGATGGGGTCACGGAGTTTCGTGCGGGAGAGGACACGGGCTGCAGATTTCTGGATTATCTGCAGCCTGTGGAGGGAGGAGTTGGGAAGGCCGACAACCATGGCGTTTGCATAGTTGAGCCTGGAGGTGATGATGGCATGAACAAGAGGGGTGAGATAGTGGTGGTGTCGGGCGATGTTATGGAGGTGAGGGAAGCAGCTGCATCTGTGTCGCGCTGTTGACCCTGCCAACTGCAGCCATCTGTCTGCAGCGTTGACCCTTTACTTGCAAGAGAGAACTGCTCCATTGTGCATAGCTGTGCAAAGCGGAAGTCACTCCAATTAATGTTATTTTTGTTGCATAATTGGCATCTCCTGTAACATTTCATTTGTGGTACAAATGCAGGTGCGTTCCTCCAACGTGAACTGTACTGGAACAGACTTGGTAAATATTACCAGAACTTCGCGACTTAACTCTGTTGAATTAGTCAAAGAGATATGTATTAAGCATTTCTTTTCCCCGTCAGCCAGGTATCTGACACATGCGCAAATTCATCACCATGCTTAAGCGTATCCAAATCAAGGTGAGATTTTCACACATCCCACCTACACATGGAAGTAACATAGATAGATTGTTGGAATGGAATGTGCACTCTCTCCCTGGAGCGACACATCCTTCTTACCTGATTCCAGAAAGTATTATGCGCAGGTTGGCAAGAGCCAAGGCTTGGGGACCCGAGTGTGCTTTGGGGTACTGCTGGAGTCTAACCAGCTAAAACCTCATATCTTGCCATCGATATTGTTGTCCGGCAAGATATCCCGCTATCTGTCCAACCTGGACCACCCAACGGGTTAGGGTTTTGGCTTGCAAGGTTAATGGGAGCTGAGTGGGATGACTCCCTGCCTCCAGTGACTGGTCTTCCCTTCACTGTCCTGCGATGAGCCAGGCTGGCTGTGCTGTTATCAACAGTGTCCTGGAATACTGTGAACCTGCCTGGCCCAGGAACTACTGAGATCTAGCGAGCATCTGCCTTCAGTGTGGTGGGAGGACTTTACATGACAGATTTTGACAAGGTGTATGAAGGCAGAGAGAGCAAGGTAAAGTGGTTTTGGAAGATAATCCCAGATTGTCAATCGATGGCAGAGAAAGCAATGTGGGAGTGAGCATAGGACAGCGTTGGACCAGCCAATCTTTAACTTCTGATTCTGGCAGAGACTATACAACTAAATGATGTATGCATTTTGAAAGCTGAAAATGTTTCATTCTTCAAAAGGTTAACATGACCCAATCAAGAACTTCAGTGACTTTGCCAACTCTGAACAATCTCTGGATACTTTTTCTTTCCCTCTTCCTCCTCCCACATGCAAAATGCCACTGAGCACCCTTCCCTTGATACTGCTATAAGCCGTTAAGTTCTGATCCGTAATCCTGTATTTCACTCAGTTGACAGATGTAGCACTGTACTAAGAGGTAATAAAAATATGTCAACATTATCCTCCTTTTGCAGACTGTAGTGCGTGAAGTGTCAAGAAACCATCCCACTGTATATATTGGCATCATGCCAGCTGCAATTGCATACAAATGTCACCACAGGCTAGCCAACAGCATCCGGCAGATTTTAGTGCACATTAAATTCAGTACAAATGATAGAGAAATAGTTTACTTTTGATGGTTGTCTCGCACACACACAAAAGTATGTTTTTGTCCACTAAAATGGATGTGCCACAGGTGATCCTTCTGCATATATAATTATCAAAAAGAAAAATTCTCAGCTATTTATGCAGTACTGAAATGTGCTCTAATGTTGGCTTTTGATTTGTATCATTATTTGGTTCATCTACAAATGCACAGGCACATGTTACAGATAAAACTCCATAAAATGCTAAGAGATGTTTGATGCGATAAGGTGCTATATATCAAAAGCAAGGATTTTTTTAAAATCAACTGATTAAACATGAAGCAAGTAGAAACAATATTCCAAAAAAAATCTTTTTTTGGCTTCATAGTATTTCACAGTGGAATAATTCTTGGAATGAAATGCTACTCCTGCCTGTTATATTTCTTCACTTGAAGAAAAATACTGAGCTCAAAACCCAATATACCCAACTTACACACATACACACACAATTTCAGAGATCGTTAAAACCAAATAAAAAACCCCATAGATGAAGAAGCCATTTGTTTCAAACCCTTGCCTTTATTCCACATGAAAGTGGATAATAAATGAGCAGCATCAACTGAACTAATATGTATGTTTAGCCACTGTACTAAATTAAGTCTCTGCTATTTTATGAGTTTGATAATAAACTACTTCTTATTGTACATAACAAGATTCAATTGCATGTACGTGCAGTGGGTTGACAATTTCAAAATGCTTCATTTCTTCGCAGCTTGGTGGCTGCCCTCTTGGGCCTTCATTTATCTGCGGTTAAAAAATAATTTACTCCAAGTAATGATGGTCCAAGATAGCAGGCCATCACACTTCAACTGCGCTAAAAAAGCACTGCAATCCTGGAGAATTCACACCTTTGGTCTGATTTCTCTTTATGTTTGCAATCATTTTTGTCAGACCAAAAATAATACTTTCACAAGATTGGTGCTGTGATCCCTTGCTTTAGGAGTTTTGAACTTATTGTTTCCCAAATATAGGGAAATTAGCAGTTGTTTTTCATAATTTCTGAATCAGCACAAGAACGTAATAACTTCCGTAACTGCAATGAAAGTGCCTTGGGAAGTCCTCCTGACATGAAAGGAGCAATACAAGTGTAATTTGTTGTTGTTATTGAATTGTCTGTGTAAACTCTGAATATGGAAAATGAAGCGTACTTTGATTTGTGCGACTGTAGCAACTGAACTGAAGAAATGGATGCACAGAATCCATTCTGGAAGGTCGCTATTCTTATTTCTTGTAAAGTGACGTTTTTCTCCCCTAGCCCCAGCAATACTGAAAATCCTACCTACTCCTTCAAATACCAGGAAAGTTATGGTCTGAAAAAGAAAGCTTTTCTGGGTAGTTAATTAAAGCCAATCCTCGTTTCCACAGCATGAGCAGACAAAACCCAGAGATTTGACACTTCTGATTTTACAATGGGTTAGAGAAGCAAAACCTTTTTGCACTTTTGCTAAATTGGGCTTATGTCAGAAAGCTTCACCAGAAAAATAAAAAAGACATGGGGTAGAGAGGCTGCCTGAAACATGATTATCGTGAGCCTGTCAATGAAATAAGATACAATTTATAATTAGCAACAAAGACACTATAGATTGAATCTCAATCCCTAATTGCAATTGCTAAATCAGCAAGAATTACATTACATGAAGCAACAAAGGTCCACTGAGAAGTCACAAAACATCAAAGGCATTCTCACCTCCCAGGATTTTAGATTGGCAGTTGATGAACTCTGGCTTTTTGTCTCCAAGGTATCGTTGACAGATATTGTGAAGGATTTGAAAGAATGTGCATTTCTCAGAGGCTGTGCTTGCAACCCACTGGTCAAAGGCGTTTTCAAACACTAGGTCGAACTCTGGGCAATCCTAGAACAAAATAATATGAACTGTTAAAAGCACAGCAATGAACAATAAAACTAAGAGCAACATTACATCATACATAGATTCAGAGTTTGACATTATTTTAGAACCTTGAATAATTGCTCTGGGTACTCACAAGAACTTAGTTTACTGAGACAACCATCGCCAATGCTCTAAATGGTCAAATTCTAACATTGTATTCAAGGACGTACCTTCTTCCCTCACAAGATGTCATTGGCACACAAATGTGCATGCAAACAGAGATGGGGAGGGGGAGGAGAGGGAGAAGGAACAGAAGAGATGCACATGTACTCGCTCTTTTTCACATACACACACAAAATAAGGGTGTACACCGTTGCAGATACCAATTGTAACATTCCAGCTAAGATCACCTAATAGTAGCAGAGGGTCTAAACTGGGACTTTCTTATTATGTGTGGCTCAGTGTTACACAAGGCAGTGGGTACACAACTAAGTGAGGAGCCCCAAAATTACACGTTAATCAAGATTCGACTGTACACTTCAGCCCTATCGACTCACTCACCCGGTTGGAGTCGATGCCATTTACTTGTCGTAACTGATCAAGCATCCACTGTGATCTCTTCACAAAGGACGAGGATCCTTCAAACTGCTTGACTTTGGTAATATATACCAGTGATGGCTTCTTGTTGGTCACTACACAGAGACAAGAAACAGGTCATACACACACACAAAATACAAGTGCAAAAGCCAGCAATTAACATGTCCACATCTGCAAACCGTAACTGTTAAATAAGACACTGATTTGCTGCAAAAATGCAATGATGGTTATATTATTCGTCAGGGACATGCCAGCAAAGCCTACTGACTTACGGACGTTGATCCCTACCCCAGCTTGCCACAAGACAGACACATAAATCGTGATTGATTATAAATGACTGTAATATTTTACAGCACTTGTGTAAACGGTAGTGACTATGTAAGTGATCTGTACTACTTTTGTGGCTTACGTCGTCTATACAATCTATTATGTTACAGGCTTGTTGCATACTGCAGCCCAATCTCCACTCAGCATGCACTACAAATTACAGGAGCAAAGCATTAAGGTCCATCTCAAGAAATAGCTCTCCGTCTGATTTTCACTCATTTTTCCCCTCCCCAACCCCTTCGATTTCCACCTCGGTTCAGACGGCTAGCCAGCAGTGTTAAGCGCTTTGTGAGATTCTTCTGAGGTAAAAGGCGCTATATAAATGTATTGTATTTACTAAACACTTTCAAATTTAGAATTAATTTCAACAATATGGCATCCACTTCTTGATGTCAAGCTAATCTCAAGAGAAAAAAAATGTTACTCCTGCACAGCGCAATGGTGAATAACTAAAAATAAGAAAATAAATCTCTTATTTTTATGCAACAATATAGGGGCTACAGAAATTACAGTATATGGGCTAAATGCAAGAATCTGTTCGGAACTTGAGCGTTCGAGTGCCTGTCAAGATCCCAGTATTGTATTTCTGAGCAATCAGTCACACAACAATGGGCCTGTACTATCAGGCCAACCTAAAGAAGTCCTACTACAGGAATATTCATAATCATTTCAACAGAATATCCAGTATTGTATCTCCAGTACAAAGAACCCACTCCTCAAAAAAAAATCCTGTCTTGACACATTACTGTACACCCAAATTACAGCCCATTTATTTAGGGAATCAATTTAGCACTGCATGTTCAGTGGGAAATGGTATTATAGTCAGTAAATTTCAGGCTCGCCTCGTTCCACTATAAAAGGAGTAATACTCCTACAAGAATTAATGATGCCAAGCAGAAAAGGAAACAGAAAATTTGTCCTCAATGTTGTAAATCTTCCAACAAAAACAGAAGCAGTAGGAATTTAATGCAAAAATCCATTTGTTATTGACATCTGCTCTGACTTCTCAACGTGTTACAATGCAGTAGACAGTAACTGCAGTGCAGTACCAACAGAATATATTGAAGAGGGGCATTCAATGGGGAATTATGGAATTTATGAGTGAGGAAACTGGTGACTATTAATAGTCTTCCTTACATAAAAAGTAAATTCCATTCATGCAACATCTGCTTTTTGTGATGTTACAAGTGTTCATTTTGCAAACAACCGAATACATTAGACAGTATTTGCTATTAAATGTTTAAGTATGTGTAACATTGTTCATTTGTTGAAATAACTCTCCAAGTAACGCAGATGAGATTAGAATACCAATAACTAGGGATTCAGTTCCCTTCTCAAAACATATATTGTTTGGTAGTGAAGAGAATTCAACACCTTGAGCTGGATTTGGGTTCTAAGAAAATGTAATTCAGGATCAGGAACAACAGATGTAAAGAAATCTCACCACCTCACCCTTTTCTATGAATACATGATCAGTGAAACTGGACATCAATCTTATGGATTAAGTCTCAAACCAACCTCTTCAAATGCGCCAATTGCCACCTCTTTCTCCCCCACACAACTCCCTTGCTCAACTGCAACCAGGTCCCTGTAAAGCATTCTAAAATTTACTCCAGTTGAAGGGTGCTATACAAATGCAAGTTATTGCTGAATTACATCACTGTTTCCATGTTTCTAAAAGATGGAGCAAGTGCCAGAATGAAGGCATGAGCAGAGAGAACCTGTGTTTACACTGATCCAGCAATGCAATTCGCCAAGAAGCAAATTCTCTTAACCTCTCACTGTACACAACTATCCGTCTACAAAGTCTCTAATGAATCAGACCATTGTTCTTGAGAAACTCGAAAGAGAAAAATGTGAGGAGAGAACCAAGTGCTAAAAGAGAAAACTGCAATAGAGACGTAACCGAGGGAGGGGGTAAAAAGGAGTGAAGGAGGAGGAGGAGAAAATGGAAAGAAAGAGGAAGGAAAAGTAGAACAGAGGTGAAAAATGAAAGAACACTGAAAAAAAGGGAGAGCACAGGAAAAGAGGGAAAGAAAGAATATTTGATTTATGGCGGTCAAACTTCTCAATCTAGCACCATGCCAACAGCGGCACTGTGCTCTGAAGCAAATAAACACTCATCATATCAATGCTAATCCTTGTATCAATCCCAGTGTTGGTGGGTAACGATGTCACAAGTGCAGCACAATCCTATACAGGCCAGATGGTTGCAAGTCTACGTTGATCTCACTCAGTGTAATAAAATTGAGGTTGTAGTAATTTCTTTTGAAACAAATTAATATCACTTAAAAAGATATATATTGCCAACAGGAAGAGAAGGGCGCTAAAAGAAGGAAGGAGGGAGAGAAAATAGAGAGAAAGAGGACTTAATGGTACAAGGAATCTCTCTCACTCAGTCTTTGTAAAATACCCATTATCGTCTTCTCTCTCCCGCACTAACAAAATAAATGGTGTTGGTTGATCACTAGATATACATCTGATCCAAGTTGCCTTTACACTAAAGATCGCCTGCTTCATTTCAATTTATATGGCGTCATGTCTCCTTCAATGAAACCTTTTAAAATTGATTTAACTGACCTTTCAATAGTAGAAGGGAAATCACAGAAAGCTTGTGCAGCTTGATTTATGCTGCTTGGGGGTAGTTCAGGTAATTAAGCCTCTCTAAATGAAAGTGCATTGCATAAGCAGAAAGGGCAAACAATTCCTTACTCTACTGTGGTGTAGGAATTCCAAGTAGGTCTAGATTTAGTCTATTTGGGTAACATTTCAGAGTGTCCAGAATTTGGCATATTCTTAAATTATAATATTCACACTGTTATACTTAATGAAATGGAAAATCTCGCACTCAGTCTTCTTTGCAAAGTACCCAGCATCATCTTCTCTATCGCTCATTTACCAGAAGGATTATGGAGCAAGAGGTGCATTCGATAGTCTATTATTGCAGGCAGTGGGTAGGCAAAGGGAACATCTAAATGGCAAGGTAGACATTCATTGCAGTGGTTTTGCCCCTAACCCATGCCAGATTGAGTAAGCAAATGGGTGTATGCTCCAACCCCAATGCCAGATTATGCAGGAGTCAGTATCCATCTCTTCCCAAGCATCCCCCAGGTGAGGTTATATTTCTAATACTTTCAAGATTCAATATTCAAATTGAATCTTTTCCAGAATGCAATTGCTTTAAAAACCTAAACATTTGCAAACTCAAGATTCAATTCACTTTACTTCTTACCACCAGTCAATATAGTATACATATATATATATAAAAAAGGTTGCTGCTTTTAGACTCAGTCCACCTTTGCCTCCAGTACCCATTACTTTCTTCACTCCTCAAAGATATTTGCTTCTCCAGCTGAAGGGAATCTGTTGATGAGCAGCCTGGACATCCTCTAGAAGTCACGGACCTAACCATCACCATCAGGAAGCATCTTACTCCTCCTCCCACGAGATAGGAATAAACAGCTATTCTTTCCCCCACAAAACAGGCTGAGAATAAAAACAAGAAAGTGCTAAGAACGAGCAAATTGCAATCACTCCAAGCCTAGCAACTTCTGGGGCTCGGAAACTGAGACCACTACACCGAGACATTGTTCTCAATTTAGTTGGACAAACAGGACTTTCAAGGAAATTAGTTTTCTATATCTTAACCAGGTAATTCATCTCTTGAACTGTAGCACCTTCTATTTTCAGTCTATTGCATCAGCAACTGAAACATTCAGTTTCCTCTATCAGTTTGATCCTTGGTAATGCCAATTATTGTCACCCGGCCTTCTTTCGATGAAAGCACCACCAACAACTACAACATGAAGCTGCTGTATGGTCAGTGCTTCCATCCATGTTATATCCGCAGGAGCCTTCTAGTTACATATTAATTTCACTGGTCTTTGTTGGCGGTCAGATAGGATGATTTGTTTTTGGAAAGGAAAGGACAACACAGCCAGCAGAAACATACTTGGCAGGTCACCAAAGGTCACATACTGTTAATGTTTAGTCAGTTGAAAATCTTCCAAAACCTAGGCAAGTCTGCAAAATACAGCTCCTGAACCACTTAAGAGCAGTAGGTCCCATTCCCTTGGTCTGGCTGGTAACAAGATTCGCTGGTATTTAATGTTGTGATCATGTTTCTATTTATATGTTAACAATCAGATGAGATTATGTACAACATCCACCATTTCAGTTTTATCAATTTTTTACTGTTCCATTCCCTGTCACCAGATCGATCTAGATTGTTATTTTCAGGAACAAAACCAGGGAAATAATAAATAATCCTTACATTTGATATAGCACCTCATCATGTCATTGAGACATCTCAAAGTGCTTCACAGAATATACTGTAAAATAAATTGTCCTTACATATAGAAATAAATAGTACAGAAAGCAAGCAAGAGAAAGAGAGAAAAAAAGAAACTATTCAAGGAGAAATGAAAACGCACAGAAGCAAACGGTGGAACAGTAGGGCAGATTTTGAAGAATTAACACATTACTTTTTTGCTTTCACATACATCAAGGAAAACCCAAGACGTTTCAGTTTGCATAGCTCCCCAGTGCATTTGCTTTTCTATATATACAGGAAAATAAGGAGAAAGTAGAGCCTTTTATAACATTATAGGGTGGGGGCCATAAAATCTCAAATGTTATAAAAGACCTAGAGGAGAGCAGAGTCCAATATGGTTCTCAGAAATCCATATTTTTGCAGGAGTCACAGTATAGTGAGCAGCATTGGGAAGTCACACTTATTTGGAGCTATTTTGGAGTGATTTTGCCGCATAAGGAGTTATGGGTGAATAAAAATCTGGACTAGCCCAAAAATCAATGCATAAAATGATGAGTACATTCACACGCAGGGAATTCTTGTAATGTGATCTTTTCATATACCCTGCCATCTATGACTTGTTCAGGTGGATGTTAAAGAGCCCATGGCAACTTTAAAAAGAGGAGTTTCTCCTGGGAACTAACAATCCTCCAAATCAATTGTTTCTTCACTTCAATGAATGCTGTCTGTGGGACCTTGTATGTAAATTGGCTGCTGTGTTAGCCTACAAATACAGTCTCTTATACATAACTATATATATATATATATTTAAAATAAATTTCAGCATGGAGCCCATCTGCCTGTTGAACCTATACTGGTGACAGTTCCTGTACTGGAGCCAAATGCTCTATACCTAATTCCCTGTTTTTACCCTGTGCCCTTTTATATAATTACCCATTAAATGACTGCCCGTAAAATAAAATTCCAGTCTAGTAGAGTTCACATTTTAATGATTTTATTTGGGTTTTTCAGATTTGGAAAACCCCTGGAAATGCAGTCAGGAAAGTAAATCTGTCATGACCAGTACCAGCTGATGGTTAATAAGAGGCTGCCCCTCAGAGTGTGTCCTGTCAACCCCTGAAACAGAGTGACATTGTCAGGAGCTGTGCAGGAGTCTGTGACTTGACTATTCTATCTTCCCCCAGCTCTAAATGGGAGGGAGGGAGGAAGAGAGCAAACAGCCCATCCCTTCCAGGAAATGAATGTTCCCCCTCCCACCCCCCAGGAACGATCAGCACACAAGATTCATGTCAAACGCAGGAGAGTACAAAGACTGGCAGAACAATCTGTAACTGCATAAATATGCAGAATGGAAATAAATTAAAACAGTCAAGCCAAGTGGTCACGTGCGGCTACGCCAGAACAAACAAGAATCTGCAAACTAGCAAGAGGCGAAATCGAACCCTTATCATCAGCAAAGTGAACGTTCCAATCCTGCAAAACTTTTTCAGATTTTTTGGAAGATATTTTTATATGGGAACAATTATTCAAAAGTTCCTGCAGTTCATCACAACTCACATTAATATTATCTTGTAAAGGTTAAGCCCAATAGAATTAAATTGGCTCCAATTTTGTAATAAGCAAAATCCACATGTGCACATCATTCTCCATCTTTTCCCAGAACACTTGGATTGGAGTTGAGTGGCATTTATCTACAAGTAAATATAAATAGAAAATGCTCTCAGAGCTAGCTGCACATCAGTAGATCTAGTACTAGATTGCTACAACACTGCCACAATCGCACTGTTTTACAGGGAAACAAAGCTTTGTTTATAAATAACTGTGCCACGAGCAGAATTGAAATTAAATAAATCATCATCATACTACCATTGGTCATGTAGTTTTACTGGTCCACATCCAAAGGGCGTGTTCTACAAAATTAACCCAGAATAGTGAGCACTCCTTAATTTCTACCCACAAAAGGTAGATTGCAGTGAAACAGAAACCAGTCACCATGACACGGGACAAAAGTACACAAGCAAGAGGGCTGAATTTCAAAACCTCCAAAAATTCACTGCAGCATGTTTAAAACATTTTGCAATGTGCAATCTTTCAGAAGCATTGACTCACCTTTAGTCACCCACCCCTCCGAAATCTAACCCTCAGATCAGGTGTAAATCCTCGACTGTTCAGTGCCTTGTGATGACCTCCGACGTGAAAGGTGCAATACAAATGCTATTTGTTATTGTTGTTGTTAAGTTGGCACTTTGGCACAGTTGAAATTTTGCATGAATGTTTAGGGAGTTTGTTCTGAGGATTCATATTATGACGCAAGTTTGGCAAACAATGTTATAACCTCCTGTACTAATCTGTGGTTTGATCAATAATCATTTACAGGGGTTAGTCACAAAACGTGGAGAAGGTTAGGCCACTTGAAACAACTTTGGCTGTTCTTTTATACACTGAGGTTGTTACACATTGCTGAACAAAAGTTACCGCATTGGTTATCATTCTCAATCCCCCAAACAAAATAAAATTAGTCATTTACTTCATGACTGTTTGTTGGCCACCCAGTTTTTGTTAAAAGAAAGCATTAATAATTGTTTTGCAACAATCTAATAATGTGTTATTTGTTAATGTTTAGTTTTCATTAATAAAGTAAAAAAGTGTTGGTTGGCAGTAAAATGTACCTCAATAGCAAATTGGTCATTTAAATCCATGACTGTTTGTGGGACAACGCTGTGCGCAACTGGCTGCAGTATTTCGCCCACAAATATACAGTCAATTCACTTTATAGTCTATTCTGTAAAGCGTTTCGAGACATCTAGAAGATGTTAAAAGCGCTATATCAAATGCATGGATTATTATTATTATAATAATAGTGCCAATCACCCACGCAATTTTCCGCAGAATTTGTCAACCACCCCAACAAAACCAATAAAAACAAAATCCTTCCAAGAGCATAGTCCTTTGAATATAATTTATTACCTTTTTTTTACATAACAACTTTATTTGATCTGGAACCACTGGTAAATCAAGTTCAGTAGCAGCATCATGGAGGACAAAAACAAAGTCAAACATTTGCGGATGCTTCGCTTGTATTAACGGCAGCACCTCAGAATGAGGTTTGTCCGCTGTGAAGCCCACCCAACTTTTCCCCTCCAAACCAAGAATTTGTCAGCTTCTCGCCTCAATGCTCGTGCCACAAGCTGCACACATTTGCAGCAAAGGTTCAGTTTACATTCTCCCTACAATCTTTCTCACAAGGGTACTGTTCAGCGCCAGTCTTCAAAGATCAGCCGTTTGAATTATTCATCATTTGCCTGACAGCAAAGAGTTTGTTTTCATGATTCCAAGCTGTCAGCGTTTGTTTTAGCCATTTCACTTTCTGACCTTGAAACTCTCTTCTCCAGCTCACTGAATCTTTATCCACCGGTAATGATGCATAATTGTGCAGAGAAGTCACAGTGTGGGGTCTAAAATGTAAGTGGGTGGGAAACGTCTCCATTGGAGAAACTCAGCTTAACCCTCAACTGAAATGATATAATTATCAGCTGCACCAGACAGCCAAAGGACAGGACAATCTCTGGCACCAAATGCATTTATTGTGCTTCCATCTGTACAGCACGTCCAACCAGGCAACGACTACTGTACTGTAGTAATGAAGACAGAGCTCTCAGCAATGAGAAGCATACTGTAGCTGTCGGCGGGTGCTGTGGAAATGAAGGTTACAACCTGTGCTGTTAACAAGCCAGCTCTCGGCTCAGTCTGCAATTATCTCATGCTACTGTTGAGGAGGTCACAGCTGCCACTGCCCAGAGAGTAAGACATGGGTTCTGACCCCACAGAGGTCACAACTGCAAGTTTTAATGTTACCAAATTATAATTACTTGTAAATCTGAACTCACCTTTTTTTTAATTCCATAAATAATACAGCTCCCATTAGTTTCGGGAACAAGGTATCAATAAAGAACACCTACAGGGATCCCTGACCAACTGGAGCTATTCTGTGCAGTAGTATTAGCAGGAAATCCAATTCCTAAACTCTGGTGACCCCGAACTGGCCCATTGTGGGTTTAGCTGAGAAATAATACGCGGTTTAATCAAATGGGTTTCAGCACCCGAGGACTGAATTTGAAATTTGAATTTGAAAGGCTGAGTTTCAAACTCAACTGAAAACAGGTTTGTGATTCTTAATTACACCAGAAAGGGAGACCAAATAGGATACTGTACACGACAGCATCAGAGACTATTTACAACACGTAGAGATACTACACATAGTCGGAAGCAACACATCCCAAAATATCTTTCAAACACAATGCTAAAGCTAAAATACAATCAACAACAACAATTTGCAATTATTTAGTGCCCTTTACTCCGGACAGCGTCTCAGAGCATTTAACAGCCCAATACCGGCTTCCTATCCACCCAGCAAGGAGCAAACATTTGCTCTACACTCAGCATTAGCCAGCACACACTAAGCATGAATTTAAAGTAGACATTTCGCTGACATTTGATGGCCGATGGCTCAGTGCCACTTTTCAACACTCAGCCTGTAAACCATGTACTCACCACCACAATATGGCACAAGAGACAATATACGAGCAGGAAAAGCTGCATCTGTGGCGATGCTATCAATGGTCTTCAGTCTCATGGCTGTTCGTAAGATTTTGCTGAGCGCAACATTGCTGCCACGTTTGCCCTCAAAAAGAATCACGACGCGCAGCAGTAATTACTGCAAAGCACTTTGAGACTTTTTGCCATTACAGGAGCTTATCATAATTTCAGTTCCTTTCCTCTCTGAGAAGTGTGCAAGCTCCATTCAATCATGGTATTGGTCTCTCATTGAAACGGTGTTCAGATAGGTCCATAACATGTGCTGGGTGGTAAAAACACAAGACTTCATCACCTGGAAATTTCAAAATTCAGTCTTGATGTAGCACCTAAAAGGGTTTACCAAAACAAACCAGGGAATTATTCGTTAGTAACCAAATTGTTATTAGATTTTTCTGTTGAGACAAACAACAGCAACTTGCATTTATGTATCTCCCTTCATGTGGGGTAGCATCTTGGGAGAATTTAAATCAATGCCAGATTATGGAGCAGATACTGGAGGGAAGCACAGGGGGTGAGGTCCATTTGGTGAACTGATATGCTGGCCATTAGGGCAGGAGGCTTACGGCTGCAACTCAGCACAAGGTCACTCACTGATCTCAGTTATGCTGCCTCTGGAATGGTCTGGGGCGATTCTTTCTTTAGCCCTTCAAGGGAAGAAACACCCCCCGGCTATTCTAACGCCTCACAGCAGCCGTTCGTTCGTACATGAATAGCACAACCAGCTTCTCCATAGCAGCTGCCGGGGATATAGCAGAGCATCCAGACAATTATAACTAAAATTAAATTGAAAACGCAGGCTGGTTGTCCTCCTATACCATATGTATGCAGCCATTCTCCATGCGAACCAGGACAGATAGGATTTGGAGCCTGCAGTGGTCAGTGGTTTGGGGAGAGTAGGGAATAAGAGGTAAGTGGAGCTGAGCCACACCCACCATCCACACATGCATTTTCAGGTAAAAGTTCCCTATGACGATTGAGAACAATTTTACTGCAGCTCAAGGCAAGCAGATTTTCCTGTGCTTTACCCCCACCCACCACCAGTCTCTCTTCCTATGTCTCTCTTCCAAATGAAAAGTGTTTACTGAAGTTGGAAAAGGTGAGGTGGGACTTCATTTCAAGCTCCAGAAGCAATCGAGCGTAAATTCTGAAAGCTTAAACAAAAATTGCTACAATGGAAATGAAATGCCATCTGCACACATGGGGCCATGGAGTGGAAATTTGCTACAGAGCAACATTGTAATACAACTTGCTATTTGCATTTCAAGTGAACAGGTTCAAAAGCTGTCATGTTAATCTAATTATAGGAGAAGAAAACAACGAACAAACGGCAACAAAAATCAGATCTCAAGGAGTATTTCTGTGGTGAGAAGTCAGACCTCCAAGGCAACATTGAGTTATAATAATACCTAAACTTGGTATAGCCCCGTTTATGTCTGGAGGACATGCCTGGGTACTTCACGGGTAAAAAGTTCCTTACGTAGGCTTAACAGGATTTGGAGTGCTTGTATTTTTGTAGGCAAAATGTTGGCATTATGTTTCCAATTGATTCTATTCCAAATGACTAAATTCATCCAATATGTGATTCTATTTCTATTTAGAAACTCCTTCCCTTACATTTCCAGTTGAGATTTGAGGGTTAGCTGCAATTATATGGAGCCCCTAGCCTTTTTCATTTCATATTTTCCTTGTGCACTTTGCTGACAGATCACTTTGACCACTTGATGTTCATAGTTTGAATAACAAGCAGAAACACAATTTGGGCTCCATCACAAAACAAGCAGAAACACAAATAACAAAATGTCAGTAAATTTGCATTCCCACTGCCCACAAGAACGCATATTCAAAACTACTTTCTTCTGGTTAAAAGTTGTCAGCAGTCAAGAGGCTCCAATTATATTTTTTCACAAAACTCTGTATGTCCCACTGCACCAATGTTGTCTTTAGGATTTGTTTTCCTTTCAATCCCCATTTAATTTGCTGTTTACCCATTGAACAATTGGTTTCTTTGCTACGTTTCACTTTATGTGTCAACCTGGCTCAGTAATTGCCTCTGATTCAGAAGGTTGGAGGTTTAAGCCTCACCTCGGGACTTTGAGCTCATAATCCAGGCTGTCACTCCAATATAGTGTTGGGGAGTTTGTTTTTATTGGGAGTGTCGTTCTTTGCATGAAACTTTAAATCTGCTTCTTTTGGAGGAACTTTTGTTCAAAGATTCCATGTCACTATTTGGGGAAAAAAAAGGCAGTTTCTTCCAGTGTCAAGGTTTGAAACCCCCTGAAAAATTGATTCCTGAAAAATGGAGTCCTGTAGCTCAGTGGTTAGAGCACTCGCTTTGCAAGTGAGAGACCCGAGTTCAATTCCAGGCAGAGCGAAACCTTGGGCAAGTTTCCTTACTCCACACGCCTAATAATAATCCCTCCAAAAAACCAAAAACAATAATTAAATTGGTCATTTTCAATCTACGACTGTTTGTGGGACATTGCTGTGCGCAATTGGCTGCCGCGTTCGCCCACAAATATACAGTCAATTCATTTTACAGTGTGTTCTGTGAAGCGCTTTGGGACGTCCTCCTGACGTGAAAAGCGCTATATCAAATGCAAGGATTATTATTATTATTATTATTATTTCACTTCATAGCTGTTTGCGAGACTTTACTATGAGCAAACTTTGCTGCTGAATTTGCCAACAATTATAAGTCACTATACTTTACAGTAAATCCTGTGAAGCACTTTACAATCTCCTCCTGATGTAAAAGCCGCTGTATCAAATGCAAGGATTGCTATTATTATAACAACCATTTCTCATCCCTATTTGTTTGCTTCATATTTCCATCAGCACAAAGGGAAAGAAGGTGAGAAAAATCAAGATCAATTGAACAATTTAATTTCCAAATTCAGAAAAGTAAAGCGCAATACATTAACAGCATATCCGTTGATTTTGGTTTCCGATAAAGAGCTTTAGCACGTTTAAAAATAGTGAAGCACAAAAACAACTTTTGAATCAAAAGTCCCAAAGCCTGCATTGGTTTATCATGGTTAACAGTAACACACACGTGCCCCCAAAACATACAGTCTCATCACATTGCAGTGAAACGCATTGGGATGTCTGCTCCACATGAATGGCGCTATACCAATTTCAAGTATTATTATCTTTCTCATTAATTGCCTCATTTCAAGGAATGGAGAAGTTTGAAATAATGGAACTTGGAGAGAAAAACAAATGTTGCTACACAACTTCAAAATCTTTTAATGGGTGAGCTGAGATTCCAACCTGGTATCCCATTGGGAAATTTCCTTTCCACCCAACACATAAAATTAGTTTTTATGATTTTTGATAATTCTGAAATGTCCTCTCTGTGTTATTGTTCCCAGGGAATTAATATTTTCAGAAGACTAAAAAGAAAGTTTAATTTATTTTGTTCAAACCCAGGTTTGTTAATTTCTATGCAGAGTATAATGACTGAATTTCATTTGAGTCCAATTATTTGTATTCTATGCTGGACAATTTAATTTGAATATCAAATTCAACATTTCATTCTTCTGCATTTATAGGCAGGGTGTTTCCAGCGATCAGACTTAATGTCAAACTTTTTAAAAGAAACACAAGGCCTTCAACTCCAGGTGGATCAGAGATCCACACAGTATGACCCCTGCATTGTTCAGTTTATTCTTCCAGAGATCAGCAAACAGTGTGAAAGTGGGGGAGAGGCCACCAACAAAGAGGCACTCGCTCCCTGAACTTTACAACATGCACTTTACCTGGGTGCCAGTTCTATAATAATCTTCGCATTTGATAGAGCGCCTTTCTGTCGGGTGGATATTCCAAAGTACGCCACAGAATAAAGTGTAAGGTGCAGTAAGTGTACATTTTGTGGGCACAGCAATGTCCCACAAACAGCCATGATGTGAATAACTAATTTTATTTGGGGGGATTGTTGGCTAAAATATCAGGAGAAATTTCCTTTGCATTTGAAATATTGGGATTTTTATTGAAAACCTCAGTTTAACATTTCATCCAAAGAATAGCACCTCCTACAATAAAACACAATGTGCAAATCTCTGCAGACGCCCTCCTCTACTGCCCTGCGCATATACACATATGGTGCTGTCAGCACGCAAGATACACAAGAGCAGTTCACAAACGCTGTCGCTGTTATGTGTGTTCACATGGGTCTGCTGTACATGCGCTCGAAAACCCCACAAAAACTGCTATGCTTATTTGTCACAAACTTATACTTCAGTGAGAGAAATAAATCTAGGTAAACAGGATGCATTAAGCGCTCAGTTGTTTGCAAAGGGTTGGATGGCTTAATTATACCATTTGTCTGAACGACTACAGGCAAACCCCTCAATCCATTAACAACACCTAGAGCTCCATAGTCAAAAGAGTTCAGCATTTGGTGCCTGCGTCGCCCCTTATTTCCCCTTTACCCAATTTTTATGGCCCATTTTGAAATGCACCGCTGCACTTGCTGAAAATGGAAAAAGGAAATAAACTGCTACAGAAATTCCTATGATATTTCAAAGGCAATCAGAGCAGGCATTTAAACTGACACAAATGGTTTTTAAAAGTTTTTTCCCCTTTTTATTTGAAGAGAATTGCACTGAAGCCAGCAGACAAGCAATAAGAATGTCAGATTGTAAAGTACGTCACTGACACCGCAGCCTGCAATTACCATCTACTCATCATTGTCTTCTCCAATAATTAAGCAGCCATTTGAATCTTCCTTCGACTGCTCAGAACACAAGGCTACTTTTGCTCTTAACCTGTCACACCTCACACAAGCTATTTTGGGCAAGAACGATAGAGAATCTGATTTTCAGAAAAACGTTTCTGCATTGCTATTTGTTATGAACACGTAGGTTAAAATGCACCACTTTAGAGGATTGCTCCCACTTCTTTCTGCAATAAATGCCATTTAACGCCAAATTATGGCAAAGCAAACTGGAGTCTAAATTGTCCCACTTATGTGTGACAGTAAGAGCCCAAGCTTTCAAGTCAGGAATTTTCTTCAAGCCTTACTATTTTTATCAATTATCTCAACTATCTTCTACTGTTCTTTTTGGAACACTTCCTAACAAACCTAGTTTTCTCACAATTCACATGTTGGTAGACTCCTATAAACCAATCTATCATCCTGCATGCATTAACTAAATTCTATCTTTTTAGTTGATCTTTGTAATTAGTTGGTAAGTGGAGGAAGGGGCTCCTAAACAGGACTGACCAGAATAAGTACAAACATACTTAATGACCACTCTTTAACATTGGGGTGTCACGCAGGGACCTTGCCTGGCAATCTGAAACAAGACCCAAGTAATGGCAGAACAAGAAAATGCTGAACTTCATTCAATAAGTAGAATCACACAATCTAAGTTTGTGGATGTAGTTTTTTTGGGGTTTTGTTGATACGTAAAGTCTGCAAAATGTATACAAAGTGGAAAGCTGCCTACTGCTTACTGTTTTCATAACAGTTCCTGTATTTTGGTACCTGAGGGTTCATATTTACTGGAACTAATCAAGGATTTTCTCTGCAATGCACCATAAAAACACTGAGGCCGAATAATAATTGCAAGTGTGCTTGCATGCACTTCAAATTAATCCCAGGATGAAACTCAACAGAGCAGCTTTCAATACTGCAGGAAAGGGCAAATGATAAAGCGGACAATAACAAGGGAATGCAACATGTGCTGTCCAAGCAGAATGCACTGGCAGAGTCAGTGGAGCCTATCATGTAACTTGAGCATCACATGTGAAAACCATAATGCAGATTTTTCTTCAATCTTTGCACGCAAAAGCAAGAGATCCAAGAACAGTAAAATGACCTGAAAGTATTCATTCAACTTCAGAATGATGGAGTGAGCAAAGACCACTAGAACAGACTCAACACAATCTGCACCGTCATCATAGACTCTCCATTTTCTGAGGAGCATAGAACAATAATCCTTGTATTTGATATTGTGCCTATAACCTATACATTTCTCAAAACTTTCACAGGAAATTGTTGTAAAATGTAGAGGTGCCTGTGTATTGTAGGGGAATGATGAATTACCACAGGTAAAACATCTAAGATATAGCTCTGTGCAATAATTTCTGAGCACTGTAATCGAGCACGTATTTCAAAAACTTAATCTCACAACAAAATCTCAGGATCGAGCCAGGCCTGATTGCCTCTCACAGCTGACATTCCCAAAGTCCCCCCAGCATAGGAACCAAAGAGTTCCAGAGCGCACTTGATCAGCTATCTGCACTGATCCTTGCAACCTAGCTTCAATCCCGCTCTTAATCAGAGCTCCCTTCAGATCGTTTTACAGTGCAGACTACTGAAAGACTTCATCTGCTCCGAGATTTTTTTTCAAATTCTGCTCCATTTCAAATGGTTAGAAGTTCTGACGACCGTGTGGCTGCATAGTTGGCAAGTACATGTTATATCAGTAACAAAAGGCATTTGATATTAATAATAATAATTCTTGCATTCAATATCAATGCCTTATCACGTCTTCAAGACATCTCAAAGCACTTCACAGAATATACCTGAAATGTTCACCCTTTTTTCTTTACAAAATATACTTTTGAGTACGAATAAGCAAGGTGTCCATATGAAAAAGAAATGTGTTCATTTCTTGCTTCACTGTTTCTTTAGCTACCTACCCACTTTGAAGCACATTTCAGAGAATGAGTTCAAGGCAAGTGCCAATATTTACAGAAACTTTGTAGCACATTTAATCAGCTTACTTTATGGAAAGTGGAAAGGAATGTGAAATATAAAATTGAAGTCAGCCAAGTGTTCCTTCGAAGAGACGCCACATCTGCTACAATGCAAGATACACTATCAGGTACAAAAGCACTTTGCTGCACTTCTGTCAAAGTACATTGATCAAAATGGGCTTCACGTGCATCATAACAAGTGCAGTGAGATTTGATAATAGATTCTCATTTACTGATTTTTTTGTAGTGACACGATGTATAATGGAAATGTACAATGTGCAATTTTGGGGGAGGGTTTTGAAGGAAATTATCAGGAGTAAAGTGCCAGGATAGAGAAAATACCCTCACACAAAGGGATAAAGATGTAAATATTTTTAATACTGAGAGATAAACATCCAAACACTTACTGATTGGTAAACGTGTAAACGCTCTCTTACTAAGGATAAATGTGAAAATACCTTCAAAGCAGGGGATAAACATGTTTGGTTCTGGCTCGGTTGGATGGCACTCTCGCATCCAAGCCAGAAGGCTGGGGTTCAAGCCCTTTTGGGACATAGAACTCAGTCTAGGCTGATACTCACATAACATGCTGCATTGTTGGAAGGTTCTATGCTTGGATGAGACAGTAAACCAAGGTCCCGTCTGCCTCTTGGACTTAGAGATCCCATGGTATTATTTGAAAAGAAAAACAGGAATTTCTTTCAGTGTCCTGGCAACAATCCCACAGATAAAATTTGTCATTTACTTCAGAGTTGTTTGCAAGACATTGCTGTGTGCAAATCTCCTGCTGTGTTCACTTATAGAATACATGGTCACTGCAGTACCCTTGATAGTAAATCCCTTGAATCGCTTCAGACATCCTCCTGACATGAAAAGTGCTATATCAAATGTAAGGTTAATTTTTTATCATTAAACATGAAAACACTCTCAAAACTCCAGGGTAAACGTGCAAATGTGCTCACACTGTAAATTCTGGGTGAAATTATGTCACTGACTTCTCATGCGTCCAAGGTAAATTTAACCTAATCGCAATTATCCCAGAACAATTGTTCTACGTTGTCATTTCCTATTACAGACTCATTAAAAATAGGGACATTTGTATGTATTGGAACAATGCCATTCAGTTTGCTGCAGGATTAGAATGATTAGAAAAACAAATTTGTCATACTTTTTTATGTATGCATATATATTATATATACATACATATATATACATATATTATATATACATACATATATATACATATATTATATATACATACATATATAAATATATTATATACATACATATATATACATATATTATATATACATACATATATACATATATTATATATACATACATATATACATGTATTATATATACATACATATATATGCATATATACATACATACACCTATATATATATACATAAAAAAGTATGAGAAATTTATTTTTCTATTCATTCAAATAAAACACCTAATCTCTTGTGTTGCAAAACAACCTTCTGAACTCGGGGAGTGGTGTGAGACTGCGAAGCACAATACGTCTCTAGATCCCATCACATTTCATTATGTGATTTTTCTTTACATTTCATAAGTTATCAGATCACATAAGCCACTTAATATGGACCTATTTTAGTGCAAAGTCTGTACACAGTGAGATCAGTGCTGCAGAAAATGCTTACTATGGGTGTTAGTTGACTTGTCGCTCACTTAACAAAACAATGCAAAGCAGCAGCAAGCAAGCAGGATATATATCGGAAATCAGTTACATTCAGATCTCCATAAGTCATACTCAAGCTGTGTGATGCTCAGGTCAGGCTGCAGGAAGCAAATTAAGGGCAATACTTTCAGATGTACGGACAAAGCAGAAGAACAGGCACAGATTTGGTGTTACAAAGGGCATTTGAGGACAGACAACGGGAAGTATTTCTTTACCCAGAGGGCAATTATAATATTGTTATAATACGACAGGAATCAGTTCCCAGGAAAGGTGGTTGAGGCCAAGAGGCTAGACTCATTTAAGAAACAACTCAATGCAGTGATGGGAGAATGGTAAGGTAAGTATTCTTCATCTGTTCCTCTCTTGGGATCAGGCCACCAGCTCACAATCTGTCTGTGGTAGTGTGGCAGTGAGCTACAATTAAAATTTGCACCAGAAAGATGAATTATAACAAGACACCTATTCGTGGTTACGTTAATGCATCGGCAGAAAAGAAAGTGGGCGACCTGCTCTTGGGAGTTCTGCATTCATGTTGAGACAGACATCAGCCCATCAAATACGAGTGCATAATCCCACTCAATCTCTGACAAGCATACAAATGTGGTAATGTTGCTGGAGCTGCTTGAAGACATTGGGTTATTGGTGCAATTTTCCCGCTGATTTTACCGGCCTCGTCTGAAAATAATGGCAAGAGAGACTGAAACTGTTATTGCTCTCCTCAACCACAAAACGTCAAACTAATATCACTTGCAAACCCTGCACGTTATTGATCCACTTTTTCTCTCCAAGTACAAGATAGGAATACAGTAGGAAAACGTGTGAATTCAAACCAAAACAGCAAAGAAAAATGACCAGAGGGGTCAGAAAGAATACAGAACTATTTACTAGTCTGAACACGATGGAAATCACAGGACAATGCAGCGTTTCCCTCAGACATTTAGTGCAATCTGCATACAAATGTATAATTGATACAGGAGGGTTAAAGTTTGCGGACACCTCATACATGTCCGCACACCTGTACAAGCAAACCATGTTTCATCTCTTCTCCTCCATAGAGCCCTCTGCAGATCCTTGGTCACTTTCAGACAGCTGGGTGTCTGTTACATTCACTTTAGGGAATGAAAAAAAGTCTAAGGAAATAAGCTAACTCCTCAGGCATTAAATGAGGGAGATGATGTAAAAAAGTACAAGACAAGCACCAGAAGGCAAATAATGTTAGCTAAAATCTCTGTAAAACATGAACACCCGTCAATGCAATCATTCAAGATCTTCATTCTTTTTAAATATATATGTAATAAAAAAAATTGCATTTGATTTGCTTGCAGATTTCACTTGCGTAAATATAAGATCCAGCATCAACTGTGAAAAGCCTTAACCATGCTCGTTCAACATGCAGGAGAGTGTTGCATAGTAACTCTGCGCCCCATTTTCGACTACCTGAATTCTCCATTGATCTTCATCTTTGTGGTTCTGAAACACAAAGAGCAGGTATTTCTCATCCCTGACTGTACTACATTAACCATTCTCAATAGGGCTATAGAATTGGCCTGAGTACACCCAACAGTGAGGAAGGATGGGTGGGGGACGAGTGTATATCAATCAACATTTCTGCTCCTGATCACCACTGAGTAACTGCTAAGGGCAGGAGATAAGAGAAAAGGCTTTGAGAGAGAAATGGGGGACAGAAAAGAACATATAAAGGGTGTTCAGCTGCAAAGATGAGGTTTACGAGTCAGCGATGAAACAGATCAAACATAACCCTTGCGGCTCGAAAGTACTGCAGACTGGTCTGACACAGAGCTGCTGTTCCTATCCGGTTAATTAATCAACTGTGATAACAGCGAATAAAGTATCAAGTACAAGGTTCACAATTGACAGTGAGCAAAATAGAGCTGCAGCTTCAATGTGAGAGCACAAGATCCCCAAATAAAAGTGGTGCTGAGATTCCAACGTTCATACGCCAATTAAACACGCACACGTGCCCATAGGTGAGTTACATACGCATGCAATATATTTTGTGAAGTGCTTCAAGACATCTTGATGACAGGATAAAGCATTATACCAAGGATCAATTAATAGAATTCTCTGAGCAGAAAATATATTGCAACGGTTTTAGTGCATTGTTCATCTTCCTGGAATCGGCAGGCACATTGCCATCCACATTCAGAAACCAATGTTAGCTATGGTGAGTGTAGTTTCACCTGAAAGTAACTGCAAGAAGTTGGAGCATTACCACACTTGTGTTTTAACATGTGGTGACTCAACAGCCGCTGCTGTGAATTAAGGGAAGAAATAAGTGAATGCCAACCAATAACAAACTAAAATCACGAGGGCCATCTGCTGCTGCTCTCCCTACTATGTTTTTGAACAGTCCTTTATCAGAAAGCACATCTAAGCCGTCAGTTTGTCTAAGAGTTTGCAATCAGGGTATTATGAATGTTAAGAGTGCTTGGAGCACAAGAGATGCAGTTTCATAAAAAGGACGAAGATTTGAACTGTGGCAGCTACAAGCCAGTTTCTTATTAAAATGGTGACAATCCTACCCCCATTGCTGAAAAATTTAGTGCTTGTATTAATGCATCAATATCAGGTCAGCGTTATTATAGGCAGGAGGTGTTTGGATTTTGGATTTTGTGACGTGCGGGGAAGTGCGTGCTCCAGCAGCCACAGTCTCTCCGAGTGCGAAGAATGTTTCAGGAGAGTGGAATGGCTTAATCGCCAAGGTCAGACCCTTTCACAGTGCTTTCAAGGACCAATGAGAAAGATTTCAAATTTACTGAACTGAATAATTATTAAAAAAAATCATTTTTAAGCAGCGAGAGAAATACACTCCCTGCCCCCCACCACCAATTCCAAAGAAGGTGTTACGGTGATTTCAAAGATGCATAGACAGGCCAGTAACAGCAAAACGGCAACCACATGCCGCTATTTTGTAAAACAGATGGCCACTTGGAAGGAAAATAATGTGAGTGCCAACAGATCACTAAATAAACGTGCAGATTTTCTTTCCAACAAAAATCCAACAAGTCAAAGATTAGGAGCTATGGGTCCTGATACGGAGAATCAGGAGTCAATCCTGCCAATAGGTTTGCAGGACTTTCCAAGAATTCAGTTCCAGAAGAGAGAACGGGTGTGCTTTCTACAAATTCCTTTAGGATATGAATACCAAAGCTGCAGGCTCTTTGCAGCTGGAAGAATTGGATGCCAACTCTAACCTTTGCCTGATAACTGAGATTAAACGTGGTTGCACTTAGGTTTACCAAATCATAGGACTGCTCACACCCTCACAAAATTCCATCTAGCAGCTGATGAGGAGGAGTTGGAAGTACAAATGGGCCCAATGCATGCACAACATCACTGTTCAACAACAACAACAACAACAAGATTCCATTTATAAAGCGCCTTTCACGTCAGGAGGACGTCCCAAGGCGCTGCACAGTTGGGTCAGGACCCGAGCAGGGGGAAATGGTCAGGGTGAGGGGAGGGAAGGGAGGGAGCGAGGACAGGGAAGAGAGTCGAGAGGGGAGCTGAAGGCTCGGTCAAAGAGAAAGGTTTTGAGACCGGCCTTGAAGGAGGAGAGGGAGGAAGCAAGGCGAAGGCACTGGGGGATGGAGTTCCAGAGCCTGGGGGCTGAGAGACTGAAGGCCCGACCACCAATGGTAGGGCGATTGGGGCGGGGGACGTGGAGCAGACCGGAGCCGGAGGAACGGAGGGTACGGGCAGGTAGGTAGGGGGATAGTAGGTCAGAGAGGTAGGAGGGAGCAAGGCCGTGGATGGCATTATAGGTGAGGATGAGGATCTTGAAATCAATCCTCTGGGGGATGGGGAGCCAGTGGAGGCGAGCGAGGGTGGGAGTGATGTGGTCCCGAAGCCTGGTGCGGGACAGTACACGAGCTGCAGAGTTCTGAATGACAAATTGGGGATTGGGGAGTGAACACGACTTAGCCCAATGCCACATAAAATGCATAGCAGCTTATTGAACTCATGTTAATGTGCTGAAGAGTATTTATTCAACAATTTGCATTTATATAGCACCCATCATGCAGGGTGAGGTCTCAGAGTGCTTCATGTCGTACAGAGAATCCAGGTCTTACCTCAGTCACTCCGTTCACCAATGTGCTGTGCCTGAGGTTATCAAAAGTACTTGACTTTTATTTAGACTACAAAGCAACACGTGTTCATATACACACATATATATATATATTTAAAAAATGAACAAATACACATTTCATATCCATCAAATGATTAGTGCTGCTCAGAGACCACAAACAGCATGGAATGAATTAATCAGGATAACAAACAATTACAAGCAAATGTAGCAAGCTCCTCTTCATGCAAGAGAAAAGCCTCAAGGTTTCATCTGCTGACAAGAGGAGCCACCTTAATTATACTGCTATCTGTCACCCTTACAGATAGATTGTGGTACAAGAAGCTGAATCGTTCAAGATCTGTCAGTCAACCACCCAGACTCAATGTGAACCTTCATCTTCCGAAAGGTAAAGGGGCACCTCTTTATTGAATTCAATCAGGTGAAAAAAAAGGTAGCAAGCATGACGGTTTCCTGCCTTAGCAGGAGAGGAAAGCTTGTACTCATTTATCACATATTGCAGCCGTACTTGACACAAACAACAACAGTATCAAGTGATCTACAACTATTATCTTGATCGACAACTGCATGGTAAGATTTTACTCGATGATGTATCAGAAAGCGCACAGATGTACAGTGAGAAAGTAACTGCCCTCTGAATATCAGCAAACATACCAAAAGGCAAGTGTATTCCTCTTGCCAGTTACTGGCACATGCATGATGTTTAAGAAATTACATAGAAGTAACCAGTAACTGTTCAACACAACATATGAAGCATAAATTAAACTCGTGTCACTGTTGGGTTAACCATTTTCGGGCCCTTACCTCTGAAATTCCCTCCCTCGACCACTCCATTTCACTCTCCCTCTCTATTGGTTTTCACGTCCTACCTTAAAACTTACCCCTTTGACCGTGCCCCCTATCCCCCTCTCCCCTGCTTGGATCCAGCCCTGCCACTGTAAAGTACCCCAAGGCATTATTGTTTATGAAGTGTGCAATATAAATGCAAATTGCTGCAACTGTCCAACAGAATTAATCAGTAACATGTATGTGGATGAACATAGCTTCCAATGACCATGATATAGCTACCTACATCTGGGTTAAGGCTCAACATTTATTGTATTTTGATTTGAGCAACTCTTTTAAAAAGTTTCTTTTAAAAAATACATACAAGAGGATTGCGATTGGACTTTACTTCCATCAAGTTAAAATACATGTTGGTCAAGGTACTGTGGAGCAACAACAACATGCATTTATATAGTGCTCCTCGCCTAGGGTAGCGTACCAGAGGGCTTGATGCAGGGATGATCCTTGGGATGTTTCAATTCTGATTCACTGCTCTGCTGTCTGTCTGATGTTATTGTTGTAAGTCTATTCTCGAGTGAGCTTCAACGAAGGTTTACCTGTTCGGTCTGATCTTTGTGAACTAAGCCAGAGCAACAGAACATCACTCCACAGCAGCAGCATTCTTCTTACCATTTCTGTTGACCATCTCTGCTCAAGGAAGCTATCGTACAGCTGTCACAGACAGCTGCACAAGATTCTAATATTCTAGTGTATTCCTAATGTTAACCTTTGCAGAAGTCTTGACAATAACGTACAGCACATCATGCAGGAGAACTTCATGGCAAAGCTGACTAAAATGTAAACCGATTTTCAAATTTATTGGGTTCAATGATCCCTTTTGGAAGCAGGATGAATACTATTAGCAATTTAATTTGGAGTTTATAAAACTGGATCCTTGTAATACAAACTATGCAATTTTGTATCTGCAATTACTGTTCCAGTGGAAAATTCCCCATTATTATTATCACCTTCTATTTTCTCCAGACCAAGTGAGTATAGTACAACAATTTTGTTTGTCAGCATTATTTACCTGGTCCACTTGTACAGCTGGCATGTTAAGTGGGACAGACTGTGGGACAGACAAGTCATTTAGGGGAGGAAAAAAATGCTGCAAGTTTCAGATATATAATTCAGTTTGGTGACATTAATGGACTCCAAATTCAATACTGCGCAACTGAATCTTGCACAGGCTGGGAAAAGAGAATCAGAAACATTTGGCTGAAAATTCATAGAATTTATTTTAACTCTCAAAGTATTGAAAATTCATAGAATTTTTTGAATTCCAGAAGCTGGCCCCACAGTGTCTGTAGTTCTTAATTCCTATTTTCAGCAGAGTTAATGCAATTTCCAGTTCAGTATCAATTGGTTGTAGAATAAAATTAATCATCAAGTTCAATTAAGCAAAATGTTTTGTTGGTCAAAATACAGTTGCATCTATGAACACGTGAAACAGAATTACTTATTTGTGAGAAACAAGAAATTGAACATAAATCAAACTGGAATGTGAATGCAAAACATTTTTCTGATGGAAAGCTCCAACTAAGATGCAATATGATTTTCTTGCAAACACAGAAAGTTTCAGTCAATAAAATCAAGTGTGCACCAAACTCATCAATAGTTTCTGATCATAGATAATGCTCATTAAATATTATATGATCAGCATCAAATCCAAAATCCATGACCTGTCTGGATTGGGGGAGCGGGGGAATGTGTTGTATTCCATTGATGTGTTGTGCAGTTCCTATATAACACATCAATGGAAAAGCAATGAACTAATGTGGTAAATTGGGTAAAGCCAAAAAAGTTTCAAAGCGGAAAAGAAAAGATAAATCCCTTTCACTTTAAATCCCTTTACGCTCTTGTCTATGTTACCCACACAGTAACAGCAGTCACACAGTCTGCTACACCATCGGCAAGGATGAAAAAAACACCAGAGATTTTTTTTCCATTAACAATTCTGACTGATGAATACAATCAAATATCAATTTCACTCTGTAAGTCCCCTGCAACCATAGAAGTGCTTAATAGGATTCCAAACTCATGTCCACCAATGCCTATAAAAAATGGTTCCAACCAATACAAGGAACAATAATAAGGTACAACCTTGTGAATCAGAGAAGCCCTTATTTATTTTTGCTTTCAGACAGCAAATCACCAAGAATTAAGATGCCTACAGCCGAATTCTTGGCCTTTTATGAAAGCTACTGATCTCTGAAGTACCTCACACATTTTGCATATGTTTCCTGGGAGCAAATAATTTCCGATTTTAGAAGGTAAATGCACCTGCTCTCTAGCCCACTGCATATGGGCAGCAGTTTAAAGGGCAGACAGCAGAGAGCTACATCCAAATGCAACCATATATCAAAGCAGCCCGGAGATAAAAACAACCTCTTCTAAGCCCCTTTTTTTCTCTTTGAACACTTCAGTGTATATCGAGCATTAGCACTTCAAAGTCATCTTAAACCTCTCACTTCAGATGAAAATATCTCTGCTGGATTCCAGTCATTTAGTTTGTGAATATCATTGGAAGCCTTATTGACTTTACTTTAGCCATGTGCTTTCACAATGGGATAGTGACAGATTATCATCATAAGTCAATCAACATTTCATAAACTAGTCGCTTCCTCACTAACCCCCTCACCCCTCCGTTCCATGAAAATGCAGCATAGTAGTTGTAATAATCTGCAAGTCAAGCTGGTTTCCATTTTACAAACTTGATTTATGTTTTATTTCTATCCTCTAACTGAGTTAGACAATCAGAACAAGAAGACTGGTAAACTTGTTAGATGTCTCAGTACTATCAGATATCAACCTGGATAGTTACTGATTTCACATTTGGAAAGTTACCACTGAGATCAAGAGAGCATGGTTTTACCAAATCTGCTAATATTGTGCATCATTTTGTTATCAAAGTTGCAGCACTGGATTGAGCATCACAACAAATTGCACTTAAGACTGGGAAACAGGAGTTCCAACACCATTATAATAGTCATTTGGATATCCCATGCAGCAATTTTATTCCACCAACATTATACAAACAATGTCAAATTTCCTCTGCCTTGGAGCCTGCATAATCCATTTGACGTGCAGTGGAAAGTTCTGCACTTTCTCTCTCCCCCTGCTCTAGAATGAAGCTAAACTACAGTGCATCAATATTAATGTTACCCCTTGCATAGAATGATAAGGCACAGAAACCGACCATTCAACCCAACTAGTCTGTACCGGTGAATATTATTTTACAAACCTGATTTATATTAAACATTATTCTTTCATTGCTTTAAAACGTCAGTGGCCCCAGTATCTCCAGAAGAATCACCCATTACCTGTTTATCTGTAACTGCACATATTACAAACGCCTTAATCTATCAACCTTCTGACCTCAAATCATCTTGGAAGTCTGCCAAGTTTGAATCTGTATTCACAATTCAAATGTAATAACCATTCTCTCAGCACTTTATCTGGGCCACATCTCCTCTCATTCTTCCTTCACTTTTATGTCCTGTATATTCTATAATAAAATGGGCTGTGCTCCTGACTGAAGACTGCCACATGACCATAGACATGGACTTAATGAAGGCGAGAAGGGAATACAGCTAAACATGAGTGAAATACAAATTTCATGTCAGACTTGGATAAACTAACTCATGAAAATGTAGTCATGAATACCAAAGAGAAATTGACAAGACTAAATGAGCACAGTCCAGGTTTACAAATCCACTGAGGTCTATCTTCTTACAAGGATCAGCAGAAAAAGGCAATCTTTTCTCCATTCCTTAAGACAGCTAAGATTGTTACCTTCAGGAACAGGCAAAAGACCTGTTTTACTGCATAACAAAGTGCTGCTATTAAATCTATAGACTGAAGCAAAGATGCTCGTTCTATAGATTCTCAGGTGATGAGCCTGAGGTAATGAGGCCACCTTTACCTCAGTGGGCTATTGGAAGCTCTTGAGAATGAACTGGTAAACAGATTTTGCTGTCTGCAAATATTTTTCATCATTTGCTAGATCTATGTTTTCATGACGGAGATTCTGAAAATGCGCAGCTTCGTGAGGCCTGTAAGAACCCAGTGAGAATTTTTAAAAAATCCTCCTAATGGCAATAGGCAAGATATCATGTTAAATTTCCCAATCTGATGCCTGCACAATCCAGCTCAGTATTGATCACTCACAACTTCCTGTCAACAGTCAGCAACAACCACAATCACACAGCTTCTGTCAACATGAAGCATTAATTCTAGCATACTGAAATCTCTGATGGAATACACTAAATTTGCCATGAATCTGTTAAAAATTGCATGTTTCCCCTACACGGGTGCCAGGGTATTGCACATGAGTAAAATCCTGCCCATAGGTAAGAAATGGGTAAATAGAATAAGGCAAATGCAAAGGTTAGCATGTGGTTCTTTTATCTAAATAAAGCCCAAAGTGTTTCTCTCTCAATGCCAACTCTAAGCATCTATCAACTTTTGTCATCTCAAACCAATGTGCATTTGGAGTGAGAGGCCTAAATTAACTCAGCATTTTAATTAATTTAAGGTGGGGTGATATATTCTGACTGATAAAGCGATTAGAGAAAGTTAGGCAATATGTGCAATGTCACACAATTAGGCATGTCTGTAGTGCCCCGGCATGCAGCAGTGACAGATTTATTTGTGGCAGTGAATTCCTAGAGAATGCTCACAGGCCTTGTGTGGCTGTATTTATGTGGAGCACAAATCACTCATGCTTTTCCATCAGGTCCTACATCTAATACCACCTTGAGAAGAGCAAGAAAAAACGAATCAACCACAAATATTGGCAAGTGCTTCTCAGTAAATCCACAGCAGTAATCCAATTTTAAGGTTCTGGTGATGAATAAGAACTGGTGGTTTCATGCTCAGGATATAATACCTGAGCTCCACAGCTGGATTACTGTTATGAATTTAAAGAACAATTTATTATCCTCTTATATAAATGTATCTACCAGGATGTTAAAGTCCTTACAATTAGTCCTAGGTTGTAAGCCCCAAAGTTGGACAGATTCACTTATTCTAGTCTCCTATGAAACATGCAACCAAATTCTTCTGCAGTGTATTATTGTAGTGGTACTCTTCAGTCAACAACACTTCACTCACAAGATTTAATCTTACTTTTAAATGGTGCAAATATGGCTTGTGTTACAGTGATGGAGTTATCACTGCGTGTTATAAGATGGAAGAAGTAATTCTATACCTCCAACTGAATCACACGTCATCTCCGCCTCCACAATTAAATTATATTCTCCGTCCCACCCATTTAAAATTCTGTAACAGAGCATCTTTGTGATGGCAGAGCATTCACCGACCTGACCGGGAACGTGTTCAGTTGATACAAGAGAATCAAGGTTGGGGGGTGTGGAGTATTTTAAACCTCGACTGTATGGTTAGTCAGTGTTTGCAAACTTTAAGGCTAAATTTGATTTTAAAAAAACACAAAAGTTCAAAGAAAGAATAGCTTCTCAAAAGAAACGTTTGGACAGCATCCATTCATCAAGACAGCGACACTTCCAAGCATTGTGTTAAAAGTACTGCTTGCACAAAATGAATGTTTCCTGGCAATTGCACTGTGAAAGCAACATGTGGAACATGATTAGCTTCAATGCAAATCAAGATGCTCAAGTCTTTTCTCTGTTATGAGCAGCATACATTAATATTATTGCCAGATTTTACTAACACACACTGATTCTGAGCAGACTAACAGTAGGTAAAGATTTCAATCAGTGAAATCACTCAAGTTTCATCCTCAATTGATGCAAATATAAAAATGCTCAATCCCATCATCCCACAATATTTGGATATTTTTAGAAATTCTTTTGCTGCAAAAAGTGCATTCTGGACCCAAATTTTATTTTTTAAAAAATACATATTTTGTGGTTGGGTCACCCAAGAAGTTCCTGGCATCATTTCAATGCTTCAACTTGAGCTTGCATTATAGTAGTTTGGCAATTGCGCTTCTTTTTATGAATCAAGAATTCCAAAAGCTATCAAACCAGGCACTAGCCTGGGTCAAAGCATTGCTATGACTGACATTTTTCAACATCATTTATTTGCTGTCACTGACACCAGTCATGAATCAATCTCTAAATACAGAATTTATTCCCTTCAGTGCGGAAGGCTAGCAAAGTCACCCCAATTTTCAAACGCTGCTCTGCAGAAGACTGGAAGCTGCAGAAGAGTAATGTTATAGCCATCTCTTAAAATTACAGACAGTAACTCACCTCAGTTTAATAGTTTCCGTGGAAGTCACACCTCAGAAATAAGCAGCAAGCTTATTTACAATGCAAATCACCTTTGTTAAAACAAAAGCAAATTGAGTTTTACAAGAAAGCAAACATATGTTAACTGAATGAAGAATGTAAGCATCCCAGTATATCCTGGTTAAAAAACTGCTGGCCAGATATTCCCTTTGCATGTTTTTCTGTAAAGTGCAGTGACTATGTTTTTGTTGACAAGTTCAAAAGAAAAACACCCTTGGTTAAGCATTATATCGACAGGCAGTAACATAGCATACATAGCATCCTCATACCGTTGATTTAATTCTCTCCTCTTAAGCTAGTTCCATCAACTACGTCATTAGTTCACACTGTTTAAATAAAATGACTTGGAATTCTTTTTGAATGCTTGATTTTAAAAGCAGGGAGGCTTGATGGGAAGACTCATAAAGTCACTTAAAAATAAGTAAGACTTTTGGTTCAAATAGCTATACACCAGCATGGGGTCTTTGGTCTTGCCATCACTTTCTTATTCAATTGCAGCCTTTATCAAAAACACTACAATACAGCTTGAAACCAAGGGACACGAACAGGAAAGCAGAGTGTCATCAACAACTTGCATTTATATAGCGCCTCTCACGCAGGGTAGTCAGTGGCGGAGCACGACACCCAGTGGGGAGGGAGTGTTCCAGAGTTTCCTGGCGTACTGACTGAAAGCGCAGCCACCTATGGTGGAGTGGAGGGCACGAGAGACAAACAGGAGGCCAGAGCTAATCAGCAGAGGACATGGGTAGTGGATAGGGGAGCAGCAGGATGGAGAGGTAGGTAGGGCATGAAGGGATTTGAAGATGAGTGTGAGGATCCTGAAATCGAATCACCAGCAAATTAGTTTTTTTCTTTGTAACCAACACAACACTGATGGCTCGAGAACATTTAAGTAAAAGAACTACAATTCTATTATAGATTTTTAAATGATATTTTTAAATTCAGACCTCAGGTGCCCAGTTGGGCAGGACGTGATAAGTATTTCAGCCTATAAGTCACACTGCACTTGATGTTGCACCGCAATTATCCACCATTCTGAAATCTCAGTACCCTCTCTGCAGGTTATCCCTACCTTAAAAGCAGAATTCAAACAACCTTATTGCACTGTTAGATCAGTGAGGCTTGTACTTGTGAAACGATCCTTACTGGGCTAAAAACTGTGGAATGGGGTTTCTGAAGAACACTATTCTTAAAATGCATCACAAAAGTCACTACAATGTATCAGATATCCAGTACTAAGGGGAACATTTGTTAGCACAATACCTGCTGCTTGGCTTTCAAGGATGTGTGTGCATCTTCAGCTACACACACAGGAAAAGATAACAATTTAACCTTGAAACCACCTTGGAGAGCTTAAATTTAACTGAATAACCAATTCTAGGCTAACAAGACCTGCCTTTGTGAAGCTTTCTGGGACATAGCAAGTATCTTAATCACTGAGAATATTAACACTATCAGCAACCTTCAGTTTAGCTGATTTTTTCAGACTTTTTACACTGATGAATCAGTGTTCAGATAATACTTAATTGAACATCCAGCTCTAAGGATACATTGGAAATCAGCACAAATCTCACCCATTGTGGTGTACTCTACTCTTAAGAATAGAGTAAAACACAACTTGTGAAGGACAGATCTCATGCCACTGGAGGTCACTAATGTGCTCCTTAAACACTATGGGGCAGAAATTCCATAATATGCAAGCCGTCCACGGGGAACAGAGGCAGGAGGAGGTGACAGAGGCTGACAGCTGCGTCTCCTTACACCCAAGGTGCTGCACCTCAGGAAACTTGTGAAGGTGCCTCCATACCGTTACGTGCTCCACCATGTGCTAACCCATCATTTGCTTTGCCCTCTGGGTTCCATTGATCTGCTTGGCATTGTACAGGTGTATTACTGGAATTAGAGTGGGGAGAGGGGGTCTTTTTACAAAAGAGGTTTTGTTTCATATCAGTGGATAAAGTAAATTATGTGCCATTGTCACCTACTTGTGCCTTTTGAATATTCCACTAAATCTCACACCTCAGACAGATATTATCTGACAGAAACATCCATGTGCTGTAGTAAACCCAGCTCCATGTACTAATGGGTTTTCCTGTACATTACTCTTCTTCCTGTATACTTTCGATATATAAACATATATAAACAAGTCTGAACCCACAAAGCAAACACATGTTCCCACATATTTATTTGTTTCACTTCCAAGCAAACAGGAATATATTCTCCCACTCCTTTCCTGAATCTAGGCTTCCCTGCTGGGGTTTGGATTTATTGGCACAGAGGCCTCCAGGAACCCAGCCACAATCTGTGATCTAAGGAACAGAAGTGGGTTTGAAATGGCTTTTAATACATAATCCAAATCATTAGAGACTAAGGCTCTTGAGCCAAGAGAAGATTTCAACTCAACGCCAAAGTAAAATTAACTCTTAATTTTAAAAGCAAACCAGTTTCTGACAAAATGAAGTGCTCTGGAGCAATGATGAAGCTTTTTCAATCATTCAACAACAACATTGTATAGTGTCTTTCACGTCGGGAGTACGTCCTAAGGTGCTGGACAGTTAGGGATTTGGAATAAATCTTACTGCATAAAGGGAGAAACACCTAAATGGAAGGAAAATGTTCCCACTAAATGCAACCCGAAGGGAACAGGAGAGGCACAAGCTCAGTTGCCCATTCTAAAGGTTCAATCTTTTCAAAAGTTTTCCAGATTTCTACCACATAACAATCTCACAAGATACTGTACGTGGGGCAGGAGGCAGGGTGTTGTATAGCAAAACACCCTCAATTCTCAGGATTATTAACAGCTACACCACTATAACAACAACTTGCATTTGTATTGCACCGATCACACAGGGTAGTGTCCCAGAGTGCTTTGACCAGGCGAAAGTCTTGCTGCACTCCATGTTAGACCCCAACTTTTTTTTGAAATGTTGGTCTTGAATTTCCTATTACACTAATTTCTTCAAAATATAACCCGTTTAGTCTAATCTCACTGCTCTGTTACCTTCAACATCGAGTACAAGCAGAAAAATATTAGTAGGTATGCTGGAAGGAAGATATCAAATGGGCCTGAGGGGATGGTCAACAACAAATCACATTTGTATAGCACCTTTTACGTCAGGAGGACGTCTCAAAATGCTGGACAATCAGGGATCCATACCCGAGCTGGTGGTTGGCCAACAACCTCAAATCCTATGAAATGTTTGGAGTCGTCCTTCCAATGTCAAAGGTGCTATATCAAAAATGTAAAGATTATCTTTCTGATAAGCCAACAACACACCACTTGTCCCCAGTTGTTTCAGCAACACTAATTCAAAACTTCCTCGTATTAAAACTAATTCTGTGTACGCTAATTAACTCAATATTTTTACATAAATCAGTAGATCTTGGTTGAAGCTCATGTTTATTTATTCAAAAAGCAGTGCCACAGAAGGGGCTAGAAGAAATTCTCTCCACAGTGTCCTCTTTAATTAGGTTGTTAATGGCATATAACATACTCCCTGCTGGTTTCTTGGCAGTCAAAAAGCATTACACCTTTGATCACTTCAGTAGATTTTCAGCAGCAAAAATAAAAATGTTTTTCGAAGCTCCAGGTACTCAGAGTAGAGCTGGAATTTTCTGGAATTCAACATGGCTGGAATTGGAATTAGTTTAAATGGTCCCTTCCAAGAGATGCAAATATTTTGAAAACTGAAAGGTGTTGCAGCAACTCAAAGGCTTAATGTGTGCTGTAGCTCAGAGCTCATACAATGTAGTGGCAGTGGATTCTGGTCACCATCTCAGTTGAGCCCCCTTTAATAATTGTTAAGGTTGAGCATTAAATGACTCAACCTATTCACATGCATCTTAGGGGTAGAAGTAAAATGATCAAATCTAAAATTAAAAAAATGGCAAAAATGAAGCTGATTTTTTAAAGATATCCTGCCTTTAGATTTAACTCATTGTTTATTTATGATGGGGCAATCACAAGAGGAAGGTGAAACTCGGTGGAGGGATTTTGGAGGACACTATTAGAAGCTGAATATTATTATGGGGGGAAAAAAATATTGAAAGTACAAGTGATAGTTTCCTTCAGTCACTGTCTGGAGAATGGATAAATAGCAAGTAGAGATAGGAATGCAGGAATTTAATTCATTTCTGATCAATTAGATTTTGTAAGAACTTTGAAACATTTATTTTTACATGAAACATTATTGTTCAAAAAGTTTGGACCTCGGCATCACTGGGCAAAGCAGAATTCCAACTATTATCACAGGGTAGTCCAATAGCACTTTGTCATGCGGGATGAGGAGAAAGAATAGACTATCTACACAGCTGTCGGAACAAAAGTGTGTTCAAGTTTATAGGAAGTACGGACGGAACTGTACCCCAACATATCAGTGGCTTCAGAGGAGAAGAAGAGAGAAAAACAGCAGTGGATTAGGTCATTGGTGCAATTGTCACCAGAGCTACCACAAACCGACGGGTTGTTCTCTTGGTCACTTAATAACGTTTGGCTCCCTTTAGGGAAAATTGACATTTCCATCAGCACTCCTTTCTACAGTAATAGTCTACGCCGAAGAATAGGTCCCATGGACATCTCCCTCATCATGATCAGTAAATCCTAACAAAAATTTGGAGAAGTAAATTAGTACTTGTGAAATGTGCAGCATGAATTATTCCAGGAGAGTAGAAGGCCAGTCTTCTGTATGTTTTTGGTCGATAATTACCTTTTCCAGTGGCATTCACGGCTTTTTTTTTAAAATGGAGGGGGAGAAAGAGGAAAGACTTCTGGCTTTCATTATATGGGGCTAGAAACAAACTATTAGGAGGAATCTGTGCAGACATTGATATGATGCTTCTCTAAGCCTCCCTGCTGCCTGTACAAAACAGATTGAACTCCCATTGAAATTCCAACAGATGCAATAATGTTCACATTCTAAAAGCCTCATGTTTGTAAAGCATAATACATACATTTACTTTTTTTGATAAGCCGGATAGTTCTATTACATGAAATTCAAATTGATGATTGACAAGAAAACACTTACAGAGTATGCAGAGCAAGAACAAGCAAAGCCTTGGTTATTTCTGCACTTTAATTGCACTATGCCAGTAACAGGTTCACAGAATCACCAACATTTGCAGTACTCATATGCCTTCCAACAGTGTCTATTGTGAATTTGTTAAATATTGTATGCTTTAAACATGGTTTATTGTTTACAATAGAATCATACGTCAGCAAGACGTATTTCTTGAACTATAGAGAACTAAAATACTTAATGAATCTGTTCAGTCTTACTGCCTTCAATTAACTGAGGAACAGAGCAATTTTATTCTTCCGTTTCCCTACTCAGAACTTCCGACTTGTATTACCTCCATTGTTGCCTATCTAAATGAACAACTTTTAATTATTTATAGTTCTCTCCTATGTGCATAAAAAAGTCCTATCAAGTAGAGGTGAAATCAGTGTGCTAAACTATTGAATCACACAGTATCTAAATGGAACCTGTGTGTAATACAAAGGCAGCTGAGAAAGTAATTTGTAACGTTTGGCAAGTCTACCGCTCTTGCAGCAATTATTGTCCCACAAATGTTCGCAAACCAGAACTTGTTCATCACGACTTTCAGTTTCTTCTCCATTTCCTTTGTGTACAGGAGAAAATGTATTTTCTGGGCAACTGTTCCTCTGTGCCCTGAAGAATTAAAGCTAATTAATAACTAACTATCCTCTGAACAAATCAAACATTTGCCTCTTGGCTTAAATATTTACCACTTTATCACAAATTGCAGTACAAAAAAAATTAAAATCTAAAACTGAAAGATTAATGTCTGAGTTACTAATATTAAAACTGCTTGAAATTTTAAATCTAGCCACCCAACACATAATTTTGCCACATCTTTTAAATTTGCTACACAGAATGAAATGTGCAATAGCTGTGAAAGTGAGCAATTAGCACAAAGTGGCAATTCAATCTGTAGTTTCCCCAGTGACCCCAATAATTGCCAATTTAAAGAGACCTCCCATTCAGAAAGGACTACCCACACTTGGTTTGCATTTTCCTCCTTCACGCCCACATTGTCATAAAGATACCAATTCAAATTATAATTTTTTAACAAAAAAATTGTGAACATCTCCTTGGGGGTTCTCTTGAATGTCTTGCTATCAAAATGTATTCTTAAATCAAAGTGTATTTTTCAGTGAGCAGATGATGATAATATTCAAACCAAATTTTATCCAACATTTTTTAAAAAAAACATAAGCTGGAACATGGTTGCAGAGACAATTCCCGAGAATTAATCAAATTCAATAACTGCAGTAGATTATGCAGGATTCATATTTATGCCATATGAGAACATACTAATATGGAATGGAGATTCTTTTATATCAATAAAAGTAGAAGGTGGTGACAAAGTGATGTGGTGGGGTCTGAACTCAGCTTCCGCAGATGCACTGGAGCCCTTTCCCGCTGTGCCGCCTTTGAATTGAACAGGACTTAGAACTACAGAAAACCATAGAAATGTTTGATATATGTCAGTCCAACTCTAAAAGTGGCAAAAGTCTGTAAAAATATTTTCTTCCTGCATATAGTTTCTTTTAAATCTTTGAACTGATGCACAAATGGTCATTTCCTTCTTCACCGTTTGTTGGACATAACTGCGATACAATTGCCTACAAAATATAGTTACTACACTTTACAGTAAATCCTGTGCAGCACTTTGAGGCACCCTCCTGATTTGAAAGGCACTACATCAAATACAAGGAATTGTTTTAATCCTCTCACCAACACACACACACACACACACAGCAAATTGAATTTACAGGATTTGGACAGGATTAACCACAATGTCATTGAATTCCTGATTGTATTTGTACAAATCCTGGAATTTTTAATTGTGCAATATTTTCATTAGCATTTATCAAGTCTCTGGTCACACACTCTTTACATTGGCTTTTCCTTAAATGTATGGTTCAAATAAGAGAGCAGCAAAACTATGCACTGTTTTGTTTGCAAAAACATTTTAAAAAAAGCAAACATTACGACGGGATTACACAAGACTGATGAGACTGATTGTCAAGTTAAGAAAAAAACATGGTTCTCGCTAACAAAATCAGAAATCACGGATGTTATATTGTCTTGCATCCTTGTAAACCAGTCGACCTGAAGGTGAAGTACTTTGGTATAATTTGTAAAACTGAAGATACTGATCATGGCAATTGACAGATACTGTACATCACCAAAATTGATCACTTCAACTAGCCAGCAAGGGCTGGTTCCATTCGTTCCAACAGGACCCAAAGTGGACAACCTTGTAAATTACGGTTGATGGAAAATATTACATCTCAGTACTAAATTCTGGAAATACAGCAGACATACGAAAGAACCACTATAATAATTCAGTTGACTTTCACTTTCAACAAATGCCCGATACATTGCTAACCTTATTGAAATACAACAGAACCCTGCCTCTAATGTAGAGTCTCATGGGAAAAAAAATACTGTGACTTTTTGTTACAATTAATTTCTTCTGGGGAAAAGAAAATTCTGTGTCATTTGAAATAATCTGTATTGCATGTTCATAGGAAATGGATGGATGGTGTTAACAGTTCCAGTTCAAGAATGGAACTAAAATATTCACAATGCACAAACACAGGAGGATACAAGATGGCCAATACGTTACATCTTCAACTCTGTTGACATTGCTTCAGGGCAGGAGTGGCTCACAATCTTACTGATATTATTCAGATTCACACGAGACACTCAAAAGCTGACTCTGTCTGTAGAACCATTCCCTGGCATGGGTACTCACATTCAGAATAGGGGACGGGGAGCAAAGGAGAAAATAAAGAGGGAAACTGCCCTTCACATCAAAAATCACTATAATGTTCACAATGCTTCGCTTTACAATAACATCACCTCTGTTAGCTTCTTTCTAGTTTCCATTTGGCTACAGTTGGCTACCATTTGCTAGGGCCATTATTTATCTCCTGTGCAAGAAAGCAAAAAAAAACAGCAGCACACTGAATAAGTATAACAGCAAAGTAAATAGCGTATTGACCAGCTGGCTGCTTTATTGGACAGTGGCCAAAGGCGCAGACACAAGAGAAGATATATTGCACAGCAGCTCTGAGCACAGCTGAAGGTTACTTTGTACACAATGGAAACATCAAGTAAGCCCAACTCACACAGGCTTCAAAGTCAAAAACGAATGAAGTTTTAGTGCAATTTATTAAAACTGGAGCAAATATAACTTTCTATTTATACTGCGCTATTGGGAGGGACTGAAATTTTATTGAAACACTTGGTGATATTGGAAACAGATCTTTCATCTAACAACTGACAAGGTAATTAATTCCGATAATGATTGATTAGTCCCTAAAGGCCAATCAAAGGAAGTGTTCTATATCCGTGTTCTTTTTATTTTACAAATTCAAACAACTGGAGAGTATTTCAACATTCAAACATCCTTTCTATCTCGTATGAAAAATATAGCATTGAAGACTGGGCAACTAAAGTACAATTGCTCTGTAACTTCTGCAAACATTATTCTAAACGATTTACAGAGAGCTGATCGCTACCTCTGCATCTAAAGTCACTTAAACATTTGCAATAAATGTGGCAGAACTCGGAGGGGGGGGGGGGAGAGATTGACGGACGTCGATTATATACTTGACGCTCATTAAAGTGTCACTGATAAAACAGGGAGTTACCTTCTACATTAGGAAACAGCAGGAACAAACTAAATACAAGTGAAGAGAAAGAAATAAAAGAACATTTCTCACAGCTGGAAGAACACAACTACAGGATGCTCGCTGTAATTAACCTCAATTCCTCTGGGTTTGTGTGGTCATAAATCAGCAAGAGCTCCGACATTAGCACCTATCCTCTGACCCCTGCTGGCAAGTAATGCTCCAGGATGCAACCCTGTGTGAAGGGCAAGTTGTTGTCGTCTGTGAATGTGTTGGATGAGGCCATGCTTTATTTCCCCACACTCTGCAGTCAAATAGGCTCCCAGCACTCGATACCCAAGGTAACAGCTGAAAAATGGTCACTTGGATGTTTGTTCCAGAGAGGGATCCAGCACCCATGAAAACAGAATTTTCACAATTTGGCCCAGCATGTCTGCGCAGCCCTGCTGCTTAGCAATATTTAGGAGCGGAATAGGAAAATATAGAATTGTGTGTGATGGGGAGGGGGAGGGAAGAAGAAAGAAAAATAACATTAATCTATGACCATAACACAAATAATTAACTTAACCCGACTCTAGTTCATTAATAAATTTAAAATGGAGAATGGAGTCCTGTAGCTTAGTGGTTAAAGCATTCGCCTCGCAAGTGAGAGTATACTGCTGTGTGCACTTAGCTGCCACTTTTCATCCACAAAATATACAGTCAATTCACTTTGCAGTATATTGTGTGAAGCACTTTGAGACATCTCGAAGACTCGATTAGGCACTATATCAAATGTAAGGCTTATTATTATTAAAACCATTGGTTCTTCTCCAGTAACAATTAAGCAGCCATCTGCCCTTCATCACTCCAGTATTGCTAAATGCAATCCATAATCATGAGTTTAGTTCAGATCCCCCTCATTCTCTTCCTCCTAGCACTTTCGTGTTCCCATGGTAATGGAAGCATCACTCACTCTGCCCATCAATGACCTTCTGCAGCATCCTGTTCACGACGGAGCACAGCCGTGTTCTGCTGCATGTTAAACTCAACCTTGGATTCCCTACTGATTGTTGTAAATTTCTAGAGGAATCCCTGCATCCCCTTATATTTATATAGCACCCTTCATGTAGGATATCATCTCAAAGTGTGGGGGTGTATGCTAAGCCAGGGAGAGGGGGACAATGATGGTAGGCACTGTTGGTGAGGTAAATTTTAAGGCAGTAATTAAAGATATAACGGGAAAAAGGCTGAAGGATAGGGGTAGGGGGAGTTCCAAAGGATGGAGGTGTAATGACTGAAGAGGCATAATAACTTACTTGTCACTGAGGAAACCATCAGCTCTTTCACTGATTACTCATTCTAACATCAAATGAGCCACTTAAAACAACTCTCGACTCATACTCAGTTATTCAATCTCCGAAAATAAAGTTTTTCCTCAATTATTCTGGTCTGCTCTTCCATTTCGTTCATTCCGCTCAGTTTCCATTTTACCACCTCAGTCTCTTACTAACCTCTTAACTCTTCTTTCAAGAACAAATTAGATAGATTTCTGTAAGGAAATAATATCCTGGGATACAATATTGTGTGGAAATGACGTGTGCATCTGACTGCCAGAATGGTAGAAGGCTAACTGGATGGACCTTGGTCTTCTTTCGCCTAGCAAATTCTTATGTTCTCTTGTCCTACAAATCATAGTTTGTTTCTAGAATACCTCCTCCTCTCTACAAAAGGGGTTCATTCTTTTCCTTTTTCAATTGTATCTGTTCTTCATTCTCTCAATTTCCATTTCACAATCTCTTTTGTTCTTTGCTCGATTTTCTTTTCCTGTATCCCATCACTGGCTCCACTGAGAGTATTTTTTTACCTTTTTAGCCTCACTGTCTGGTTGATTCCTTTGCTCTGCGTGTTGGTTGATAAGCTATTGATCAGCACTGTGGCCAATCAACCAGCTCATCTTTCTCTCCATTCTTTTCCAGTCAGTTTCCCAGCTGTGCCAACATCCATTTTCTTATCTATCACTGAGATCACTATTTTTCTTTTTCCATTCTGTAAAAATCGATGCTGATGATCTTTACTAAGATTTACTCTTTACTAAATTGGCTTTGTCAGCCTTTTCTATGGTTTAGATACAGCTTGAAGCGCTTGGAATGGCAACAGTTTAGGTCAAACCAGTACCAACGAGCAAGCTTAGGCAGTCACTCAGCCATGATACCGTTTGGCTTAAGTTGGCAAATAAAAGCATAGAACAAAATGTTTGGCAGATAGGATTTAAGAAAGTATAAGCAGTCAGATACTGCAATTCAATACAATAAAGCTCTTTGATCAATCAACAAGCCCGTTATGTACAATTAAAGCAAAAAAGCAACATCAAATCTGCGAACCACATCACAAGACAATAAATCAATACAAAGTAAGTGATCTGGTTCTGACATCATCTTTCCTCTACCCACCCCTCCACCATGTGAACCTTTACATAAGGCCATTTGCAAGCAATGTTGAAAGTTTCCTAGGAATCTGCCAATTTAGAAATAAGTTTTAAAAACAAAGCTGCACATCACTAGTCGGTCGGCTCAATTACAGAATCCCTCAAGCACCACTCCCTTCAAACCCCATTCTCTCTCATTGTGATCCACAACTCAGCAGTGCACAGAGCTGCAAGCTTCAATTCCCAATTAGATTTTTTTCTGGTTTCAATTCACTGTAGATGAGAACATTTTTTAAAAAATGTACATTTATAACTAAAAGGTTTAATTCATCTAAATGGTAAATGTTACAATACACAGAGTTGTGGTGTCTGATATATGGTCTACTATAGTTTAAGACTCAGACCCTGTATCAAATTTCTATTTAAAATGTGGAGCTGATTCAGTATGTAACTTGAAACAAACCACAAAATATATTGTACAAGTAGACTTCCTAGTAAACATCGAATGGCATAAGTGTGAAAGGACATTCTATTCATACAATAGTATTCACAATGTTCTCTCTAAAATAAAGAGTACCATTGCCTAGTCGTCTACCCAAACGGAAATATTACACTTATTAGCATGAAGAATTATAATACAAATACAGAAGTGTTAAGATTTCACAGGTAGGTAACTCAACAACAATTTGGATTTATATAGTGTCCTCCATGCTGGACGGCGTCTCAGAGCGCTTCACAGTAATGGATCCCGGGGTTGAGCCAGGGGGAGGGGGAGGAAGGTGACCAAAGACACGGTTGAAAAGAAAGGTCTTTAGCCGAGACCTGAAAATAGGAAGAGAGCGGGTGAGGTGAAGGGAGTGTGGAAGGGAGTTCCAGAGCCTCGGGGCATAGTGGCTGAAGGCACGGCTGCCAAGGGTGGAACGGAGGACTCGGTGGACAAGGACACGTACGTGTCAGTTATTCAGAAATGGGCAGATGTTATCACAAACCGAATTGTCATAGAAACTACTGAAATCCTTCATTGTCATCAGCAAGAATTGTGAAGGCCAGCATCATCCAACTCAAAGACAATGTGCCACCGTTACCTTGGGAACATGCTTCTACCCTTTCAACTACTGATGTATTTAATTCTTACTTTCACGTACAAAATAAAGTCACTAAACTTTACAGTAAATCATATGAATTGCTTTGAGACATCCTTCCAACATGAAAGGAAATTACATTAAATGCAAGTATTATTATTATGAATTCATCTGGAAAGAATAGAACATAGACCTGCTGCTGACCAGGGTTCTTCTGACCTGCCAGAACAAGTGCAACCAATTATTTTTAATTTTCTGTCAAATTTCGCCCATATCAGGTCCTGTAGCTCAGTGGTTCGAGCACTCGCCTTGCAAGCGAGACACCTGGGTTCAATTCCAGGCAGGGCGAAACCTTGGGCAAGTTTCGTTGCTCCACACGCCTAATAATAATCCCTCCAAAAAATGAAACAATAATAAATTGGTCATTTTCAATCCACGACTGTTTGTGGAACATTGCTGTGCGCAATTGGCTGCCGGGTTTCGCCTACAAATATACAGTCGATTCACTTTACGGCATATTCTGTGAAGCTCTTTGGGACGTCTAGAAGACGTGAAAAGCGCTATATCAAATGCAAGGATTTGTTTGTTTATTTGTTTGTTTATTCATTCATTCTTGCAGTTGCAAATTCTTCTCTGCTCCAAAAAATCCTGCACTTTCTTGACCACGGAGCACTCTTGAGGAGAAATTATACAGCCTCTTGAGAGGAGAAATTATACAGCCAACCCACAAAAAAANGGGCAACTTGTCCCCGAGTTCTCTATATCGGTGTCGCTCAGCAACTCACCATCTTGTCCTTCTACCTCTGGAAAGTGGAAGAGTTTCAAGTCCTGGAGTCCTACCTGAGTAGAGTCAGGCGTGAAAGCAAACCACAGGAAGCAGGACACTTAGTTCAAAAGTCGAGCAGTCTAATCTAATTCAGCACGTCATGAGCTTTGTTCCAATCTGAAAGCAAATACTTTCAATATGCAAAAAATTTTTTAATGAAATAAGTCTCAAGTGGCACATAACTGTTCAGTATAAACCTACAATATGCACATATTTTCAGGATATAATAGTTAACCATAGATAATAACTTACTCCCTCTAAGGATTTTATCTGCCACAAACATTGAACTACAGTATAAATAGGATGTCCTCATACGACTCAAAAGCATTCATCAGTCTCATGCTCGGTTGACTTTACACAGATCAGCAAATCAAAACCTGACGTATATTTTATTGTACCAAAACAATGTTTCGGGCTCTTTGCCCCCGAGGCATTGGCGACTCAGAGTGACTCAGATATTACATATACAAATAGTGGCAAGTAATCCGTTTGGCTCAGCGTGAGGCTCTGCCACTGTTAAGTGCTCCAAGACGCTACCCTGCGTGAAGGACGCAAGTTGTTGTGGCAGTTTAGGGTGCAACTGCTTTCAAAACAATGAGTGGGTTAGGACTAGATAGTCTATCACTAACTGCTGATCACTAAAAGATCACCAAGAAATCCTTTTTTTTTTGGAAGGCAATGAGATTGAAGATTTGTGAATAAATGACCTTTTTAAAGAGATTTGTTGTGTTCAGAATCTATAATAAAGACTGCAATGACAAAAGACTTCTTTGCTATTCTTCAAGCTCTGATTGATTTTATAAATCTCCCATCTATTTGTGCCACAACAAGCACAGTTCAAGGACTCACAAGTTTAAGTTAAAAATTGGCAATCGTTTGACTTCTGAAGCACAGAGTTTTTCAAAGCCTTAAATTGATGACATCGTACTGTAGTAGTTAGCCATGAGACAGTAAAGGTGAATATTGGTTTGGACACCAATTTGCTGAGGCTTCTCACATAATTTCTCCAGCAAAGCTAAAGACAAAGATCAAACATTCTTTATTTAAATTAAGTAGCTGTGTCTTCAGTAGTGGGAATAATTGTATCACATGTGGTTACCAAGGGAACTGAAGACTTCACTTCAATAAATTAGTGAAATCGTTCTCAGTGCTAACCATAAAAACAGTAGATATGAAAACAAATCAACTTATAACTTAACTAATCTCTTTGACCACATCATTTTGATGTACCAATAAAGATAACATGCACCTTTTATATCTTCTGGGTAAGTAAATGTCGGTGGTTCACATCCTAAGCACATTATAAGCAGACTTGTGTTACAACAGGATGTTACAGTAGAAGGTGACAGCCAGCCAACCAAATGATTGAACATTTCACAATTTCATTCAGGAACAAATTGAATAATTGATACCATCACACCCACCATACCGTGGCTTCCCATCATACAGTGGTTACAGTTCAAAATCCTGGACCTCACTACCCCCTACCAACCTGCCCTCTCCGTCCACTCAGCAGTGGACCCCTCCACCCTCCCCAATCCTGATCCCCAGCTCGGATCCGAAACACTGATTGTCCAGCGGCTTGGGACATCCTCCTGACGTGAAAGGCGCTATACAAATGTAATTTTGTTGTTGGGGTTGAGTTTAGGACCCCAGAGGTCATAGAGCGCGGCAGAAAATAAAGGCATCTGGCAATAGTTGCCACTTGATCCACGTGCTGCTAATCATTTGCTTTACAGTGACAGTCCCTCATAGAATTCTAGGTGCATGGTAACAGGGCAACTTTGCTCTCAACACATGAGGATGTTGCCAACTTGTTACACCACTATTCTCCAGCTGATACCTTGGTAAGCATAGTTGATCCATAATAAGGTGATGGGAGTTCAGCAGTGGGGAGCTTTGATACTCATTGTAGTTTGCGGGCATTTTCCCTATTTTGTACTTCAATCCCCTTTTCTTTGCTCACCTGACTGTTGCAGAGCTGCTAAACAATCAACCCCTCTCTAATTTTTTTCCCTATCCTTCCTTCTTACATGAGAAAAAAAAACTGCCTTTAGGCTCCCAACACAGCTCCAATCAAACATGATCTGTTGCTAACTGTCACAGCAAACAAAAGGCTGATGAGCCAATATTTCCACAAGACAGGGAGCTGCCACAATCTCTCTGAGCGTGTAATGTAAAGATTAATAGGGGATCATTTCAGTTCAATTTGGAACACAGGGTATAAGAACACAAATTACACTCATTTTAGCTTGGCACATCATCACCGGGCGTTCATTTCTGCACTGAGGGAGTTTGTTCATCAATGCTCCACTGGATTCTGTAACATTCATAGCGATGCTTCAATTTACTGTTTTTGTGATGCTGAAATCACTTCCGGAGGCTCAGTAATACTATCAACAGTTGTCACAATCTGACTGGCTGCATTTTTGGTAAGTCTGAAACTGAATTAATCCGAAAAGGTCAAAAAGGGAAGGACAAAGTCAAGTCAAATAAACTCAATAATCCAGATTTGGCATGGTGTGGGCAATTCCAGCGTTCATCATCCATCCCAGTTTGTCCTGAGAGAAAGATTCTCTTTCTGCAGTCAACTGCAGTCCCTGTGGCAATGGTACTCCACAAGTTTGGAAGGGATTTTAACTCACCGATAATGAAGGAATGGCTATTTATGCCCAAGTCAACATGGTTTAGAGTGGAACTTGGAAGCGATGGTGAATAAACAATACCTCCTTGACTGGTGTTTACATCTTGAGGGAGAGACAGCGAGATGTAGACGGAGAGACAGCGAGATGTAGACGGAAGACATCGAGGTGGAGACGGAGAGACAGCGAGGTGGAGACGGAGAGACAGCGAGGTGGAGATGGAGAGACAACGAGATGGAGACGGAGACAACGAGATGGAGACGGAGAGCGAGAGGCCATCTTATTTGTAGTAACTCATGTCACATAAAGAGACCCAAAAATGACCCAATTTGTAACAGTTGCGTTTTTAAACATGTCCACAAAAGACACCGAGGAAGATGTCAATATGAGAGAGGAGTCTTCTCTAATAAAGCAGGAGGAAAGACTAGTGAAGGGGGTTAAAGATCATTATTAAAGGGGATTATTGAATTTTTATTCAATTTCATTCACCACTTTGTATATCAAATCTGAGGCATGATATTATCAAGGAGTAATATCTGCGCAAAGTCCCCATTGAGTATAATTTAGCAAAAGGACTATTGAGATTGCATCATAATCTGTATGAAGTGAGTCCTGGAAAACCATTTAACTGAAATAACACTCAGGCCAATTGGGCAATGGATGCAGCATGTGGATACTTGGCAGACACTCAATCAATTAATACATGAATAGAAACCTGCTGTTATACCTAGTTTGAAGGTAACCCGTTCAGGATGGGTTGTTTTGATCGCAGCAGCTGGGAGTTTAAGATAGATCATATTTCTCTGGAAACGACAGCTCGCCACACTTTTTTTTAAAAAAAACACGAAAAATCCATAACCGGACAGCTTTAGTACTACAGCTCGTCATTCAAGTTAGTTAACATAGAGCACAAATAATTTAAAAGGGATTCATAATAATGTGCTTCCCCCACCCAGTATGTTCCTCAATGGGAGCAGAAATTATTAAACAGCAGATGAATCATCTAAATAATATCTCCAGTTTATGAAGAGACACAGCAACATCTGTAGCTACCTGTGCCACAGTGAGAAATATTACGTGAGAAAACAGGCATCAATTACTAGCATCATTACAGGCATCATTACTAGTTGTCTATTTACAGTAAATATTTTTATTTTGTAAATAAACAATACAATACTAAAAAGAAAACATATGACAATATATTTAGTTGTACATACTGAGTGTATAAAACATTTAACAGAGGAACAAAAATTATATTTATTAAATAGATGTGATCCAAGAACCTTCTGTATAAATATGAAGAGCAGCATGTAAACAATTTAGGGAAAGACTGTATCCATTGAGTTAAGAAAGCTTTATCAACACAGGTCCATGCCTAAATGCCAATCTGTGGCATTTTCTTCATGTAAAACACTCTTTAAAAACCTTGGATCTCAATATCAAAGCTTTTTATAGATGACAATCCACATTTACAACCTGTATTGTAATAGTTCAAATTTAAAAGCGATGAAAAGATAGCAATCAGGCGCAGGAATCCTGGCTGATTATTTTCCCCGTTTATCCAGATACATTGTTGCCTCCTCAGCACCACTCTAACCAAGCTAATAATAATAATCCTTGCATTTAATATAGTGCCTTATCACGTCAATGAGACATCTCAAAGTGCTTCACAGAATAGACCATAAAGTGAATTGACTGTATATTTCGATGGCGAAAGGATCAGGTAACTCACAAAGAACAAGAATCAAAACCAAAGTATTCCTCCGCAATATATAATGAGTCAATGGAATGTTATTCAATGGAAGCTGGTAAATACTATCAGAGTAATAATAGATGTTTTACATGTTTTTAAATGGAGGATAATAAAGCAGGAGCCACTACTCTTGGCACATAATTACCCTGTTGTGTCATTTTCACCAATAAGGTATGTGGGTAATCTACCTAGGGAACGGAAAATTTAGCTCTCCTATTGGATTCCTGGAAGTAGCTTACTATAGCATTTCTAAATGTAATTAGGTTAGTCACAGAAGGCCATATTCAATATGGAAGTTCCAAAGTGCAATTCTCACAGCCACCTCTGGCGAATACCATGGGACTGAGCTGCTTTATGCATCACTACTCCCTACCCTTGGTCACAAAGTACTGCTGATGGGACAAAACGTGGAACAAAATTATGACTTGACTTATGTTACTTTGCCCTAAAAATATAGCATTCGCTTTAAACAGTTTAATGGACACTTGCTTGTTATGCAAGAGGCTAAGGCAAGCACACTCAGTTCTTCCAATTGACATTTTACAGCTGGTTTCTTTCAAGACTGGTGTACACTGACACAACTGCTTTGAGACTCAAAGCTGAACAACACGGACTGTGCACATATCAAACAAAATCAATGTGTTCCATCTATATAAAGTTCATTATGCAAAAATTTGTGTTCAGAAATACGTAAAAAACTAAAAAACTCATTAAGAGCGAGAAAAAGGAGTATGAGGGTAAGCTAGCTAGGAACATTAAGTCTGATTGTAAAAGTTTTTACAAATACATTAAGAGGAATAGGCTAGTGAGGGTAAATGTAGGTCCACTTCAGTCAGAGACGGGAGAATTTGTAATGGGGGATAAGGACATGGCAGAGTCCCTAAATGGATACTTTGCATCTGTCTTTCACCCTAGAAGACACAACAAGTTTGCCAACAATAGAGATGCACCAAGGGGGTAAGGACAGGGAGCAATTTGGGGAAATATTCATTAGTAGAGAACTGATGCTAGGGAAACTGTTAGCACTAAAAAGTGACAAATCCCCTGGTCCAGATGGCTTGCATCCCAGGGTTTTAAAAGAGGAGCTTATGAGATAGTGGCGGCCTTGTGTCTGATCTTCCAAAATTCCTTGGATTCTGGAACAGTCCCCATGGATTGGAAGATCGCAAATGTCACACCACTATTTAAAAAAGGTGGAAAGGAAAAGATGGGGAACTATAGGCCAGTTAGTCTCACATCAGTGATAGGAAAAAATTTAGAATCATTGATTAAGGATGTGGTAGTGCGGTATTTAAGGGAGCACAATATAATTAGGCCAAGTCAACATGGCTTTACAAAAGGTAAGTCATGTTTGACAAATCTCATAGTTTTTTGAGGATATTTTGAGTAAACTAGGGTAAATCAGTGGATGTGGTCTATTTAGACTTCCAGAAGGCATTCGATAAGGTGCCGCATAAAAGGTTAGTCCAAAAGATAAGGGCCCATGGAATTGGGGGGAGCATATTAACGTGGATTGGGGAATGGATAACGGGTAGGAAACAAAGAGTAGTGATAAACAGGTCCTTTTCAGATTGGCGGGATGTGACTAGTGAAGTGCCACAAGGATCAGTCCTTGGGCTTCAGCTATTTACCATCTACATCAACTATCTAGATGAGGACATCGAAGTTAATATATCTAAATTTGCGGATGACACAAAACTATGAGGAAGTGTCAACACAGACGATGACATTAAAAAACTACAGTGAGACATAGATATGTTAGGTGATTGGGCAGGTAGGTGGCAGATGAAGTATAATGTAGGGAAGTGCGAAGTCATCCACCTAGGTAGCAAAAACAGTAGAGCGGGCTATTTTTTAGAAGGGGAGAGATTGGAATGTGTTAGCGTCCAGAGGGACTTGGGTGTCCTTGTACACCAATCACAGAAAGTTAGTCTGCAGGTGCAGCAGCAATTAGGAAGGCGAATGGTATGTAGCATTCATTATGAAAAGATTAGAGTATAAGAGGAGGGAAGTCTTGTTGCTACTGTATAGCCCTAGTGAGACCACACCTGGAATACTGTGTGCAGTTTTGGTCTCCTTATTTAAGGAAGGATGTACTTGCCTTGGAGGGGGAGAAGCGTAGATTTATTAGGTTAGTACCAGGATGAAGGGGATGAGTTATGAGGATAGCCTGACCAATTTCGGCCTATATTCTCTAGAATATAGAAGAATTAGAGGGGATCTTATGGAAACCTATAAGATCATCAAAGGGCATGATAGAGTAGATAGTGGGAGATTGTTTCCCCTGGTTGGAGAAACTAAAACCAGGGGTCACAACCTTAAAATCAAAGGCCAGCCCTTTCGCACTGAGTTGAGGAAGAACTTCTTCACTCAAAAGGTAGTGAATGTATGGAACTCGCTACCCCAAAGTGTTGTTGACGCTCAGTCCTTGAACATATTCAAGACTGAGATAGATAGATTTCTTATTGCAAAAAGGATTAAGGGATATGGGGATAAGGCAGGGTTAGGTTATTAGCTGGAGTTAGATTAGAAGATCAGCCATGATTGAATGGCGGGGCAGGCTCGAAGAGCCGAATGGCCTACTCCTGCTCCTACATGTTATGTTATGACTGGTAGATTCATCTCAATGTAATCAGCTTACACGTCAGTCAGTAGATCACAAGATCAGGAAACACACACACACACACCCCCTAATACAATTCCAAGATTCAAGATTCAAGAGCTGCCTAAAGTCAGCTTATACGTGATATTGTGATGAAATCGCAAGAGTTTGCAATTGATGCTAAAGTTTATACTAATGTATCATAAAAATTCATGCAGATCAGTTTATGCTAATCGTAGAGCTTGCCACCATGATGACCAAAACAATCCAGATTACTTTCAGAGACCTCTGTCTCTGCACATTCATCTGCAGGTATTCCTGGCTAACTACCATTGTGACTGTTATTACTCTCTGCCCACAATAAACCAAATCTGCTCCGATCTATCCCTGGCCAAGAATAAAAAAAGGCCAATAGCAAGTGTTTCCCTGTCACTGTCTCAATTGAATCTCTGCTATATAAAAATAGAGTTGTAAGACAGAGCAGCACCAGGGACCCATTTAAATCCCTGAATTCAGACTTCACCACCCATAGAAAACAAGTCACAAGATTCACACAGAAGTCAGAAGGGAGACAACATTTTCAAAACTAAAGTGCAGGATGAAGAGCAGCACCCGCTGTAAGTGCTTTCCCGTGGGTGGCGCTCACTCAAACAGCTGCAGGTACAGAGACCAGCTTGCATAACCAGCCTGACGCTAATCTCCCACTTCACAGAACTGGACAAATCAATGGTAGGAGGTGGGAACATTCGCTCCAACATGCAACCCAATCCATGTATTGATTGCACAAGTTTTAATACCAGTTAACAATTCCCTTTCTTCTCACCAGTTTCATCGCATCAGCCACTTACAGAAGAAGTTTCCCCACCAGACTTTCACACCAGCTTCGCTCACTGCATTTGCAGTTCTACTACTAGAACGTACACAAACACAAAAAGTCATCTAAATCAATGGAATCAATATGAAAAGCACAGCTTTCTACGCTGCGGCAGACTGGTGTAGCAGATGTTCCATCCAACACAAGAGATCTAGTTGGACCAGTTTACTACAAGTGAATGTGAGCATGGCTCCTTTTTACCATATCAACGGGGAATAAACCCAATCATCCAAATATGTGGGTGTAACCAACAATAACCTCTGTCATCTGCTTGTGCAAATGAAATCTGATAAGAGATCCAGATCAGGAATGCTGGCTGATTTCCCTCCGCCCACCCCAACCCCAAGCACACAAAGGACACTTATAGTAACATTCCAACTTCTGTCCCTTGGTTGAAATCAGCTAATTCAACACAGATGGAGATTTTAACCTGCAACTTTCCAATGTGCGTTCTCTTGTGTTGCACTAAGTGGTGCCCCCCACCCCCAATGGGGAGCAAAGTTTCTCTGCTCATCCTAGTGACCTGGTTATCACTAGAACATCAGAGAGAACAACATAAGAAATTGAAGGAACTAAACAAAACCTCAAGAACTATAAATATCAGACTACACACGATCACTGTACTAGGTAAGAAAGACTTACATTAATTCAGCAAATGGCAGAGAATCATGAAATTGTTAACTCAAGTGAAATTAGATCTGTCCATTCAACCATCGAGTAATTTATTAAAATAAACAAGAACACATCTACCAGAGTTAAGTTTGGCAAGTTATTTCCCATTCTCTCAGCATCATTTGCCTTTCACAGATCAATGCATAGGACATTGCCACCCATTAGTGTATTGAGAATAAACAAATGCAACCAACTAATCAAGAAACATTCCATTTAATCCATGCCAAATGCATCAATGTTAAATAAATGAAAATCCATTTGCTTCAACAAAATAACCTTCACAACAACCCCCACCGAATTTCATGTTTACCAACCAGTCATTGATCAATCTATAAACCATGCGAATGTTCAAATTGCAAGGCAGAAGGCAACACAGACACTCCTATTACAACAGGACCTCACACAAGTCATTCTGACAATAGCTGCAGTAGTCTTTAAGAACAAAGTAATTGCTCTTAAACTGAAGGACACAAGGTTAATTGGCCACTGTGAAAACTGCACAGGAAACTCAACTCTATTGGACTCAACATGATATTCTTGATTGACTGGACCCCCAACGTTTCAGCCAATTAAAAACAGACACACGATATCTGCTAACCATTAATTAACCACCAACAAAGAACACAACAAAATATACAACAAACATTCATGTAAATTCTATCTCAATATTTTTACATACTTAATTACAACAGGAGCCCAAGACAGAATGCATTTTGTCAGCCTTCATTACTCAGATCAAAACTCCCCATGATTATGTACAACACATTTGTGTAGAACACCTTGTGATGCAACCTGATGGATTGATCACCACATTAACAACCTCATGTTGGCAGATACTTGACCATGTATTCAGCTCTTGGCCCTTATTCAAAAATATTTTGTTCATCTGAAAAAATAAAGTTGTTGGGCTATTCGATTTACAAATGCGTAACTCTTTGCTTAACTCTACATTTCAGTGCACTGGTAAAAGCTTTGGGAATAAGGGCTGCAGACAAGTTACAATTCTGTCCATTGATCTAAAAAGGGAAAGTTGCAAAGGAAGATTTCCTCCATCTCACAGCACGTTTAGATTGTAGATCCACTTTAAATGAAATCAGCTCCACAATACCCCAAACGGCTGTGAAATTCACCCAGTTATAGCGCAAAGTAGATTTCACAACAAATAGTAGTAAAATTGTAGACACTCAAACTTACATCAAGTACAGTTATTTGGAAATTGAAGGTGACCTTCAGTTTTGGTTGCCAAGCTTTCCCTAATCCTGTATTGTTAGCTGTTATAAGATGACTGCCAGGTGCTCAGTGGCAGCAGACTGCAGTGATTCACTTGAGATTTCCTGCACCTATCCTTCACTGAGCAATTTCCACTCAACCCTGCACACCTGACCATCAAAATGCGGCCCCACTGTGTTATTCTGAAGCGAAACACAGCAAATCCTAAGAGGCTGAGTATTCAGACCTGTAAAATCAATTATTGTTATCATTACAGATAGTGATACAACTTTTTAGAATCCATCAAAACCATCAAACACCTTGAGCAAAGTGTTCATACAGCAGAGAAACGATTAATAATTGCATACTTACCCAAAGTTTTGCACTGTGCAATACCATCAATTCCAGTGAGTCACTCATTTCCTCTCTATGAGTGATATTCACCTTTTTTTAACAAAATAATGCACATGTAATCTCTTTTAGGAGCTCATGACATTAATAAAAGTATTCAGATGTCAATAATGAAAGGAGAACACAGAAACAGCCGACAAAAGCAGCTTAATAATAATCCCTCCAACCAAAAACAATAATAAATTGGTCATTTTCAATCTATGACTGTTTGTGGGACATTGCTGTGCGCAATTGGCTGCCACGTTCGCCCACAAATAAACAGTCAATTCACTTTACAGTGTGTTCTGTGAAGCGCTTTGGGACGTCCTCCCAACGTGAAAAGCGCTACATCAAATGCAAGGATTATTATTATTATTATTAACTACCTGAGAGGCAGATGTAGGTCAAATACTCCCCTTGACCCCCCGTTGCTAGAAATGGAATCTTTTTTTTGGTTCTTCGTTTGACCTGGGCTGCTCCAAGCATCCGTTCATCATGAGGAGCAAAAACCTCCTTGCTGATGGCTGATTTGGCACTCATCGTGGACTGGGAAAGGCAGCTGACATACAACACCTGAAGGAAAGAGGGAAGATATTAAAACTTGGCCAACTATTCAACAGGTTATTTAAAACAAATCAGGAATCCTGTAAACCTTACTTTAGTACAATTTAGATGAAGTGTATAGAGCAGGCTGTTTTTTTAAAAAAAAGTCATGCTTGGTAACTGCCAAACTTATACATATTAAAATTGGGAGAATTTTATAGCATTATACATTCAGCTGTAAAGTTATTTGTGTTTAATGCTTCCATTTCTGCGACTGGGACAAGGCAAGGTTCAAGGAGAACGAGAATCAAGGTGTGGGCTAATTCTCACAGAAAAATCACAGACTCTTCCAGTGGATGGCAACACTGTACTACAACTAACTAAGGGATCAATGTCCTGTTTTGGTTTATTCCCCAAAACAGTCCGCGCCAAATCAATGCATTCTCTCCGTTTATCAGGTTTCATTATTTGAAGATAAGTTGCACCAGGTTGGCAGATTTAACCTTTTCTCATGTTTTCATTGCCACTGAAGCAGAAAGTAAAGAAAGCCTCACCGCAGGCAGTACGAAGTAGATGTCATTAATCCAAAGATTATTGTGCTTCAACACAAAATAAGTTCCACTTTTAGTAAAAGTTAAATGTAAAAGTGTTAACGAATATTACAACCCAATACTAACAAGAATGGAGCATTAAACTGCAACGTTTTGCTTAATTACATGCAACCCAAAGATGCAGATCAAGCTCCAAATCTCCAGAAGGCAGTAAATCTACAATCTCAAAACTCACAAATCCATATTATCCAAATGAATTACTAAAATCCCATGCCTGAAAATGTCATTGCCCATTTGCAGGAAAGGAATTATTCACCATGTATTTATTTCATGACACATTTAAAGAAAAATTGCATGGATACTTGTTATGTACATGAAGCACCATGAATGTCATTTCCTGCATATAATGCACACATGCAGCACTCAGGAAGGAACAGCAGTGCGTGCTTGATTTGGAATTGACTCATGGTCCAACAATCCTTTACATGGGCTTTCATCCCATCAATTTAAGCTAGATGTTTTTCTCATGCGACCCAATTGAACTCCACCTATCTAGACCCAATCTGAACTAACCCACATCTCAGTCAAGTTGTATTTTTATTCATTATAAAAATCTCTGAATTTGATATAGCAGTTATCACATTGTCAAGACATCTCAAAGCGTTTCACAGGATATACTGTAAAGTGGATTGACTGTATATTTTGTGAGTGAACTGCAACAGCCAGTTTGTGCACAGCAATGTCCCACAAACAGGCATGGAATGAGTGATCACTTTTATTTAGGGAATTTGTTGGCCTGGACACCAGTAGAAATCTTCTCCCTTTTCAAATAATGCTATGGGATCTTTAACGTCCACCTGAACAGTCAGACTGGATCTCGGTTAAATGTTTCATCCAACGGATGGCACCTCCGACAATGCAACACACCTCCATCACCTCATTGGGAGTGTCAGCTTAGGCTATGTGCTTCCAAGTACCAAAGTGGGGTTTGAACCCACAACCTTCCAACTCAGAGGTGAGTGAGACAGGCTGAGAGAGTCAAATCCCAGCCCCCAGAACTCTCAGTGCTGTTTGAAAAAGTTTATCTTCCTGAAAAATCCTTTATATCGAGTGCTAACATGAGGAAACAGACCCACAACGTTTGAAACAACAGAACTGAATTTTGATGACATATCATATCTGTATTTAGGTCTTAAAGTTATGTTTACTTTCTTGGAGCATTAATTTGGAAAGATGAGTGAGAATTATGCATTGAGCAATTTTACAACCAATCCACCAACTATCAGAAAGGAAAATGTAAAAACTGCAGAACCTGTGTTCTTTTGGGTAGGTTCATAGATAGGAAAATGGGGTTAAAAAAAAGACAGAAGAATCTAAATGATGGCATTTATTGCTCCCATGCCCTCTGTCGAATCACACCAGTGCTCCACAATTGTCTGGCAAGAACCAAAATCTATATAGGACTAACTAACTGAAATCCATGTGTTCACTCTCTGTAACAACACTTGCCATATGGCACTAAAGCAGTCCAGCCAAGAATGGATTAAATTTATTGTAATGAAGCAAGCTAGTACAGTGTTCACATGGAACCCAAGTGCCTTAATCTTGGCAAAGTACCTGGTCCCATGTGTTGATAAGAGTGGAATCACCCAACTGATATTACTGCCTCTGTTCACGGGCATAGAATGCTTTTTTTGAAATCGAAAACATCCCGCTTCTACAAGAAGCATTTTCCCTGTTAAAGAATGTGCAGAATGGTTCCAGATCTACAGCACATCTGTTAACTGTTTACTCTGAACTGTCTCCGCATTGACTACACACTACGCTATGCATCTTTAAAGCTGGTCTAGATCATGTATAATGAGACATCAGGAATGCAAAATAATGAAACTTAAACACAGACAACCAAAAGTCAGATCTATGTAGGTAAGATGTCCATTGTCCCTTCGGAATGCCACAATTTACAGCAGCAGATAGTCTGTGGATCACAGCTTTTCATCTCATCAAAGTACTATGGGAAAAGTTGAAAATAATCAGCATCGCTCCTGTTGAGTCATGATTTAAAACAATAAGAACCACGGGTTTCCTCTGTTTTTGTAAACCTCAATTGGACCAGTACATTATCAATTGCTGTATTTTGCTAATTAAAGCCCAACTACTTGATACTGAATTGTTCAATGATTTATTTAAACAATACCCATCACAGACAAAATAAACCTATTATTTGGTAATGCAATATCTGGCTTGGTCTGGACTCTGGTATAGTGATATCCCACAGATACTACCAGATAACAAATATGTACTGTATAGCACTGATTGTTGGTAATTATGTGCTTAAGCCCAGCATCACATCCACTACAGGTACCCTGCTGGATGTGCAGTACAAGCAAGTTCATGTATCAAATTGACAGCCTGGCTCAGCTGGTAGCACTTTCGCCTCTTTGTCAGAAGGTTGAGGGTTCAAGCCCCAAATTGCATCTTTTAACTTGTGATCTAAGCTGACACTCAAATGTAGTACTGGAGTGTACTGTATTGTACTGAATCATCAGCCTTCGCATGACAGTTTAACCTGAGTCTGTTTGTTAAGGTGGATGTTAAGATCACACGGCAATATTCAAAAAGAGAAGTGAGTTTCTCCTGGTGTCCTGGCTAACAATCCCCCAGTCCTATAGTGTAATGGTTAGAGCTCTCGCCTCGCAAGCAAGAGGACCCTGGTTCGATTCCCGGACAGGGTGAAACGGGTTATGGAAGTTTCGTTACTCCACACATTCTCTGTTTACTTAGCAGTAAGTTGGAGCCTGGTTGCTTGTTAGTTGATTGGCTGATCGCTTTTCCAGGGATAATAAACCCTTCAAAAATCTATATGTATATATATTTAAAATAATAATGTGGTCACTGAATCCAAACCGTTTGTGGAATTCTATTGTGCGCAATTAGCTGCTGCGTTTTGTCCACAAAATATACAGTCTATTCACTTTACAGTATATTTTGTGCAGCACTTCGAGACACCTCGAAGATGTGATAAGATGCTATATTAAATGCAAGGATTATAATTATATTATTATCCCACAGACAAAATTGGCGTTTCACTACACAGCTGTTTATGGGACATTGCTTTGTGCAAATTGTCACTACACATTCACTATACTTCAGTGAATCTTCTGAAGTTCTTCAAGACTTCTCCTGATGTGAATGGCACTGTATCAAATGCAAGGATTACATTACATCAATCCAATATACATTACGAAGAGTTGCTACCTCACACAGCTTAAGCATTACAAATAAAGGTATGCAAATAATGAACATATACTACGTCCCACAAGGCTTTCAAACACTATCCACAGTGCACAGCAGCAATTACATATACACATTTGTAATAAAGTGAAGTCAGCTGCTGTACACTCTCGCCTCTTCTCTCCCCAGCACCCACCACAGTTCCTGTAGCTGGAGCAGGCACCAGGATTGCAGACACACTTCCTGAAGCGGTTCTGCAACAAATAAAAGGCCTAAAGTTTCCCCGTTTACAAAGTCTCTTCCTCCCTTTGCCAGCAAAGGGTAAATGTATACAGCTCTCTGAGTGAAACCCAGCATAAATCATCTCTTCAATGATCAATAGAATATTTGCTTGGGTCCAAATGTGAATAAGATAATTTTCCTCAATTTTCTCCCTGTTGCCTAACTTCATTGGGGTACTTGGTTCTCATGCTAAATGAGCAAATCTCATTTGAATTGCATGTTTTAGCTGTCTGAATTGCCCAGCAAATAATTACTGTAAAGACAAAAAATATTTATTGACACATTCAGGGTTTACTTAATTATTGAAGCATTGCCAGGTGCCTTTAATAGCATCTGAAGGACTATATCAAAACAAGAGTGCATACAATATCCCTATATATCTATAGTTACTGACGGAGATGGTAGTGAATTAATTTAGTATATAGAAAAAAATGGTTGCTGCATTCAATTTAGCAATAAGTTGCTTTCAAGCAGCAACATTCGAACTGGACACCCAAAGTCGAGCAAAACGAGTTTAGCTTAGCAGTTTCTCAACATTTTAACTAGAACAAAAATCAAAGCAATATTGATGTTCAGCAAACTGGTGGTATTAGCAGATCCAGTAAAAGAGTACATCATATTTAGAAGGTATGCTAATGACAACGAGAGGCAGACCAATAATACAGCACCAACCTTTGCTCCACTTTGACTCTTTGAAACCGAGAATAATGCTCATGAACATCAACACTGGAATCTGAATCAAAATTAAGGGGGAAATTCTCCAGCATTCTAAATGAATAACACCCTGCATTTCCAAATCCAGGATCTAAAACATGTTAAGGTCAGACACTTCCATGTTTTTACCCTTCCTCCAATTTCTCACCCTCTCTCATTTCCACGATGGATTACAGAGCACCTTAAGCTTATTCTTTGATAGTATATCTTACGTTCCTTCTATTCAAACACATGGACCCACGAGGTTCAGATATGACAAAACATGAGATTGTTAGCAGTTATGAAGTCACAATGTCCCTTTGTTATGTTTGGTGCAAGTTCTCCTCAACAGGTACACCAGTAACATGTCTATCCTCTTTGGGGGAGGGGGGAAATGGGGATAAGGCAGGGTCTCCTTGGTGCTGAACTATCTCCAAGGTGCCATGCCTGGCAGCCAAATTCAGAATCGAGCCAGCCCTCTGTGGTGGTTTAGATAGGCCAGTTCCTGAACCAGGTGGGTCCACAGTATTCCACGGCACTGCTGACGACAACACAGTCAGACTGGATCATCGGCAGAACTTGGAAGGGCAGACTCAGTAACTGGGGGCAAGGAGTCATCCCACTCAGATCCTGTTAATCCTGCAAGCTAAAGCCTTAACGGGTAGAGTGGTCCTAGCTGGACAAGCTGGGAAAGCTTGCTGGACAGCAATATCAATGGCAAGCTATGCGGTTTTAGCTGGTTATACTCCAGCAGTACCCCAACGCACACTCTGGGGTCCTCAGGACTTGGCTCTTGCCAACCTGCGCCTAATACTTTCTGGAATTAGGTAAGCAGGATGTGTTCCTTCAGGGAGAGAGTGCGCATTCCATTCCAACAATCTATCTCTGGGATTTCCATGTGTAGGTGGGATGCATGGAAATCTCACCTTGGTTTGGATACTCTTAAGCATGGTGATGGGATTCCGCATGTGTCAGACACCCGGCTGATCAAAAAAAAAACAGTAGCACGTCTGAAAGAAAATCTCTCGACACTTGGCTTTTTCTCGAGTATTGAATTACAGTTATTATAGGAAAAATGTGATTATTTTCACTCACCTACCTACTCCACAGTGCTCCAAATTGCATGCAGAAACTACACTATGGAGAGATCAAACAGTTACCTTTAAAAACTTTTTTCTTTGAGATGACGTCAAGAACAATTATAAAAATAAGGTCAAAGGTAATATTTTTTCTGAATAAATGCCTCGACTGATCTGAATCACATACTTGCTTGCAACAAATTCATTGAGCCAGCTTTCTACTTCTAATTATTACTTCCTGCTCTTCATACACAGAGCGCATAGTTTTCAGGTCAAAACAGGGGCAGCAATTTGGTGCTCTGCAATTGGTTTCAGTTTCCTGGGCTAGAAAGATATCTGGTGAAAACAGAATCAGAAAACAAACAATTATTATCTCCCATAGTGGAATTACATACTGACACTCACTGCCTCAGTGACCCAAGCAGAAAATCAGCACAATCCTTTTACCTTCTCGATTGTAAAATTCTCAGATAATAACACATGGTCCTCAAACCATAAACATTTACAGCACAGGAGGAGGTCATTCACCCCGTTGAGTCTGCACTATAAACGCAATATAAAAGGTCTGAAGGGGAAAATATTCTTTAAATATTATTTCTGACAGTACGTCTGCTGTAATCACTTAACATAAAAAAGCATCAAAATATGTAAACTTATTGCAATGAAATTTCAATAAGGGTTAAGTTGGCTATTACATGCCTGGTGAGTTTTCCAAAAAGGCTGGGGATTGGCCTCCAGTGTTTAAATTAGAAGCATAAAATAGCATCACTCACGCTGTTTTTAATTTTTGGTCAGCTGGGTGTCCGATACATGCGATTAAGTCCCCGTGCTTAAGTGTATCCAAACCAAACTGAGAATTCCATGCATCCCACCTACATATGGATTTCTCAGTTTGGTTGGAAGGACGTTGCTATTAAGAACAATGTGAATCAATCAGTCGAACACTGAGGCCATAGAGGCAAGGAAGATTGCAGGTTAAACTCCCAGTCAGTACAAAGTTAGCTGATCTCAGTCAGCACAGCACATACAGGACTCAGTGCCTTTGGTTAGGAAGTGAAAATTTATCATGCGTTCCGAACACTATATTTCAATAGATTAAACTTCATTAAGCCTCCTCTTCCCCCACAACTCCCTCTCTGACCTTAAATATCTTTTATATTGCGCTAGTGCAAACATTTACAATATTTTTATGAATAATTCAATTACACCATTTAGAAGTGATGAAAGAAAATCAGGAAACTAATTCTGTAAGTGAAAGAAGAGGATAATACAATTCCAAAAAGAATGGAACATTTAAATTGATATGGAAAAGGAAAAATTGTTCAGATGAGAGAATGGGATGCTTAGTGAACCATGGAAAAAACCTAGAAGGGATGATAATTTTTTTTAAAAAATACTTAGAAGAGACATTATTAAAAAGATGAGCAGATGCCAAATTGTAAAATAGAAGCCCAAGATGAGGAAAACAGGAAAAGAGAGATATGCACACGATATAATGACCCAGGAGAAGAAAAACATTCAGGACAAAAACAGTAATAAATAATGAAATCAATCCTGATCACAAAGATGAGTTTGTATGCCACAAAATTTGAGGCATTTCGTTCACAAAATATACAGTCAATTCACTTTACGGTATATTCTGTGAAGCACTTTGAGACTCTCGAAGATGTGATAAGGCGCTATATCAAATAAGGATTATTATTATTACTACATTTCATTGCTAAGCACTGTCATCTTATTTACAATAGTTTCCCCAAAACACTTGTAACAATAATCCTTGCATTCTCCTTAAAGGCTTAACATGCTCTCGAAATACAACTGTCCTTGTGTCATTCCAGCCCTTACAGGAGCTCACATTCATGGCCTTAGCCATGCGGTTGGAAACCATTCCACAATTTGCCCTCAGGTTCAATCGGAAACAGATTTCATTCACACTACTTCCACTGCCAAGATACTCCTACAATTAACACATTTTTAAAAAAATGCTAACCAATAGATTTCAGAGATTAAATTTCCATCTCTACTGACAAATCTCCCAATGAATAGCTTCACATAAATGTTCAGAAGTGTCATGAACCCTTAATACTGTGTTATTATCTTTTAATAATAATAATAATCCTTGCATTGATATAGCGCTTTTCACGTTGGGAGGACGTCCCAAAGCGCTTCACAGAACACACTATAAAGTGAATTGACTGTATATTTGTGGGCGAACGCGGCAGCCAATTGCGCACAGCAATGTCCCACAAACAGTTGTAGATTGAAAATGACCAATTTATTATTGTTTTTGGTTTTGGAGGGATTATTATTAGGCGTGTGGAGTAAGGAAACTTGCCCAAGGTTTCGCCCTCTGCCTGGAATTGAACTCAGGTCTCTCGCTTGCAAAGCGAGTGCTCTAACCACTGAGTTAAAGGACTCCCTAGTTTTGAGGGTGAATTAACGAAATGTTTCTGCACAACTACAAAAGCATATTAAACCATGTCAGACGTGGTTGCATTGCACCCAGTGGCACTTCTGCCTCCTCCTGGTCAGTCTGAGAATGATACTGAGCATAATCACTGGAATTAAATGAGGCCCCAAAAATCTAAGTAGGCATTAGAGAATTCAAAATAATTGTTAAAGTAAATCAAGTTATCCTTAAACAGGTTGACTTCAAATAATTGCAAATAAGTATTTGCATTACAACTACTAAAATAGTTGAAAGACCCAATTTCACCACAGCTGATGTATTGCTAAATAAACGAAGTAATCGACTAAACATCTGTTTCTGCGGGTCAATTTCAGTTTGTTGGAGTTAAATGTGTGTGTTAAGTACGACATCAAGTTTTCTTATGGGGTGGGCAAGGGGAGGGAGAGGAACAGAACTGTCTTGGGGGGGGGGGGGAGTTTCTAAATGTACCTGAGCAAAAGAAAAAAAATCAAGAAACACATGTGAATTGCCAGAACTACTGAGAACTGCCCAATTAACGACAGTCTTTGCTGAAATCGGCTGAGCTTCCTCGCACAGAGGGATCGTCAACTCTTCCAAGACAACAGGGCGCAAAAAAAACCCCAGCATGATGGAAATGGCTTAGTACACTATCAAAAAGATCCTGGTTGCAAGTGTGGCATTTTAGAGTACGGAAACCATGTCAACGTTTTGTGTTTGCAGACGATAATATTTACTGCGCTCGAGTCTCTCTTAACACTTGGGATACAATTGTATTCACACACACACCCCCACCACCACCACCACCTTTGGCGCAAACTTTATACTGCAGTTGGAAAGATTATTATGGTTGTTCTCACACTGTTTGGAAAACATTGTCCGTGTTTTTTCCTTATAACCATCTGAGCCAAGTTACACAACCCGGGTTGTGTTTGAAGTGCGAGCCAAGAAAACACACACACACGCGAGAAGCTGACAGGGAAAGTTGCTACAGTTTCCTTCGCTGTGTGATCCGTATCCATATCGCTGCACTCACAGCGCACACCGACTCATGCAAAGGGAGGGTTGTCCCTATTGCACTCAAGAGAAGCCAACTACGCTGTCAAGGAAAGATCAAACACCCCCCCCCCACCCACCCCTACCCCCCCACTCCTTTTTTTTAAATAACAAAAAATATTCGGGAAGGACGAAGTTCTCATCCGAAATAAGCGTTTGCAAAATAAACGGTTTACACACAAAAAAAATCTTGCCAAACCTGTTTCGGTCCGGGGAGGGGAGGAGAGGGGGGTGGTGGGTGGGTGGGGTGATGGGTGGGGTGGGGTTTCAACACAGGATCCACAACGCGTAACCCTCACCCCTGTGCTGCTGCTGCTGTGACCGCAGTTTCCCACTCGAGCATCGCCTCCAGCGGGTTATTTATGATGGACTGTTTGACTGGGGTGGGTGGGGGGGAAGGTTTGCACGGTCTGGTCTGGTCTGGTCTCTCTCTCTCTAACTTACTTAAACTGACTGACTTTACTTCTCTCAACGCTGCGAAGATCCCCGGCTTCAGCGGAGTCTGAGAGGGCGAGTGGGTGAGCGAATGAGTGAGTGAGTGAGTGGGTGGGTGGTTTGACTGAGTTTTAGAGTTAGCTCTCTCCCTCCCTCCCCTTCACCCCCACACCCCCACACCCACCCCCCAGAAACTACTGCCGATTGCCGAAACATCATCCCGCCTTCCTTATCCCTTGTACTGTCACTGATTGCTGTCCCCGCTTTCCTTTTGCAATGGCCAGACTGCTTCTTCCAAAACGCACACACAACACAACAACACACACACACACACACACAACCTAAGGAAAGTCTGGCAATCCCTCCCCGGACGGAGAAGGGAGGAGGGAATGAGGTGGGAGGGGAAGGGGAAGGAACATATCAACGTTTCTTTTGTTTTTTTTTAAAAAAAGAGAAAAAAATAATAATAATACAATACAATAATACAATAATACAAAGGAAAGAAATAAGAGCAGTGAGTGAGTGAGTGAGAGAGAGAGAGAGTGAATGAATGAGTGAGAGTGAATGAGAGAGAGAGTGTGAGTGAGTGAGTAAATGAGTGAGTGAGAGAGAGTGAGTGAGAGAGAGAGAGAGAGTGCAAAGAGCAACCAAGGTGTTGCATTGAAAGTATGAGCTTTCAACCAACCCAACTAACAACCAACTAACAGTGAGGGGCAAATCCCCTCCAACCCCCAATACACACACACACCTCCAAACCCCCCCTCCCCATTGCTAGAGATGCAGAAGCGGGAGTGATACCGACCAGAGCTCAGAGCGATGGGTTCTTTTTCTTTTTCTGCGAGTTCACTTCAAACCACCTCGGGCTCGGCCTCCCCCACCCCACCCCCTCTGCTCGCTCCTCAGTCAGGACAGGATCGTCCCCCCCATGAGCCGGGGCTTTGGCGCTGTGACTCTCAACGGCTGCTCTCGGCTCTCGGTCCCGCAGCGGCCACCGACACCGCCACCAGTCGCTGCATCTCTCTCTCTCTCTCTCTCGCGCTCGCGCTGCGCTGCGGTACCTGCACAGCCCCGCGCGCCGCCCCGCGCACGTCAATCAACAGCACGCACAGCCCACGTAACACCGCCCCCTCTCCCGGGCCCCACCACCGGGGCACCGCCCCCTCCCCACCGCCCCCTCCCCACCACCACCACCACCACCTGGGCACCGCCCCCTCCCCACCTGGGCACCGCCCCCTCCCCACCTGGGCACCGCCCCCTCCCCACCACCACCACCACCTGGGCACCGCCCCCTCCCCACCACCACCACCACCACCACCTGGGCACCGCCCCCTCCCCACCTGGGCACCGCCCCCTCCCCACCTGGGCACCCCCCTCCCACCACCACCACCACCACCACCTGGGCACCGCCCCCTCCCCACCTGGGCACCGCCCCCTCCCCACCACCACCACCACCACCACCTGGGCACCGCCCCCTCCCACCTGGGCACCGCCCCCCCCACCTGGGCACCGCCCCCTCCCCACCTGGGCACCGCCCCCTCCCCACCTGGGCACCGCCCCTCCCCACCACCACCACCACCACCTGGGCACCGCCCCTCCCCACCTGGGCACCGCCCCTCCCCACCTGGGCACCGCCCCCTCCCCACCTGGGCACCGCCCCCTCCCCACCTGGGCACCGGCCCCTTCCCACCACCACCACCACCTGGGCACCGCCCCCTCCCCACCTGGGCACCGCCCCCTCCCCACCTGGGCACCGCCCCCTCCCCACCTGGGCACCGCCCCCTCCCCACCTGGGCACCGCCCCCTCCCCACGTGGGCACCGCCACCACCACCTGGGCACCGCCCCCTCCCCACCTGGGCACCGCCCCCTCCCCACCACCACCACCACCTGGGCACCACCCCCTCCCCACCACTACCACCACCTGGGCACCACCCCCTCCCCACCTGGGCACCACCCCCTCTCCCGGGCCCCACTTCCTGGGCACCGCCCCCTCCCCACCACCTGGGCACCGCCTCTCCTACCTGGGCAACCCCCTCCCCACCTGGGCACCGCCCCCCCTACCTGGGCACCCCCCCTCCCCACCTGGACACCGCCCCCTCCCCACCACTTGGGCACCGCCCCCCTACCTGGGCACCCCCCCTCCCCACCGGGGCACTCTTCCTGGGCCCCGCCCCTTGTGGCTGCATAGCCCATGCCACAAGCTGTCAATCAAACAAGCTCTTTGCTGACTCCCTCTCCTCCCTCTCTATATAATCTAATGTAAAATAATCCTTGCATTTGATGTAGCGCTTTCCATGTCTTCGAGACGTCTCAAAGCGCTTCACAGACTATACTGTAATACAGTGAATTGACTGTATATTTGTGGGCGAAATTGCACACAGCAGTGTCCCACAAATAGTTGTGGATTGAAGTGGCCAAATTATTATTGTTTTTTTTGAGGGATTATCGTCCCCGGAAAAGCAATCCGCCAATCGACTAGCAACCGGGTTCCTACTTACTGCTAGGTAAACAGAGGCAATGTGGAGTAAGGAAACTTGCCCAACAACTATCAACTGTTTGTGCTCGTGGTTTTGGTTTTCTTTTGCAATTCATTTGCCTGGGATAGGTTTTTCTTAGAAAAGTGTGTGTGGGGGGAGGAGGGAGGCGAGAAAGTTTTTTGTTATATATAGACAATGTAAAATTTGTAGCTGTGCAAAACAAAATTGTGCAAAGCAGTTTTTATTGAGTACACAATCAATGTTCTCTGGTCTTCTTTCATAAGTGATGAAACCAAACTCACTGTTGCAATAGGCTGATGTGGCACAGAAACTCCCCAAACAAGTTTGAGCATTACACTTTGTTGCCTCAGCTTGTTTAGGGGCTGGGGGGTGGGAGGGAGCGAATGGCATGCATTTAGCAATAACAACAGGTTTGCTCAGTTATACAAGGCTGAGCTACTTTTCACAAGATCAGTTCGGATGAAGAAGGTCCTTTGGCCTGTCCAATCTCATCTTTCCGTTTCCCACTCCCCATCACAGCATCAAGCTGCTTTTTAAATGAGTTGAGTGCTCTGGCCCACTACGTTCTTGAATGTGAACTACCTCTAATACACAAAAAAAATTTACGTTAGCAATATCCAAGCCACCATTGCTTGCATTATACTGGGGATATGAAAAGTCACAGACCTTTTTGATATTGTTTTAAATGATTATATTGTACATATTTTATTATTTTTCACCACCTGTAACAATGCTGATGCACGGAGGGCGAGGGGTTCTTCAGCATTCAGTCAAGTAGTCATTCCTTTTCTGTTTTACTTACAAGACTATTTCATATCGAACTGATTCTTTGACAAAAGCCATTGAAGGACACCAGTGACAACGCACTGTTAATAGCCCAAGATAGAATAAAAATCTGGCCAAATATATACTATCCTCTTAACACATGGATTTTTAAAAAATATATAGCCTCTCATATTGAAAAATATATGAAATATTAATTGTGGGTTCAGCTTGTCATATCATCATGTAAATTGTGGCCACATAATTGAGTAGCCAAGACTGAGCATGGCACGAGGTAGCAGCAGCAACATGAAGACATATGGTAGAGAGCTGATTCTGTGACAGCACCCCTTTATCAAATCCCTGTTAACTTTTCAAGCAATATTACTATCTCTCATCAATAAAGACAGTTTCAAATATAAATAGACTGTGATCTTTACAGGTTAAAGCCTCTGGGCAATATTGTATTGATCCAGTAAATAAGCCAATGCTGAACCTAAATTGACAGCAGACAATTTAGTAGGCCGACAACTGCTGTCATTTCACAGGGGGTGTTTGAAGAATGGATATTGCTCTGCATAAAATTCTCAGAATTAATATGTTGGATAGCAAGAAGAAAGGTCCAGCTCCAGTATATTTTAACAGAAGATGCCTCAAAAATATACATTTTAAAAGTTTATTTATGTTTTTAAAATAAATATTACATAAACATAAAAAATGAGGCATAGTACAATTGTATTACTACTGCCTTCCACCCTTCCTGACTCCAACTCCCAGCTCGGGTCCAAAAATCCCTGATTGTCCAGCACTCTGGGACTTCTTTCCAACGTGAAGGGTGTTATACAAGTGGAATTTGTTGTTGTACTTTGTTCTGAATTTTCAGTGAGGCCTGACATTATTCACTTTAAAGTTGTCCCATCTGAGCTGAGCGTCTGTGTTTCCAAATACACAGTCACTAAACTTTTCAGTAAAACATGTGAAGTCCTTTGAGATATCTTCCTAATGTGTATTATTATCCAGAGAGTGCAGGCAGAAGTTGAAGGCTCGCTTGCCTATAAATCAAGGGGACCATTTTATTTGGGAACATGTCGGCCAGCATACTGGGACAAACTTGTTTCTTTCTGTATAGTCCCGTGGGATCTTTAACGTTCATCTGAACCGAGAGAACCTCACATTAACATCTCATCTGAAGGACAGAAGCTCTGGCAATGCAGTAACCCCCTTATTATGGTATCGGAGTATCAACCTAGACAATAGGAGTTCAAAATCCTGATATGGGGCTTGAACCCACAACCTTCTGACTCAGAGGAAGGAGAGCTCCCAATGGAGCCAGGCTGACACCAAGATGAAATTTTAGTTACATACATGAATGTCTTGCATCTAAACAAAGGCACAGGACTATTTCCAAATCATACCTATTGAAAAAATTGTGATTAAAAAGGTGTGTTATTTGTGTTTATTGCCTGAAGCAGCTTTTTTTAATTGAAGATTATGGTCTCAGAAAACATATTATCAGATGTGGTAATCCCAAAAGTGCTCGCTAAGCATTTTGAACCAATATTGTTTAGCTGGTTTACATGTTTTCAAAACGTAAAATTATTTATTATAAGCAATCGAGGTGGTGATAGTTAACCCTTCATAGTCACAGTATTAACAGCTGCTTTAGAAACTGACTCGTTTTGGAGTTGAGATGAAATGCGACCAGGAGGCAGCACAGACTAGAGCAGTACAAATGTGACAAGACACGACCCTAAATCCGGTATCCTGTTGCCTCCTATGTTGCAGATCTGACTCAATAACATAAATTTTCTGAGTTGGATTGAGTGAAGCAGTTCATTCTGTGTTTGTGCGAATGCCTCGACGACATGAAAACGTTTCCACATGTGTTGAATGTCACCTCTGGCCTCAGACGTGTAAAAGACCAGATTTCAACTTTAGGCCAGACTCCAGGACCACAATCTTGGTTTGTCTCCAGTTATTTTGGGTTCTGAAAGTTTTACAAATACATTAATGATCTGTTCAGACATAGCAACAACTTGCATTTATATAGCGTCCTTCATTTGAGGCAGCGTCCCAGAGCGCTTTGGAGGGAGCTTCTTAAAAGGAACTCACAAGGAGCTTCTCTCATCAACAGAGCTTCAGTCAGTCTGAGATCCTTGCATTTCTTACTTGATGTCCAGTTTTAAATACTTTGAGATGTTCTGTTATGTATACTATATAAATGTAAGTTGACTTTGTAAAGATACAAATGAAGTAAATAATTATTGTACTGAGCCTTCTTTATCAATGGGAATACACTAAAGTTGTATTTTAAAAATACTAATTTGCTGGTCTTACACATCATCTCAGCTCCTTCCAACGGCTAATGCATCAAACTACATTAGAATTTTTATAGGCTATTGTAAAATGTCCAATATTGTATGTAAGTATCTATATATAGGAAATTATATGCAGCCCACCCTACCTTTGTGACCTTTTTGCTCCCCACTCCATCTCTGAATCCCTTCATATTAGCTTCAGAAAAAATAGCAAAGAGCATGTGGTACATCTTTGCCCACCTGAAATGGTAGAAATAGCCTCTTCACATCTCAGTGAGCACAAAAGGTGAGGAGGGATTAAGATGTGGCAAGGAAACCTACAAATCAATACCAGTCCGTGTAGTGATATACCAATATTCTTCACTGGTTAATGGATTTTCACACTTATGTGTTAAAAGTAACTAAGTCAATTTTAAAAAATCTTCTAGTGCCCTCTAGTGGCTTCATTGATAAACACCAAGCTTCCCCATTAAACTATAAAGTCAAATTTCTAATCTCGTGGAAGGAACAGAATGAATCAAAATTAGCTGCCTTCAACTTTAGAAGAGAAAAAAAATGCTTCAGTTCATAATTTTAAACCCTGATACATGTGTTCTTGTAACTATGGAAACAAAACTATAAATTACTGTATAACATTTGTTGTAAACAATTGAATCTGATGCTAATGATGTATGGGGCTGAGTTATTTTGCGCTCTCTGATGTGATAATTAATCTGAAATATGCAATGTGATAATTTCCATCCATTATTTCAATTAAAGGAATAAAGGCCTTTACAACCGAGGGATTCTGGGATGGAGTTCGAGATGGCGGGAATTAAAAAATTTTGGGGGGGCAGGGGGTTTGGGGAACAAACAGCAGACCAGTGTTAGCTATGATTTCTGTTCTGAAGACAGTTGCTTAGCTAACACAGTATATCAGCTGTAGCCAGCTGCAGGACTCTTGTAGGTAGATCAGAAGGTTGTAGGTCAAACCCCATTTCCATGACTTGAATTCATAGACAATTCACAGTCAATTCACTTTACAGTATATTCTGTGAAGCACTTTGAGACATCTCGAAGACGTGATAAGGTGCTATATCAAATGCAAGGATTATTATTATTGCAGTCCAGGCTGACACTTCTTTGTTTGAGGTAACACATTTCAGGCGAAACATTAATCCAAAATCCTATCTGCTTGTTCGTGTCAAGGTTAAAAATCCCAGAACCCTTTTTGAAAGCAGAAGGAAGATTTTTCCTAATCAATAGTTTACTTGGTCATGTTTGTGGAACCATGGTGAAGTAAAGGCCATTGAGGTTCCCGGAAATTACATGTGAAGTGGTTTGAGATGCTTTTTCTTTTCTTCACAGCTTCTTAGCCTATGTTTGCGACAGTAAGGCAGACTTCTGTAATAGAAAAAAATAAAAAAGATTACCAGGAAGCTTATAGAGGTAAAATTTGGCTGCAATACTGCCATCTGTTGGACCGTGAATAAAACCACAGCAAATTGTCAGTAAAAGATTAAAATTGCAATGCAGGGATACTGAAATATAACCAGAAAATACTGAAAACAGGCGGGAAGTCAACCAACAACTGACAGAGAAAGGCATTCTTTAGTGCATTCAGGTTCCTGCTGATTCACCTGCTCTGCCCAGTAGAAAAATGGTTTATAGGCTGCAGAGAAATAAGACAAAACAGGGAAATTAAAAAGGTGGTGGGAGTTAGGTAAAGTCAGCTCGTGGGCCACTGCAGAGTTTATTGCTAAGCCATACAGACAAAACTGTCCCAGACTTGATTCTCAGGCTGTGCAAATTGATTTGAGACAGAGTGGGTGTGGGATTGCTACGATTGGCTTTAGCACCCATGGCTACAGAAGGTTTATCTTGTGACCTGGGGCGATAGAAAAGTGTGGCTGCAATTGTTCTGCGGAATCTGCTATAAACAGCACTCTCCACTAAAAAAAATTAAGTTTCTGGCCCCAGACCTCTGCCGGCTGTTTGTTTACCTGATGTTACTGTAGGGGGGGTCAGCTAGAAAAAGTGCAGCGCGACGGACCTGCGAGAGACCAGGCAGCCGAGAAACAATCCACTTGCAAAGTCTTCCCTGGGGTACTTAGCAGAACCGGTCAGGTCAGCGCCTTGGGACAGCAGGCGACGGGGTTTAGAGAAAATAACATTAAATAAACATTAATAATCTCCGTAAAACACTGTAAAATGACACCAAATTATGTGACAATACAATAATTGATACACAGTATATTGATATTCAAATCTTTTCAAGGTCAAAGATGTCTCTTGTCGTTGCATGCACATTTAAATTTAGCTTTTATTTAATGGGGCTTTGATTTTTGAGGGACTCATTTGAGCAATCACAAGAGCAGAAAGCAATTGACAGCTGTCTCCTGTAGGGTACAGCCAGTAAATAGCTTTAAATATAGTTTCAGGGAATTATAAAGCTAATGAACACCGATGGGCAAATGCTACTTAAAAAGAGTTTAGATCACTTCACTTCAAAGCAGATTTTATGAAGACATTTAGTGCACATTAGGGGGTATTTCACGTGGAGGAGACACCTTGAGTTACATGAGATTTTATGTCCAGAGAATTTAACAGTCAAACTTTAAGCAGTCAAGTGTTAATGAGGCCAGAGTTGAGAAACAAGTGAAAGTTATGCAGAAACCACAGAAGCGAGCTCTGTAGTTTGAAGACACAACGTGCGGTTGTCATCAAGGAAGCAGGCAACAGAAGTACTTAGATCGATTTAAGCTTTTTTAATTTGGAATCATGAAACAACATTTAAAGGGTCTAAATTCTCATTGTTGGTCCACAAATAGTTTCCCTGGAGTGCCAGGAAAGGGACTGATACCCAACACTGGGCCATTAGGTAAACGTGTAACTCCCAGATCACCACACAAGCAAAATTGAATGTCTACATAAGGCAATGCAGAGTGGTGGGAGGGGAGACAGTGTGCAAACTAACAGCATTGTCTTGTGAGTCTAACTCCTTCCAGCCAGCTACATGGGCATCGGGTTCCGCCATTGTTACGCGCTCTGAGATGCTGCCCAGTGTGGAGGGTGCTATATAAATGCAAGTTGTTGTTGTTGACACCTGCCTTTACTACCAAATAGTTGGTTGATCTTTCCATGCATTGCATATGGTATTTTGAAAGAGGAGAGCGTGCACACAAAATATTGGCAAAGGTCTGAAATAAACATTATCCCGATTTGGACTCACTTTAGATGCAAATACATTTGTGAAACTGAGAAAAAAGTAAGGCTAAAATGGCTGCAAAATGTTCTTCTGTTTCCTAATTTGCTCAATATGAGAAAAAAACTAAATAGGAAAGAAGAGGGATATCTAAAAGGTCAAAAAAAATGTTTTGTGGCTAGTTAGTAACTCAGTTTGGTATTTAAAGATACGCACCAGATGAAGAATGATTAAATGAGGCCGAGCTGTTATATTCTAAAGTCACTGTTGAACTCAACTTACTTAAATAACTGGTTCTACAAGGCTGAGGTGTCCATGATACATCAAGCTCATACGGGGAATTTCCAGCCATCTCCAGGATTGACCTTTTACCTTGTATTTGGCTTTGTCAAGTTGAGACATTCCGGTTTCAGAGCTTTCATATCCTAACCTTTCATATTGCTCAGTGAGAAGAATCTCCTATAAGATTGTTGGAGGATACATTCGAATTAAAAGCAAATATTAAAAACTTCTCATTCCTGCCAATGTGCTGTAAATTTCTATATTTCAAACAGTACATATAATTGCCCCCAAATTGATCTTTTTATTACAGATGTTTTTGAGCTGATCACGGTGAGGGATGTTAAAGCTGGAGAAATGAGAGACTTCGCCAGGTACTGACCCTCAATCAGTGCTTGGGCCGGATCCTGAACAATATGGTTAAACTCTAACATTGGAAAAGTATCCACCACTGAGCCAGTTAATTTTTTTCTGAATAAGTACTCATAAGCAGACTGCAATTTTTAATAAAAGTGACCATAGGATGCATGTCCCATTGGTTACAGCCTTAGAGGCATTGTCTATTAGTTTTCAAACTGTCTTGTACTTGTTTATATAGAGAATCTTGGCTCATATTGAATCTTGACTCAGTCTGCCGATGAGTTCTTATGGCACAGATCATTCAGTCTGTCACATCTATATTGGTGCTCACTACACATGCATTCCAATCTGCTCTAATTCCATACCATGCTCTTTTCTCGTGCCATTTAATAGTTTTCCATCAACATTTATCCAATTCCCTTTTAAACACTGTAATGTACTCAGCTCCTATAGCCATTTGCAGAGTTTAAACAAAGAGCATTCCAAAGCATCACTTTCCTAGTTTTGAGTGATATCACCTTAGCTAACCACAATACTAAAATAAATTTAATATTCAAACACAGCAACGCTTGATGTGAACCAACTTTTAATTATCACCTACAAAACACAGCATGTGAAATTTAGTACTGACAATTACACTAATCCCTTAATTCTCATATTCCCGTGTTCAACATTTTTATAACCACCTCATTTTCCGTTCTGAGCTTTCCTTCTCCTTGTAGCATATCTGTCTAATTTCTTCTCGTTCCCTTTTCTTCTGTTTTTGTAAAAGTTTTATTTGCTTTTCATAGGCCACTTAATATCATGAGACACTTGGAGGCCTTTGTTTTGTTAGAAAATTGGGTCTGATCATAAAAAGACCACAGTACAATAAAAGGCAATACGTTAGGGGCATCAGTGTAACCCACACTGATCTAGCTGTGTGGTGCAGATACAATAGTCATGCAGGTTAATGAGGCTGAAGTTTATTTTTGATATTCCAGCTCCACCACGCGCTGTCCTTTAGATACTGACATTAACCCGAGGTCCCATCTGCCTGCTCAAATGAACATTAAAGACCACGTGGCACTTTTTTGAAAAGAGAAGCGATTTTCTCCCAGCATCCTGGTAAGCAATACTCTAGACAAATTTGGTCATTCACTTTATTGGTTATTCATGAAAAAATGCTCTGTGTAAATCACTGTGTCTTCCACATTTGCTTAAAAATACACAATTACTATATTGGCCAGTAAATCTTGCGACATAATAATGTGCAATCAAATGCAAAGTTTATTAACGCCAGCCCTCAAAATCCTCTTAAAACATTTTTTGTTTACATCTATCTTTGATCAACCATCTTGAATTTCATTGCTTCGCTTTCTGCTTGTAAATCCCCAATTGCTCTGTCAAGCATTTTGATATTTTCATCTCACACGAAAAACATTCTATGAATGCAAATTGTTAATTAGTAACTTATTCTTCAGTTCTGCCAGGAATGTCTGTCTGAGATATATATCAGAACCAAACCAGTAAAACCAAACCAGAAATAATTGGAGATTGTAGGAAAGAAGCTCATGTAATTGATTCTTACCTATTGTGTTTTATAAATTCTCCTAAAATCAGATAGTTAAGATAGTCACGGTAGCAAGGCTCCAGCACAATACGCTTTGGATGAAACTACTCAACCCAAGTTTGACCGTTTCTTCCATCATGAGAAGATCATTAGAAATAGAACATTGGTATTGCAATCTATTGAGTCACAACCTCTTCTGTTACAATAAAAATCATTACGTTTGATAAAGCACTTTCACATAGGAGGACATCCCGAAGAGTTTCACAGGATTTACTGTAAATTATAGCAACTGTGTGTTTTGTAGGTGAACATACATAGAAAATGATTTAATTCAGTGAAGAGATTGCAATTGAAAACTAACTAGGAGAAATGTGGATGTAAAAGAGTGTCTGAAAACGCATACGTGTATTGAGATCTGCATACTGGACAAAGCCAACACCCTGTAGCAGAGACTGAAGCTCATGTAAAAGTTGTCTCCTCCACTGCCCTCTGGCTCCTTTGTATTTTGGCTATGATAATAATAATAATCCTTGCATTTGATACAGCGCCTTATTACGTAGTCGAGATGCCTCAGAGCACTTGACAGGTTATACTGGAAAGTGGATTGACTGTGTATTTTGTTGACTATTAACCCTATTAGCTCCCACCACGCTGTACAGCTGCTGTACTCCCCTGCATCTTCAATATTATTTGTGCTGAGTTAACATGAGGTGGAAGGCAGTATAGATTATTCCAGATGAAAAGAATAAAGAGAGAAGCAGCATGTACTGAGGATTATTGTACTGTCAGCTTTCAATGAAGTATTTTAGAGGTGACAGCCAAATCGGTTAAAATGAGGTCTACCTATTCAGATGCATATGAAAGATACCGTGGCACTATTGTAAAATGAAAAAAGCAGTTTTTCTCAATGTCCTGGCCAACAATCCCCCAAATAAGATTGGTTCTTCACTTCATTGCTTCTTGTGGGGCATTACTGTGCACAGATTGGCTGATGTGTTAGTCTACAAAATACACAGTCACTACACTTTACAGTATATCCTGTGAAGTGCTTTGAGATGTTCACCTGATGTGAAAGGCAGTAAGGTTTATTTATGTATTAATGATTAGTAGCTCCTATATTACATAATAAAAAAAAATACATTTACATCACTAGTGGCTCCTTTTATCTTCTGATCAAACCACACTACCTGACAGGCATAGCGAAAAGCAAAGCCACATTGAATGGTGGAAATGGTTTATCTTTATAATCTAATCATCCTGTTTAATCCAGGAAGAGTCTTATTTCAGTTTTAGATACATCTAGCTAAAAATCTATTGACTTCATTTTATTGCATGATATTCATTGAGCTTTACATGTATAGAAAATTAGGATTGCGTTACATATTGGATATGGACCAACCATGCCACAGGGAGGCGCTGCAATTCAACTTTAGAGTCTAAACTTTAGAGCAAACAGCCATATAGATGTAACTGCAGCAGAGAAAGCATCTCATTATATCTCTGTCTTCTGACTTCAGAGTTAAAGAGCACAGTGAGAAAGTTATAATTTGGAATCCCAAATCCATATCTTTCATTATTAGTCAATGGAGAAAGCAAAATGCTTCTTCACCCTTACTGTGTATGGTACCTTCCCTCAATACTGGTTTCAAATTAACAAGTGCAAGGATGGTTGAAGGAAACATAAAATAAAGATGCTTTCATAGCCCATCTATAGGAGCATTGTTTGTGTATTGACAATGTATTGGTGAGAAGTATCCATGGTGAATATTCATCAAGCAGTATGTTGGGCAGATGAGGGGAGGGGGGAAAAAGTAGAACAATTTTTTTTTGCATTTAGTGAGGATTCTCCTACTCCATTCCACTGCTTGCCCCCACTGCACCGCTAATTCAGGCTTACTGCCTCAAGCTACCCTGTCCTCTACCCACGTGCTCACTTCTGATCGTTCAGATACTAAAGTGCTCCGAGACGCCATCCTGTATAAAGGGAGCTACATAAATGCAAGTTGTAATTGCTGTTGCGCACTGCACTCCTAAGTTCTGGAACGTCCTACCTCTATCCCTTTGTGTCTTTAAATCCCATCTTAAAATCTCTTTTTTCAACCATGTCTATGGTTACCTTCCTTTTCCCCTCTCCCCTCAGCATCTGTCTATGTAAAGATCTGAGATATTAATCCTGTATAATACAAGTTGTTGTTCATTTACTTCAGTTCACACATTGCGAATGTGAGGTGATCAATGGTATAGCTGGCTAATACAGTCCTGTTAGGTTGTAGAATAGTTGAACATTCACCCTCGCCCTCCCCAAACACCCTTCGTCCCATCCCAGTCCTTCCTCACTTCTCGTATTGCAAAGTCCACCTGAAAAGCAAAGTGAAATTCATGGGGTAACAAAATTGTAGGCACAAGGCACATCACTGACATTCTCCAGTGTATCAGCCAAACAAGCATGGGTCTTATGTTCTCTTGTCACCGAACACTGCACCTTTCTACCATAATGTCTCGTTAGTTGAATCATTATTAGCCGCTATTTCATTTTAAATGGGTTTTGCATTTTAATTGGATTTTAAATTTTGATTGGTTACTCTTAACTGAAAGTGAAACAAAATTAAGAAAATCGTTTTAGATCCTATGGCATTATTCGAAAAGAGAAGAGTTTTTCCTGTCATCCTTCTCCATCCCTTTACTCGACTAACTCGGGTGTGAGTTATCCGAACTGTATCTTTACAGCTGTGTGCGATTTTGTTGTCCTTTGAATTTCACTTGACGTTGTTTCCTAGATGACCAAGGAGAGATGTAATGACTTTATCCAACGCTTATGTTCTTGCGCTGTGTAAGATTAAACGAATAAACTACTGTATCTTGAACATGTGGTAGAAAAGAAGAATTGCACCTCCAATAATGCTGCGCTCTCTTAGCACTACACTGGAGTGTCAGCCTATGTTCTATGTTATGAGCTCAAAATCGGAACATAGAGCTTGAACTCACAATTGTCCAACTCTGAGTGCTACCAACTAAGTCAGGGCTACACCAGCAGCAGCTAGCTATTGAAAATAAAGGAGAAAATGACGGGGGGAGGGGGAAGAAAAATCCCAAGTATTAAAAATGCAAACTGATTTTAATATGCAATATACCTTCTCAAGCTCTGGGGAGTGCCTTTGAGGCTGGTGCAGCCTTGCATTTCTATGTTAGACTAAATGTTTCCACCTAATACTGCCACCACCAGCTGTTAGTTACAGAAGCTTATTATAGCTGTCCACGTGATTTTGTGGATTTAAGCAGAATCAATTCTCTCTTGAATGCTGAATAGATGCCGTCCCTCTGGGAGAGGAGAGCTGGCTGCTGGACCAGCAAAGAGATGAATCAGTATGCTAATGCACAGCTCAGGCACTGAGAAAATATGATGAATCCTTCAACTTCAGATATTTTTTTCAGAAAATAAATCTACATTAAACTACTGAAAGGAGAACTCATTTGAAGTTTTTTTAAAAGCATTTTCAATAGGTTTTCATCAAACTGTACATTTACAATTAATCTTCATTCAAAAAAAAGCTTGAAAAGATATTTTTTGCAAATTGCATTGTTTGCCATGAAGTAACTCCATTTGTAGGAGCAAATTGCCGTGAAAAGGTTTCCTGGGCTTCCAAGATGTGCCTTATTAAATTTCTGGATCTGGTTACACTCTATTTTTATTCATTGTTTTACAGATGTCTGAACAGAAAGTGGTTGCATTTGATTGACAGGTTTGGAGGTTTATTTGCAGGTTATGAGCTAATAATTATGATCGTCATCCATCTAATTTTTTTTCCCATTGCTGAATTTGCTGCATGTCGTTACATAGCAAATAAAACAAGCAGCTGTAGACATGGCACAAATAGGCTTAGATTTTGTTGTTGTTGCTGAAACGTAATCTTTACCCGTCAATTCCAACTGCAATATCTTTGTTTTATGCCACTTTTCCCCTAGCTGGTAAACACTAGCCATTATCCACCATCTAACCCAACTGGCCTTTCTTTATCTGTGTGCTTAGAAAGCCACTATTCTAGTGTGTGTTGGAGGAGGGAGGGAGGGGGAATTTGCAGCGAAGTCCCATCCTGGCCTGAGATTCACACCTATTTACTTCCCAATGAATAACGATCGGACGTGAGAGCCCTGGATGACTTTCCCTTCACTCATTGAGGCCAATGTTAATGGACTCATTATCACTGTGTCTGAGATCGGGCAACTCAATAACACTGAAAATGGAACCAGCGGGCTTCTCCTCTGCACAGAAAAACGTGTTTGCCCACTGGACCATCAGGGGTGCCCTAAAAGCATGCCTTTAGCATGTATCATTTTTGTAATGACTGTGGGGCAAAAAGGAAAACTAAACAGCTTGACGATGTCAAGTGAAGTAATCGTGCAAACCAATATTAACATCTGTCCATCTCATCCTCTCCTGTAACGTAATTGCAAAACAATAGTTTTCTTGCTTTATATCTTTTTTATGTGTATGCCTCACGTGTCAAAGAACTGTAGTTAGCTCAGTGGCATGAAATGCAGTTAGAGCTGCTGCATATTATAGAGATTGTTAACACTTTCTTCTGGAATGACTTCCATATTTCAATACAAACACAAACAAAGGACAGCAAGACTAAAATGCTGATTTATTCTTTGAATGAGTCTGGGATCAGGACCACTCATATCACTGTCCACTTCACTGCGACTCCCACATGCTTCATTTAACATGCCACATACATAGAGGTTCAAAGAGAGCTGTAGATGAAAGAAATGAAGCCAGGCTACTTCCTATTTGTACCACATATCAACATTTTCTTTTCATCTTGGTAAAAGCATTCTTTAGTTTTATTTGCCACTTTTGTATAAATGATTCAGCTGTGCAACAAAATGGAATTATTTAGTGCTTGTCAATTTCCTGAGCAGGTCCAAAGCACTTATATTTTAACTGTATTGAATCATGAAATGCTCCACTGAAAGTTGTGAAATGCAAGGAAAACACCATCATATCAAAACACCAGTTATATTTGCTGTGCTACATGCATTTAGCATATTCTTCTGAAACATGAGCTTTCTGCACTATCAAGACAATTATGCAACAAAACAGATCACACCCATGACACCGCTCCGCACAATCATAGAATCATCATAGAATCATACAGCACAGAAGGAGGCCATTCAGCCCATCACTCCCACTCCCCCGCTCTCTCCCTATAGCCCTGTAAACTTGTCCTCCCCAAGACCCTATATAAGAACATTGAACAACTCACTACATGTCTTGATGGAATGAGGTGAAACATCTCACTGACACTCAGAGAAGCTTATTACCCCGGCACATCCTCGCTTCTGGAACTGTCTTAAATTGAAGGTCCTCACTCTGAAGCAGATTATTTCATTTAAATTTGGGGATCCAATTTGGGTGATTTGGAACAGGATTTGTGAATATCAATTCGAAGTGCCAAATAGGGAATTCTGCTGGTAACAGGAAGTGTGTCACACTGACCCGCAGGAGCTCTGCGGCAGAACAGGATTCCTGCGAGTCGGTGTGACGCACTTCTAATTACTGGCAAGATTCCCTAAGACCTCAATGTCCCTTATTCAATCCTGTCATGTGGCTGTGGTTTAATTCTCTTGAATACATTCTCATAGGTAGTGTACACATTGTAGAAGGGAAGGTCTAATACATCACATATTTTATATTTCACATTATCTGCATTGTTGACTAACAGTGTATCTGCTTGTGCATGCAGACTATTTCAGATAATGCACAAGATTGCAATGGTCTTATTAGCAACAAGCCAAACCCTGCTTAAAACCAAAGTAATAAAGTGCAGGTGCCAGATAGCGCATTGTTTTCATCTCAATGGAACAGCCAATCACCTAAATGACATCTTAGTGCTAGTTCAGCTTCTGGGTGAAAATCAATTCTTTATATGTACAGTGCTCAACATCAAACATTTTTCTAAACACACAGGAGCCTGAAACAAGCTTGCCATAAATTGGAGTGTTCTGCAAACATCTCTTAATTACAGGTATTTACGGGCTGCAGAATACACCAGCGCCAAAGCAAAACTCCCCATGTGGTACAAGGTCATCCTTAGTATATCCAGGGCAGTCTGATCTGTCTTTATAATCTTGCACATTCCAGCTCTTTCAAAGAAATGATTACTAATATTTCCCAAAGGTTTGTCGTTTTATCCTTTGAAGAATGTTATACCATTTCTGCACCAAGTTCCAAAACAAACACTATTCGAATTACCTGCAATTTATGTGTTGTACTTGTTTCATTTGTGGTTTTAATTTTTTTTAGCATTATATAGATACATATTGTTCTGATATTATATTGAAAAGGATGGAGTAAAAGTTTCTCTCAGAATGTTTAATAAAAGTCCTTCAAACTTTAAGGTTGAACGAGCATTTGGTTGTTCAATAAGATTTACTTTAGAATTTGACAGAATCTGTCACAACCATTTCACATGTGACCTTCAACCGCTATTGTAGAAGAGCCATTTTCAGCACTCAACTCTGGCTGAACTGAAAGCTAAAAGGGTTAAGTCTAGTCTCTGGAATCATTGAGCCATCTATTGGCGACACATTCAGAACAATACATTATTTAATTTCAGATTTTCAAATAAATATCACAGTGGAGTAAGGATTGTCTAAACAAATCCCTTCATTTGGATACTAATTGTCCTAATTATTATATAATAATAATTCACATTTCAATCTCATGACATAGTGGCTATTTGAAACTATTTTTAAATTAATCCAGAGCAGTGGTATGGAACAGTCAGGAGATATTCCTTTTTCAATAAATCATTTCTTCAGACACTGGTAGGACAAGACAGCAGCACCTCACCTCAACCCTGAATCACTCAGCAACGTGCTCCTTCAATTGAATGCAATGGCAATGTAACCCCTTATCCTTTGCCTTCCTGTGTGTCTAAAACGTCATGGTATGGATTTCTCCACACTTTTTTTTCCACTGTTCTCCCATCCTTGGACATTACTGATTCTTGCTGGGGCATGGTCCACAGGGTGCCCAGAAGCCCCTGTGGCCGGGGGGGTTGGGAGGAGATGAGGGGGTGCTGGCAGAGTTCCAGTTGTAGGAAGTGTCACAGTCATGCCTGATCTTGCTCTCACAAGAGTTCAACACAGGCAGGGAACTGAACTTGTTTTCTTTGTCTCAGTACACCATCATTTCTAAATTCTTTCCCATTCCCATTCTTTAGGGATCTCATGAAATCCACCAGGTCCTGGCCAAGAATAAGCAAAAATTCAGTTAGCATGACTGCCAATGGAACTGTTAGAGCAGCTGCTGGAAGGTGCTAGTAATTCAGCTGTTGATGTGAACTCCCTCTCCCAGGGGAACCACTTGGTCTTCACTTAGCACCTTCTCACTGATGACCCAATTACAATCTGGAATGAGCCATCTATCTCACAGTCAACAAATCAGCACAGACGCTGTCTTCAACTCACTTATCGCTGCTCAGAGACGGCAAATACACAGCTGCTCCAGTCCCACTAACTATTGCAGTTCTACAACACCAACCTCAAACCATTTTTTCTCATTCGCTTACAATTACACAGTCACTGCACTTTATACTTCATTTGAAGCGTTTCAAAACATGTTGATGAGATAAGGCATGATATCAAATACAAGGATTATTATTACTTTTAAATGGCTTTTACTTTATCTACAGTGGAGCAAAATTGATTTCTTTTTTAAATGATCAAGGAGAGTAACGTCAGTCCTGAGAATGAGACACTGCGCTACTTCTGGTATTCAGTTCCAGCATCTTGAATTCCCATGTAAAGTATAAATTCAGCAATGCAGACACAAAGTAACACAAGTCATAACCTGGCCCCAGTAAAGTGCCTCCAACCATGGCAGATTGGCCCTGTTACAGGCAAATGGAAACCATCCATATATGGAATTTTCAAGTCGTATTGGTTAGAGACTCTTAAGCACGATGACAGGTTTCTCCATATGTCAGATACCCAGCTGACCAAACAAAGAGTCCTATTGCAGCATTTCCATTTTGAATCTTCATGCCTGTGAGATTAAAAATGTCATGTCGACTTGTAACAAATTACAGACAGGTTTGTTTTGATACCTCACAATCAAATGGAACTGAGTTGAGGCTGTGCCCAAATTATTTCACCTCAGGCACTTGCATCCATCTAGACTGCATTCCCACCTAGTACCATGATAAGTATGTTTTATTGGAGACATGAAGTAATACTATTGTAGAAAAGGACTGGGTGGTATAGAAACACTTTCTTTTCACCTCTTGAGCAAATTCAACCCAGGTTAATGGAATGAAGTCTTCTTTCTGTTGATGACAGTTCTAAATGCACCAGTTCTGTTTTTCCCCCTAGGCACCATACTCCAGGATTACACAAGACAGGGCTCTTCTATTAGATTGGTAGTATGATTTAGAGATGCTATAGAAATAGTTTGTGTGGGAAACATAATAATGGTGCAGTTTGGGGTAATCTTCAAAGGTTAAGATTTAGATACATTAGTTGGACAGTGTAAAGGGGTCATTATCCAACTCACGTTATTTTGGACCTGGGAGTACTTGATGCATTAGTAGTTGCAAAAAGCAGCAAAATGTTCCAGGCTCCAGCACTGACATCTCTCACCTTCGTGAGCACATGATACACCAACTTTGACAGTGACAGACAAATAAGGTCAGTTTAGTAGTGAGTCCTTTCAGGCATCACTAAAAATGGGCAAGACAAGAGAAGAAATAAGAAACTGTGGAAAAAAATTCTGCCTGTTAAAACCAGTATTCTCACAATGAGATGCAGTGCTATACCTGATTCCTTCTGCATTTGTAAATGGAATTGCCACGCTTACAGCCAATAAATAAATAATAGTCAGCAGATCTTAAATGCTATTCAGAAAGATGTAGATTTGTAACAAATTGCTCCATAAACCTCTCTTTGTTTTCATGGAAGTCAAGCTCTGTGCTGTGCCTGCAGTAGCTGAAGGTAGCAGTCACCTTGAGATGGTGATGCAAAGTAATTTCCCCAGTAGCCTTGCTCAGAACCCATAAATCAGTTTGATGTGATTTTGCAGTTTAATAACATTCTGCCTAGTCCCATGGCCTCTGATGCAGTCAAAGGCTGAAGAAATGTGAACTCTTTAAGGCAGAGAATTTGTTCTGCCCATTGATAAAAATAACTCCAATTTAAACCAGAGTTTCTCAGGCTTTCAGCACTTTGTTACACACAGGGAAATGACACGTGTCATTCATTGTACCTTGTTGGGGGATGCAGAGTTTTTTATATATATATATATATGTGTGTATATAAAAATTGTTGTGAACAAAGAGCAACGGATATATGGTTTAGTTTCATTGTCACACTAATGTTAGTAACCCCCATGAGAATATGCCCTATTGAGTGCAGGTTGGCCTGCACTGCATCTGCTCTACACTGCAAGCTGGTTTCCTGTGCTAAAACAAAATGGTTGCCTTCTGGGTTGTCAAGTTGCTGCGACATCACTTGCTGCGTATTGCAGATGTGAAATACGCAGGAAGCACCACCGAATTGACATGACCACATGACTGATCACCTGGAAGTAGGGTGGAGAGCCATTTTGTTTGCAGGTGTGATATAATCTGCAGTCTAATTTTTTAGATCTGAGAGATAGTATTTATAATGGCGTTGTCATGTAATTGTAATAATAATCCTTGCATTTGATATAGTAGCTGTAACGTCGAATTGTCTTAGATAGATTCACAGGGAATTACAATCAAATCACAGTCAAATAAAGCGCAGGCAAATACAGCTGCAATATTTTGTACCACAATGTCCCAAGACCAGCCATGAAGTGAACAATCAATTTATCTGCAGGTTTGTTGGCCAGAATACCAGGACGAACTCCATTCTCTTTTTGAACAGTATCATTGGATCTTTGACATGCAGCTGAACAGATAGACGGGACCTCAGTTTAACATCTCATCTATTGAAATGCAGCACTTCCCCCAGTACTGCAGTCAAGTACAGTCTTTGTAATGAAATGTTTTGAACGAACATTCCTCTTAATGCTTACAAAATACAACAACACAAAGACCTGGAGTCAGATATAATTGCTAAAGATCACGTAGTTACACTGTAACCACTCTAGGTGTTGACTTACAATATATAGTGCCATTTTCAAATAACAAATAACGAAGAAATTGAAAATATTAAGCTTCTTTGCTCTTGCCCAAAAGACCAAAGCTACTAAAAGAACAATCCGCATGCTTGTGGGAACATGGCATTTAATTACTTTAATGCATTCTAAATACAGGTATATTAGCTAAGATTAGTTGGTAGCAATCTTGCCTTTGAATCTGAAGGTTGTGTGCTCAAGGCCCAAGTCACGACAGTTCAGTCTAGTCTGATACTCCATTGCTGGGGGAGCACAACATTGCTGGAGGTGCTGTTCAGATAGTCGCTACAGATCCCATGACACTATTCGAAAAGAGAAGGGAGTTTGTTGCATTGTCTTAGCCAACAATCCCCAGCTAAATATGAACATTCATTTCATGGTTGTTTGTGGGACACTTCTGTGTGCAAATTGGCTACGGTATTTGCCTTACACAGTCACTACACATTATAGTAAAATCCTGTGAAGCATTTGAGACATTTGATATAATCAAATGCAAAAATTATTATATATCTATATTACACACACAGACGTCCAAGAAATCCTACTAAAGAAATTACATTTTTGTCAGTTTGTCAAGTTTTTACATCCCTGAAGCCAAATGTAAGACCTACCATTGCAAACAGCATATAATATGTCTTCATGATGAAGTGAGAAGTTAAAATATAAACAGCAAACCTAATGAATGGCTATAGTTTTCAAACTTCACTTCTATGGCGGGATTCATGTGTGTTTGTCTTTTTCTTAATATGCCCATCCACCTGTCTGCCTGGCACACTAATGTGAAGGACTTTATATAAATATAAGTTGTTGTTGGCAAACTGTTGGCAGACAAGAGGGTCAACACCAATTTCTCTCCTGCTGGCCATCGCAGGTGCATTTCTATGTGGGAAGCATCTCGTGGCTCCACATTCACCCCACCCCACCCGTAGCTCTGCACTCTCAGCGCTGCATCAACAAACAGAAAAGGCATGAAATAAAGAAACAAGGTGTGGCTCCTGCTCACAAATCACTTGGAAATTTGGCCCTGGGCCACTGTTACCTGAATCCTAATGGCTGGCTCAGCTGATCTCTTGCCATGGGTGGCTTGGTATTTGGATTTATCAGGTGTATTTCCGAGAAGGGATTCCATACCTTCATTGCATTGTACCAGGGAACTGAGAATAGACAGCTAGATTGAAGGACAAGCCTGGAATATTTTCAAAATTCATAAAGTGCCTTCAGGGGAAAAGTGAAGTGGGTAGTACAGCTCACTTGTAATAAATCTAATGCACTCTACATTAAATTTCCCATTTGTCGCTCAAATAAACTGGCTGGAAAATCTTTCGCCCTTCACTCTGCACTTTATTTCTAGTTTTGTAAAGGTGCGACCTTGGCCGGAACAGAGTTCACTCTCTCAGCCAGCCAGCAGTGGGCAGCGCTTCACTGACATCCTGAAAGGCACTGGACTTGTGGACTGACTGTCCTCAGTCAAGTCGGAATGCATAGTATTCAGACAGCTACCTCTTGTATTTTCAAACACTGTGATTAAATTCTCATTGAGTGGCAGCGATTCAAGATGCAGCATTCTGATTCTGGCTGAATAACCTGGCACTCAGGCTCTATAAAGAAGAGTCAGGCCTATCTGCAGGCATCCTCATAAGAGGGAGGGTCCGAGAATCAATCAGCCACTTCAGAATGTCAAAGGCAATGGAGAATTCTCCATTACTATTTGAGCCAGGGAGTTACTTTTGAAAGCTGCACAGAAGGATAAGCTGAAACAGCAGCAGAAACTGTGTCTGGATGGTGAGAATGTATTAGATTCTTGCTGCCCATGTAGTAGAGACCGATTGAAGGACTGAACCTACGTTTTCACTCAGTTTATCAATTCCCTCGTAAAGATTAGGACCTGAAATACAACCCTCTCCCAATACAACCAATTTTTCTTCTCCAAACGCTGTGGATATGTTCCATAATACTCTGAATTTTGACATTCACATTCAGAACACTGCAGGAAAATACAGCTGCAGATGTTAAAATGAGAAAAAGCGCACTGTTCAATAGGCAAAGAGCTAAATATCAGGGAGCCGTTTTAACATTTTCATCTGAAGATTATTTGGTTTATTTTCAGCCCGTGGCGCTGATTACCATTTCCTTGTCTCGCTGTTGTACAGACACATATGTATTTAGCTTCAGGCTATTAAAGGTGTAATGATCCCAGTCAAAGTAGTTCTCTGCACATATGGCAGCACATTTTGTAAACAATGCACCAAACTTTGATATTCGATGTATGAAGCATGTATGAAGAAGGCATTTGTTAAAAGGGACAAGGCCATTTTTTTCTCCCCTTCAATTTTCTCCTTACTTTAAATGTGTCCTTTGTACTGGATTATAGCACCATGGGTAACGTGTACCGAACCTAATCAATCATGAATGTGTGAGCCTAAACAGTAACTATCAGCAGACTATTGGACCGTGACAGCACCTAGCTGGGACCTACAAACACATGTCCTGTATATACATACAGATCTATAACAATACTAAAAGGGGAATTGGACAAATACTTGAAGGAACAATGCAAAAGGATAAAGGGAAAGAGCAGGGGAATGCAATTATGGCAGACAGCTCCAGTGACGGAGCTAGCACCCGCATACAAATAATGTACCAAATGGTACTGTATATTATTTGTACACCTTCTGTACTGTAATTTTTCCACAATTTCATACTGTCTTAAATAAATAAGCGACCTGCAACACACAACTTTTACACATCTGCTTTCAAATAGATTGATTTGAAATTTTAAACCTCATATTTTAAGCTATTTTGCATTCTTCTGCTCTGTCCCTCAGAGGTCTCCCAATTTCTTGGCTGAATCTAGCGAGGCCAAGCTCTAGATTTAATTAGGTATATCATCTACAGACCATCTGTACGCCCTGCTTTACCATCCCTCGCATATTTTATTTTATAAATTCAATTTGCAGCTGTTTATTAAGAGTTCCCAGACTCAATTTTAACAAGGTGATGCACAGGGCAGTGATAGAAGCAGGAAAGGAATACAGAGAAGTCTCAGACTCATAATCAGAGAGAGTGAAATATGTGTACTCTTTTCGCATACAAACCAACTCAGATAAAACCTAAGCATTTGAATGGAAACATTGACATTAGGGTAAAGTTAGAAATATTTAATTCAAAGCTGGATTGTGATCACTGATATCATTATGTCATTCACTTGAAGTCTCTTTGTTGTTTTTGGTAGCTGGCTGTTTGACACATGCAGAGAACCATCACCAGGCTTAAGAATATCCAAAATCAGATGGAGAGTTCCACCTATGAATGGAAACTTCCCCATGTCTGGAATGGAATTTGCATTCTCTCCCCGGAGCGACAGACTCTGCTTACCCAATTTCAAAGAGAAAAAGGAGCAAGTAGGCAAGAGCCAAGGCTTAGGAAACCCAGGTACTGCTATCCCTCCAACATGCCGACGCGTTCCCACATGTGTCCGACACCCAGCTGACCCACCATAAATGCTGTATGTAGGCAGATTTACTAACCGGACACACAATACCTACCTCATCCTTTTAGGAAGGTCGGCCACTATGCATGAGAATGGTAATTTTCAGGTCTGTGCCAGTCAACGCTCCTAACATTTCTATGTTCTCTTGAAGTTTGCTAGATTGCCAGGGGAGAGGCTATGGTGAATGGGGACTTGCTCCTAGGTAAAAAGAGAAATAAACTGAAAGAAGTCAACCAAGGACACTCTTCCACACCTCCTAATGGCCAATTACAGAGTTGCATTGCCAGGGGCCTGGGATTGGATTACTTGTCTCTCTGCACAACCTTGCAATTATCTATCATATCAAGGGAGCAAAAATGAAGGGAGATATTTTAAAGTTGGACACACATGCACATTCTAGAGAAGATATTTTCTCAAATTGTTAAAAAATGTTACTGGCACTTTCAGCTTCAGTTTGAAATGTTCTAATCTATAGCCATCTCAGGCTTCATAAGGAGTCAATCCTTTCCTATGTCTAGGACCAAGCGGTGGTACAAGCTGTCTGCCTGGGGTGCTTCTGCAGAAAATAATCTGGAAAAANCACTTTTCTTCTGCTAAACACTATTCATCTCTCCAGTCTTTCTTGGTTTTCTTCAAAACACAAACAACTGTACTGAAGAAATTGTTCTGCATAGATAATAGCAACATTCTCTTGTCTAGGTCATAATTCAAGACATCGGTATTAGGACTAGACTCAGAAAATGATTTGGGAGGCTACAAGTAATCCTAAGGTGGTCCTAGCTGGACAAACATTGCAAAACTTGCCAGATCAACTGTAGGCTACATGGTTTTAGCTGATGTAACTCACATTATGCCATCGCACATTTTATTAAGGGATTATTACCCTGGAAAAGCGATCCATCAATCGATTAACAACTGTGTTCCGACTTACTGCTAGGTAAACAGAGGCAGTAAGAGGAGTAAGGCAAATTGCCAAACATTTCGCTCTGCCGGGAATCAAACCCAGGTCTCTTAGACAAATGCTCGAATCACTAAGCTACAGGACTCCACTAAGAGACTTTCAAACCAGTGAGCATGAACTGCTGAACTCAACCGCCGATGAACCACCGCGAACATGCATCGCCTAAAACACTACAGCAAGCAATAAGGCATAGTGAAGAACTCTGCCAAATACATGAACTGCTTTGAGTGCAAATAGTTGAATGGAATACCTGATGTTTTTCAAGATTTTAGCTTTGTTGTTGCGATTCTGAAGTAAACACTAACATTGCAGTAATAAAGATGTAAAAAAGCTCCAAATCCCTCATTGTCCAGCGCCTTGGGATGTCCTCCCGATGTGAAAGATATTGTATTGTATGTATTAATATGTAATTATTGCAATATTGTTCCTACTGAAATAATATAAAAACTTGGAATGCAGTTTAATTTTAAACAATTCTAAATACTTTAATTCTTTTCACCTTGTTGTCTATTTTCTTCCATTCTTCTTTCCCAATTTCTCTCTCTCTGCTAATTTTATTTTTTACCATTCAGTTATTTTTCTATATCTTAATCGTACCCATCCTCATTCCCAGCACTTGGAGCTGATGCTCACTAGAATCACACATTCTTCACTCTAGGTCAGCACACTGCAGTGTAATAAAAGTATGGTTGAGAAGTGATTATAAGTGAATGATCTCTCACACATCTGGCTACTGGTTATGCACTGCATAATACACAGTGAGTTACTATGTTTGGCATTTCCTGATGAAACATACAGTATAAGTTTGACCATGCAATACCGGAGGATGTGAATGTGAAAATGTGAATTTAGAAACCTGGCTTGATATTTAAACAGAATTCCAAACTGTTTATATTCCCGCAGCCTTCTTCAAGTGACGTGCCATTCTGCATAAATTGTTAGGTTCCTTCGCCACTGATTAGCATTGCTAATACCTCTTAATACATATTTCCCATTTCATGGTAAATAAATGGTAAAAAAAATAATCACTTCAACCCACGACAGTTTGTGTGACACTGCTGTGTGCAATTGGCTGCCATGTTTCTCCCACAAATATACAGTCAATTCACTTTATAGTATATTCTGTGAAGCGCTTTGAGACGTCTAGAAGACGTGAAAAGCGCTATATCAAATGCAAGCATTATTATTATATTATTATTATTATAGATAGCTATTTCATTTCTAGTGTGATTTAAAACTAAAATAGCCTCACACCCTTTTTGTTTTCAAGCAACAAAGAAGTTGTCTTCCAAAGAACTTATCATGAGTTGCATTAATAATGTATGCACCTTTATAATACGGATGTGCACATTCTACCATCGCAAAACCCAAATACACATTGTAATTGAACTTGGTTCTCACCCTCTGGGGTTTGCCTGGGTACATTAGTAATGCATGCAGACCATATAATTAAATGCAAAAGAATGATTCTCTCTCCCCCTTCACTCTTCCCCATGTTTACTCACAGATAATTTTCCTCCTTGCCTGTGGGTAAACTCTGTGTGAAATTAAAATCTGAGCACATCCAGCTCTTATCTATTTGCAATAGGTCGCCAGCTTCAAGCATTAAAATGGTCAATTCCAGATACAGGCTTCTCTTTCACCATTCAGCAAAGGAGGGAGAGAAGGCACAAAATTTCTTTAAAGAATGAAATCTGTCATTAAGATCTAGCAATGGGAGGAATATTTAACTTACCAGAAAAGCACTTCACATATCACTTCCTAGCATTTGCACGTCTGTTGCCAGTTAAGCAGGCTTCAATTGACATACAGCTCTTTTGCATTGATGTTTAATATTCATATGCTGGCCTCCCACAGGCAACCTAATTTTATTTTTTCCCATATAAATGTAAATTAGATGTTTGTCTATGATTATGCATCCACATGTGTACATGTCAGTCATTCACTCAGTTGGAACCAGCCTGGCCATAGACACCAGAAGAGCTCATTGCTGTACTCTCCCCTCTGTCAGCTCTGGGGGCTGCCTGTCCATTGGTCTACTTCTTCACCAGACTCGTCGTACCCCATCTAGTATCTGTACCTCCTCAGCTCTAGCCCATTCCCTCACCTGACAAGGATGCTGATCTTCAGCCTTCCAGCACATACTCTGCCATGTACAAATCTTTTGCTTTATAATGCATTCCTTAATTGACTTAGGCTAGTCTTTCTCATTGCTTAAGTGTTGGTCACTCCCAGCTGATGCCCAACATCATTCATGCCTTGTACATTCCAAAGCAGTTCATCATCTGGTTGATCGCCATTGTTAGGATCCTCCTCTCACGACCATCCAGAAGGGTTTCCTGGAAACTCGCCACGTTCATTCACTCTCCTTTACATCTCTAGTCATACATACATCCTCTTCCAGAGTGACTTTCATAGCCTGTCAACAGCAACTCTAGGTAGACAAAAATATCTGCATTTCTTTCTTGCACCACAGAATATAAGTCAATTCAATTTGCAGCATATTCTGCAAAGCACTTTTAGACATCTCAACGATGTGATAAGGCGCTACATGCAAGGATTATTAATATTACCTTTACTTCCCAGGTAAATAATCCCATCCACTAATTCAAACTACATACCATTAATATCCACTGTCTGCTTTAGGCATGATCTTTGTTTTCAGAAAGGTGATTTGCTGGCAGTATGCTGGGTTGGACATCTCTGCAAAAGTTGTAAATATTTTATAGATTTCTGTTAAATGTAGAGTCAGAGAAGACACGGTTGATATAATGAACATTTCACACCCACAGATGATTCATTCTACACTTATTGCAATTTTGCTTGCATATCAACTATGTTCAAGGCCAATAGGGTACATAATGATCCTCATTAAGTCAGCACACGACCGGTTGTATCTTCATTTCTGATCGGATGTCAATCTCTATCATTACTGTCCTCCATTAAAGATATCTATATATGAGAAAAATCACCAAGGTGATGGTTCAGTAACTTCCTGTGCAAAGCAATCTTGGTTTTGATGAAGCAACAAAAAATTGGATTTTTTTTGTGCTAGGAGATGGGTTTGTAGACTTGTTACATTGCAAACCTTGATCATAGAACTGAAAGGCTGAATCATCACTTCATTAGTTCCACAAACCTCAAAGGAAAATTGTAGCTGGTGGGCTTCAAGACTTTAGCATTGAGTCAGCCAATTAGTAAATGGACATGTAAGATGCTACGATTAGATTATTTATAATGAGATGATCAAGGCTAAATGTACGTTAACTCACTCTCAAGAAGTCACAATTTGCATCATAGCGATGTTGGTGATATTATGAACAAGTGGAGAGGATTGATGGGATTTTTCAGTCGACAATCATGGAAAATGTCACCAACTTTAAAAGAGTGAAAGGGAAAGTATTGAATTGACAGAAAATAGTGGTCAATCTATGAAAAGATTATAGTCACTATGTCTACACTGCCTGGAACTTTTCACCAAATTCCCTTCAGCTTGGGCTTTTGCCTTCACAAGCCTCTTAAAAATGTATCTGTTTGACAATACCCAAATTTCCATCTGAGCAATTTGTCATTGTGATGTGCTTCTAGACTATCATCTTATGTGACAGGCACTCTATAAATGCAATTTGTTGTTAACTTTTAGTTTAGCACATAGATTTTAAATGTTCCTCATTATCCAGTGCTCTCTGCTGGAATGTGGATGTGTATGGCCATTGATAGGATCCAACTTGACAGGATCAAGTTGCTTGCGAATGTACCTGAACTCCAATGCCTGTCAACGTTCAACGTTGAGGTTCTCACTTGAAGAATCATCACATAGATATGAGGTTACTGAAGGGCTGCCAGCACCCATGGAATTGTACCCCATGACAGTGCATCACCTTCCAGGCTAGAGGAGAGAAAATGTGGCAGGTTGGGGCGTAAAAAAGGTTGGTCTGCTGAACACTTTATTTATGAAGAAAGTATTGCATTGCTTCAATCTTCCTTTATAATTGTGTTTACCCTGTTCTAACTAAACCTTCTCTCAAGTCCTTGCTAATATTGTGCTATATGTAGCCAGCAGGAAGTGCAGAAGTGGCCCAAGCTTCTTTTGACTGTACCTGCATGTTTGCTGATAACCCTGTGGAGTTTGGAAATGCTCCACTTTTCACAATCGTTGTAATCCACAGCCTACCATTTAATAGCATAATACAATGGCCCTCCAAAGTGCTGTAGCAAAAAGATTCCCGACCTTGTGATACCTGTACTTCAGTATTTTGTCTGGATTTTTCTTATTATTTTGTTCCTTTGAGTGGCACTTTGTTTTAGAATCTGAAATAATAAATAAAATTGAGAAGGCCCACAAGCAATGGATATCTGCTGTCCAAAAAATACAAATTAGAATTTCAGGTCCAATAATTCAGGTGTAAAAATGAGCAAGTTAAACAAATCTTTTTTTCAGGTAAAAGCAAGATGAAGGAACCTGTGTATATAGTATTTTAAATACCAATCCACCAGCTGCACCCCAGGAGCTTCAACCACAGTATTAGCTTCTCTTACCTCGTACACTAATAATAATTTCCATACCTCAGGACTGTGCCATCGTATTGTCCACTGTATGCTGACAGCTGATATTCTACTCCATCAAATAACCAAAGGATAGAGAATACCAAAACAGGGTTTAGTATTAAGGGTTTTAAAGCAGAAATGCAAAGTGTCAAAAATATTTCTGAGCAGATGTTTTTTCTTCTGAGATTTCATGATTAAAATCCCATATATAAATAGGTTGACAGCTATTGAAAGACATTTATTGCTTGTACTGCTCTGGTTTCCATAGAAACAGAAGAATCAAAAGTCTTATTTGTAGAAATGGAAAGGGAAATATTCAGAGATTAATGCAGACAAAAAAACCTTCCACTGTACTTTACACAAGTGATGCTACTATGAATGAGAGAACTTGTATTGTACAGTATATAAGCAGCAAGGGTAGGATGGGAGGAAATGCGAGAGATAACATAGATAAAAATGTATAATCTAAAGACATGAAGCTGACCATTTTTATCGCTGTGCAAAATATATTTAGCACCTACTATATTTGCTGTTATACGTTGTGACTTTTTCCATAAATGTTCTGTATGTTTCAAATGTATATCGCTTATATTTAATTATACTTACGAATGATGCTGCATTTTGACAGTGTAGGTTTATCCACCCACTTACTGCTCTTCTGATGAAAAGCAATACTAAGCGCAGCATAAATTACATTAAATGATGGATAACATTATTCTACGAAAGGGTCATTAGGAGATGCGTATGGAAGAGTTTGCTGCCATTCACTCTCATGGGATGCACTAAATTGATCTTTCATGAGAGCTATGTCATCACATTCTAATGTGCTAGGAATACAAATCTCTCCTTCTTGGGTAGCTGAGTTGCATAGATAGCAATGAAGCTACTACTGAGTGTGAACTGTGGTATCTTCACAATTGGAACCGAGTGATGGATAGTCAGTTCATAATTATTGATCTTGATATTACCGATAGTCTTCTCTGCTATGAAAGAGTGGAAATAGTTACAACACTTATTGTGTTGCTCCACAGCAAACTATCTCAACTGGGAAATATGTCAACATCCTTTCATTTTCAAAAAAATATTAATCCAGCAAAACCCACTGAGATACCATTTATTATTTTATGCTGGAACCAGTGAGGGAAAAGTAAAGTAATGAGAAAGTTTCTTGAGGGAATATTGCCCAGTACACAGGTTTGCATCCTGTTCTTCGTTGTGAAGGTCAGGATAATTATTATTTGGTAGGACAGGATGGACAGATGGCATTACCATATAATGTCACATTTAAAGGGTGGTGCCTCAAACTGCACACTGCCCAGGCATAATGCTAGGTGTCAATAATAGGTACAAGCTCCAGGTCAGGCTTGAACCCAAAAGCCTGCTGCTGCTACAGAGCAACCTGATGGAATTGCATTTTACATGAGTCTGAATACCATGAAAGAAAATGCAGCATTTCAATCAATTCCTGGTGACAACTATACTGAATTTGACAGTGAAAACTCACAAAAAAACAAGGAGGAATCATTGTGCATGCACTGCAACTTCACAAGTTCAGCTATCAGTTTTGCTCACCACATCACCAGTTCACAAGTTGAAAACTGGCTGGTTCTTCAGGCAAGGCTGGAGGAATATAACTGTTTTCCCTGATCCACTGGGGGATAAGGGTCCAGTGAACTGGGATCCACTGGGGATGGGGATCCAGTGAAGCTGGACAAGGATTGGGAGTGATCGGCTCACAAAGCTTAGTGCGGGAGAGGACACGAGCTACAGAGTTCTGAATAATCTGCGGCTTGTGGAGGAGAGAGCGGGGAAGTCCGGTGAGCAGGGAGTTAGTGTAGCCAAGCCTGGAAGTAATGAAAGCATGGATGAGGGTTTTCAGCAGCCTGAGGGGAGAGAGATAGTGGCGGAGGCGGGCTGGTCTGCAGTCATTTGGGATTGGCAGCTGCAACAAAATATTATTACAGGGAATCATCACTAGTGGCTCCACGATGAACTTGTTTGGCTTGTGGCTTGGACCATGCCATGCAGTGAAAGGGTTACAGAGAAAAGACAACTTTTCTGGACAGTTGATTTGCAATTTTCTGCAGCAGAACTCAATGTTCTTTGTTGAGAAGGAACTGCTGTAGGGGCAGATTAGCAATTCACCAGATGAGACACTTTCTACAACTTTCTAGCCAGTCAGCGTGGATTTAACAGAGAGGTTTGCACTGCAGAGAAACTGCTGGTACACAACCTGGTGTGTTCCTCTGGAAATGATATGTTAATTTTTTATATTCAGAAAGTTTAAAACTACCCTAAGAAAGCTCAATTGTTTCCTTACACAATTCAAAATTCACTTCAAGGATAACAAATATATGTTTTGATCCTAAAATCTGTTATTATAACAATTAAAGTTGAAGAAGTGGGTTTCAGACTCGGTAAAATCATCAGTATGTGAAAATGTTTTCAGGTTGTTTTGCTTGGTGCCACAAAATAACTTTTTATTAACTTTACCACAACTGGTTCAACAGTGTCCTGAGAAGACAACAGAAAGACAAATCATTTTGCATCAAACAGAGAGGAAAACAAAACTGCAGTTGCATGAATATGAGTAGGAATATAACATTGTACAGTTATGATGTATCATTTAAACTCGTCTGCAACCACACAAAATGTCTCTACTGTCAGGGAATGAATTTTGTGTTTTTTCTGATGGGAGACAGCTGTGCCTTTTGTAGGGAAACAGCTGAAGGCAGAAAGCAATAGCACCCGTCTATTATTCCTACCATAAAAGCGGTCACACAATTTCTTTGTGAGGCGTTAATGAGTTCTAACCAACGCAAAAAAAAATCTTGTGGTTAAAGAGGTCTCCTTTCTTTACACAATATTAGGTTTCTCATAGGTGGATGTTACAGCATGTATCAACTGATTGTAATTAAAATCAACCATACCTTTATTTACAGTCAAGTACAATTTACTAAAACCAGATGTGATGTAATGGGATTCCTTAACAAGGAAAGAAGATTGTGTGGGAGCAGACTTCCAGAGTTGGTGCAATGGTCATCCTGTTTCCTCATTGAAGAATCCCTTTAGAAATCACCACATTTTAGACCCCGCTAATAAACTCGATTGTACAGCAACAATGGATTTCAAGCAATCTGCCAAAGGCTCATGTACTCAGTGGTAGGTCAGACTCATGAATAAGCTCACGTGCACTTTCCTTTAGGATTTTCAGAGGTCTCGCTTCCTCTGTCTGAAGAGAATGTGAGGAGATTCTCAATGGTGCATCCAGAACCTGCTCAATCCACAGCAGAAGTAAAGAACTTGTTTGAAGTTTTCATGTATAAAGCTCCAGGCTGACTTTGAACATATTTGGCCAACTTTCCACCTCCCTTATGCCAAAAACCAGTTGACTACAGACCAATTTAACCTGGGAATTTGCCCTTTATATAAATGAAAATGCTGGGATTCATAACACGATGAGATAGTTAAACACTTTAATACTCAATACAGTGCCACTTCAAGGCATCCAAATAATCAGTGGTCTACATGTATGGTTGATAATAATAGCTAGTTTCTTTCCCATTGATCATGCTATCCCCCTGCAAAGTCTTGAGGGCTTATTTTAAAGTCATAAACTTCGAAAAACGGTGCTCTATTTTACAAACATGTGATGTTATCTTTAATAACTTATCAGATAGAGATCAAGGATTGAGCAACACTGCAATCTTTAACAATTCTATCATTGGAATTTTAATTATCCAGTTGCAATTTGATTTTAAAAAAACCCTCCGGAAACATTAGCTTTTTGAACAATTATTTTCTTTCAAAGCAACCAAGCCTTACAAAGTCTAAGTAGCCAACTGATTTTTGCTGACTGAAACATTTATGCCAAAAATCCCAGCTTCGTTGATCATGCATTGCAACCAGTACAAACTAGTAACAATAATAAGTATCCTTGCATTTGATATAGTGCCCTATCACGTCTTCGAGACGTCTCAAAGCGCTTCGTGGAATAACAACAAGATTACATTTGTATAGCGCCTTTCACATCGGGAGGACGTCCCAAGGCGCTGGACAATGTACAGCATTTCAGACCCGAGATGGGGTCAGGGGGGGAGAAGGGAGGGGAGGGGAGGGGAGGGGAAGGGAGGTGACCGATGGCATGGTCGAAGAGGAGAGTTTTGAGGTGGGACTTGAAGGAGGCTAAGGAAGGGGTGAGGCAGAGTGATTGGGGGATGGAATTCCAGAGGTTGGGGGCAGAGTGGTTGAAGGCTCTCCCGCCAACGGTGGGGTGGGTGGGTTGGGGGACATGGAGCAAGCCGGAGCAAGCTGAGTGGAGGAAGTGGGCAGGTTGGTAGGGGGTTAGAAGGTCGCAGAGGTAGGGTGGGGCGAGGTCATGGAGGGCTTTGTAGGTGAGTTGACTGTATATTTTGTGGGTGAAATGTGGCAGCCGATTGCGCACAACAGACACCTCAAAGCTTAACATTATAGTTAAAAGAAAGTCTCAAATGTTTCTGCATACTGGAAAACTAAAGCTGTGAAAATCTAACTTTGTAGTAAATTATACATAGATTCAAAGCTCTGACAACATATATTAACTTAATTGCATTTCCTCGCTTTATACGTTTATATTGAAGTTAAAATGCAAAGTAACCACATTTTAAATATGCTCCTCAATACCTGAGTATGCAAACTAGAGCCTTGCATTATTTTACGTTTTGTTATAGATTGCTAGTTCATTCCACTGCAGATTACACGATGACCCATCAACTGTTAGCTTGTTCTTCCACTAGCAATTCCAGCTCTGCTGCCAGATAAGAACAAAATCTATGCATCAGCTTGACAGCTTGCAAACAGAAAATGGGTTTGTAGGATTGAATTCAAATCCCAGGTGTGAGAGGTAAATGCTGCACAGCTCATGTGGTAATTATAGAATGGTTCTGCAACAAGAAAAATGACATTTTGAATATTATACCAACAAGAATTATTCTGAAAGTCCTGCATTACCTAAAAAATAAATAACACCGCTCTTATATTGTGGCTCGAGAGATTCAAAATTCAGCATCAAACTGAGACATTTCAAGCCTCCCCTGCTTTTACATTGTTTCCAGACGTCCTAAGGGTGCTTGCAGCGACTGACGTTTCCCCGTGCATGATTGTGCTTCATTTCTTCTGGCAATTTGTCCCACGTGTTAATGTCAGCACTTCAGCAATCCCCAGATTTCGGGTTAGGTTCATTCAGTCCATCATAAAGAACGTTGTTTGATGCAATAGAGCAACAGCGTTAATGCAGGCTTGTCTTGAATTATTTCCAATTACAAGTGAGAAAGGTTTAACCTTTGTCTGTTGAAATATCTATAATACTCCTTAATCCACGGGCTGTCTGAATCTTGCAGCTATTACTGGAAAAAAAACACTATCTGCTGCAAAACTTAGCCCTATACAGTAGCTACATTTTTGGTAAAGTATATGACCCTAAATATTAACATTGATCATAGCCTTTTAATTATCATATAACTTAGTAGTTATATAATAACAAAAATGCTTCCCAGCAGGTATATACGCCAACTGCTGCTATATTGAGCAATGGAGACGAGGAAGATCCCAGATTCAATCTTTGGTCCATTTTGAGGTTAGTTTATTTCAACTGGGAGTGCAAGACATAGGGGCTCCACAATTCACTTTGGGCAGTGTCTTTAGAGAGGAAACAAATCAGCCAGATTTTCTGTTGCTGATTGTTATCCAGTGACCTATGCTGGAAAGTGCACATGTGGATAGAATTGGCTCAGCAGTGTTACCTTGAGATTGGCTGAATAGTCAGCGTTCACAGTATGAGTTGACACATGATAGCAACTGGAGTAAGGTACCAGAGTGGTTCCTGTGTTCAGGAATGAGAGGAATGGGTGTAGGAAAAGGTAAAAACAAAAACATAAAAATAGACAAACTTACGAGTTTGTAAAGTTGAGTGTTCTTGTTATAGGTGAGGATACAGTCCTCATCAAACTTATGTCATTTAGAATATCATGTAACAATTCAAAATATCTTCAGGATAGGCATTCCATGAGGCTCCTTAATAAACGAGAAACTGCAAAGACTATGTTGATCCCTATGTTTGTTTTTAAGGTGCATCTGAGCAATATCTTCAAGCTTTTCCCAGCTCATGATCTTCACTTCATTCTCCACAGTAAATGGGAAATATTTGCTGGTAGGCTGGAAATTTGAGATTTTGACTGAATCATTAAATTTGATCTTCTGCATTCATTTTGATGAGGTAACAGTGATCTAATCACATTACCCTGTAAATACCCAGTCACTACACTACAACCAATTGTAGGGTCATCATTGTTGCCCTGACTGTGATCAGCAAACACAGCACAGAGATGGAATTAAACTGCAACATTAATCTTCCTTTGTAATTTACTGCTTCACGCAGTAAGTCACTGGGAAGGAGGTTTGGAAATTTTTAAAGCTCCCATTAGTTTCATGCACTGTGATCACTCAGTTAGCTTATGCAATGAGAGCATAGATTCCAGATTTTGCTCTCTCACTAATAATAAATGAAGACAATGAATTTGAAATATCTTCTTGTTTTACAAATCGTATTATGCATCATTGCTGCAAAGCAGTTCTAAGCTGGCACAGCGATCTTGAGGAAAGCTCTGGTTTACAGCTCCCAATGTAATCAGTGAGATTTCTATCAGTGGGCAAAATGCCGCAACAGCTGAATGTGCACAATGTGTTTCCGAGAGATTGGAGCAAAACTGTCACAAATGGTTGCCCAAGAACATCAGCACAATCAGATGAAATAAGTTGAAGAATGGAAGGAGCAGAACAACACTCTCTGAGCTGAGTGGATCTCTGGCTACTGCAGAAAATCATTACTGATGCACAGCAGCTTGGAGAGGGAGAAGGAACCTGCATTAGATTCCTTCGGTTGAGACATTAAACCAAGGCCCCACCTCCATGTTCAGGTGGATGTTAAGGATACCATGAAACTATTTGGAAAGAGAAGGCAGTTTCTCCCGGGGTCCAAGCCAACAATACCCCAACTCTATTGGTTATTCACTTCATAGCTGTTTGTGGGATACCGTTGTGCACAAATTGGCTCCTGCATTCACCTACAAAATACATACTCTCTAACTACACTTTATATTAAATCCTGTGAAGTACTTTGAGATATCTTCCTGATGTGAAAGCTGCTATATCAATACAAGGATTAATTATTATCATTATCCATTCATTTTGAAGTTCAAATGCAGACAGGTACATAATTATGAATATCTGTACTAACAAGAGGTACTCTATGTCCTAAATGGAGGATAAACAGATCCCAGAGAGGAATGAAGAGGCAGTAATCTCATCAATGGGCTCATGAGACAAATCATGAAAGCAAAGCGTAAGCGGTTTGAAATATCATCTGAAATCGGAGAAGATTTCAACCTTACAGTTGCTCCCATGCTTTGTTTCTTGTTATACATAAGTACCCATTGCTGAGTTTGCAGAAAGAGATGATTGTATGTTTGGACTCTCTCTGGCAGTAGTAGGTGTGATGGTGGACATTGACAACAAAAATACATCAAGTTGTAGATGAATAATGGCTTTCAACTAAAGGGTTAACAATAGTGGCAAAATCAGCATATATTTATTGAGATATAGCAATGCCTGCTTGTACTGGATAAAGGTTAACTAGTGGATTCCTTTCTTTGAAAAGGGAAGCGAGTTTCTCCCAGTGGCCTTACTGACAATCCTCCAAAGAAAATTGATCATTCAATTCATGACTGTTTGGGGGACATTGCTGTGCGCAAATTGGTTGGCAGGAGAACAATTCAACATAACCTGTATTTATTTTCACCCCGTATCAGGAATTACTCAGTATACACAGAGTACCAAATTGAAGCAACTTAAATATTTAGTATATGAAGACAATTTGCTCAAAACAGCAATAAGACAATTTGCTGAATACAGCAATGACTCGACATTCTCCCTTCATTATGATTTATTTCACTTTAATGTCCCATCTGAAAGACGACACTGACAGTGATGCAACACTAATTCAGTCTTAATCCAGATGAGGAGCTCAAATTCTGATGTGGGGCTTGAACCCGTAACCTTCTATGCAATTAACGCTACCAACTGAAGCAGACTGGCAGTTGTTGCGGTGGTGAAATTTCCCCTCTCAGACCCAGCTCAACACTTTAGATCGACAACACCCAAAGTAGTTTTGTAACTCAGCCTTGTGCACTGTGTGAAACTTTTCCACAACTCTTAATGCATAAAAGACTTCTGCACTCATTCTATGCAGTTCTAGGGCACAGCAGTTGTTGATAGGTAAAGTCAAGGCACTGTGACTGGAGGAGGTTAACAAGCTGCCCCCTGGGCAGGAGTACAAAGAGGCTGCTGCAGGAATCTCTTTGCTGGGTCACAGGAGTTACTTTTGCTTCCGCTAGGTAATACGACTTCTAATGGAAGACGATGAGTTTTAAGGTTTCTTTCATCTCTACAGATATCTGCTCATTTGTCTGCACCGTCTGTTTCTCCGTGACATAAATAGGTGTTCAGAATTTGATATTTGAAGTACTGTACTGCATATAATAATCTGGGTGGCTACCTCAATAGGACTCATTTTTCAATATTCACCACATCTTGAGGATGATCCTCACTTTCAAGAGAAGAAAGATTCTAGCCAACTGGGTCACTTCATTGAGCTCTTTGTAAGTAATCAAAGAGCTGGCCCACCATTGATTCCTTTAGACCGGGCAGGATGTTTCATCCTGTTCACAATACGCTCCCTTTATTATTCATTGGAGTCAGTGCTTCTGCAGAGCCAGACAGATATGAAAAGTGCAATTAGATGCAGCACACAGTAAGCTCCACATGTTGTAAGTCTCTAGTATAAGAATAGTGTTCAGGGCACCATAGGCTCCTGTGACATTTCTGCTCTTGCTCTTGCATTGCTGCTGAGAGCCTCACATTTTGAAGCACAATGTTACATATTGTTCTACAAGAAGGGGATTGCAACAGTCGTACTGTATTCTTTGGCATCTACAAATCTATCAGATAAGACCACTTGTTGAATTTCATATACATTTAAGCATCGATGCTGCAATTAGGACACTGCAAACTTTGAATCAAATTGTAAAATAATTGAATTGTAGTTATTAAGGCCTAATCTAATTTCAGAAAGAGGACTAGAAATTTAAAATGCAAATATATAGGTAAGATCTGTTTAAAATATAATTTGGTACATTTGCTTTTTCCAAATTAGTTGAAACAGTCTTAAACCAGACTCAATTTATTTCAACTGCTTTAAAAAGTTAGCACAAAGTTTTGAATTGGAAGAAAATGAGTTTGTGCTTTTTTTTGTGTCAACGTTTGCTATGCCTTCAGTGTCAATCTGTATGAATGGAACTTATTCAATCCTCAGGACTATCTGGAACACTGCTGTCATCTGTCAAGGCCACATCAGAGACCATGTTAGTCACGTACCTGATCTTTCAGGTTTTGTCAACATTTCTTCATTACTTTCACAGCAGTCCTGGGGAATTTTACTTCTGTTCCTGAGCCTACAACCTGCAGTATTCATTGATTTGGCATTCAAACACTGAAGTTAAATCAGTCATATTTGCTCCTCAAAATAACATTTCACGTATTGCCTGGAGGACATGCTGAAGGATATGATTTCAGAAACACTATAATGCTGAAATTCCATTCATTCTTATCCTGCAGGACCATTTTGCCTTCAAATTAAAACTCCTGCAGAACTGTGGAAAATTTACCAATTCAGCCTTCGTTTAGAAGCCAATACTTTTTTTTTTAAAATGCAGAAAAGCAGCTGCCAAGTTGAGGCTAGTTTTAAGGATTTTCCACAATAAATATTCTAAATATTAAGGCAAAGTGGTCTTACAGGTTCCTAGGTTTCCAGATCTAGTTTCCTCAGATCATAAGTGAAATGGGGCATGTGTATTGATAATAATAATATCCTTGCATTTGATATAGATCTTATCATGTCATTGAGATATCTCAACATATTTCTCAGGATACACTGTAAAATGGATTTATTGTGTATTTTGTGGGGGAAATATATCAGCTAGTAGCACACAGCAATGTCCTACAAACAGCCGTGGAGTGAGTCCTCACAATTTTATTTGGGGGATTGGTGGCCAGGAAACCGAGAGAATAGTACCATGGGATCTTTAATGTCCACCTGAACAGGCAGGTGAGACCTCGGTTTAACATCTTATCTGAAGAACAGCATCTCCAACAATGCAATCCCCCCCGCCACCACCAGCACTGCACTGGAATTTCAGCTTATGATATGACTTTTTAATTTTTTTTAGAATATTGCTTTAATTTTAAATGAATCTAATAAGTACAGATTTGGTATGTGAAATGTCATGAAATAATAACTAATTAATTAATTTATAACTGAATGTCACATAATAATTTTGTGTGAAATAGATTTGAAGAGAACTTAGAACTCAGGTTGAGAATGCAAAAATGTTTTTTTTTGGCATTGCGATCAATCTAAATAGAAAACAGCTCTTTTCATCTAAATGATCAAAGGATACCCAATTACTACAAACATCCAATGGTTCAGGAAGGCTTCTTTGAAGACGTGCTACTACTTTTCCAGGGCATAAGCAGAAGATTCATGCTTGGCTGCAACAAAAATTTCATTATCCACAGGTGGCAGATCATCTCAGTGGATCTCTTTGAAGAGACGGAGCATAGTTTTGGTACAAATGTGTGTACAATTTTGTCCTCAGTAACATTTGTAACTGTTCTTGGTTTAAGTATTGGGTTTAGGAATGAGAAATGTCACTGTCCTAATTAAACCAGAGATATTTAATAATTTCAATTCGTTGGTCTGTATGGTTGAGAAAGAATAAGATCTACCAGCACATCTAAACCTTGATTGAAAATTATAACCCACGGTAGACTGATGTAAAGAACATTTTCTTTCTTTCACTGAAACAGATGCTGGACTAGTTCTCTGAAGGAAGATTGTTGCCACAAAAATTGCAGTGTCAATCCTATTGCTGGAAGATTTAACGTCTTGAACACTATTGATGATATGCTCCCTCTAAGGTACGCTTCATCCTCTGCAAAGCTCAATGGGCAACAGACATTTTCACAGGAACTCATTCTAACTGACTGAAGCATGACTAAAAGAAGCTATCTCACATAGGGAGAATGACAACTGAATAGGAGGCATATTGTGTATTTCAATTGAGATTTCCATTCTTCTGATTAGTTCGAATTCAGGAATATGTATGTGAGAGGGGTGCTGATGTCAACAGTGGGCTGAGGGCATCATTTTATTTTGGTCAGCCAGACGTTTGACACATGCAGAAACCCATCACCTTGCTTATCCAAACCAAACTGAGAGTTCCAAGCATCCCTCCAAACATGGAAATTCTCAAGTTATTTCTCGAGTTATTTCACTCTCTCTCAGGAGGGACACATCCTGCTTACTTAATTCCGAAAAGTATTAGGCGCAGGTTGGTAAGAGCTAAGGCTTGGGGACCCCAGAGTGTGCGTTGGAGTACTGCTGGAGTCTAACCAGGTGAAAGACATAGCTTGCTGAATAGCAACCAAGAGCAAGAAGCTTGACTGTATATTTTAAACTCTTCCATAGTATAAGGATGTTGAAGCCAACAATAGTGGATTGTGTCAACCCAACTGAGATCAGGCAAATCAAGGCAATGAGATTCAATCCTGTGATCTTCTTTGAATAATAATAATCCTTGCAATTGATATAGCCTGTTATCACGTCTTCAAGATATCTCAAAGCGCTTCACAGAATATACCATAAAGTGAATTGATTAGTTCTAAGGTTTATCTGGACTATCCAATTTGTGTTTCACCCACAAATATACAGTCAATTCACTTTACAGTATATTCTGTGAAGCACTTTGAGACGTCTAAAGGACGTGAAAAGCGCTATATTAAATGCAAGGATTATTATCTGTCCAGTGCCAAGTCCACAAAAGAATTGACGTGCTGTATTGCTAATGAATTAAGGAAGAATTAGGTTTAAACAAACACTCGGTGAGCATTAAAGAGAGATTAATAAGTAAATTATTAAGACTGGAAATAATCAGTAGGTCAACTGCCAGAGTCATTTTATAAAGAAGTTAATCTTCAGCTTGCTTAAAAGCCAATTTCACTATGGTTCAAATCATATGGTACAGCAACATTTCTGTTCAAAGGAGCCTGCTTTTAGCCACGTGCCTTGTCAGCAGTTGCTGGCCAAAACAAACACACCACTTGCAGGAAACCAAATAAAACTAATCTTCTATAAATTTTACCCACGTTTTGCATAGAATAACAAAGACTGAAATGTCTCTGGAGGATGAACCCATTGAGTGGTTTGGATAAAGCTTTACTCTTGTGGTTTGTGATATCCACTCAAACCTTGCTACATTACTGTCAATGCGTCATTGAATGCGCAACACATTTGTGCAAGCTATCAATCTCTATATACAGTATTCAAGAGGTCTGGTACTCATCTCCCAAAAGCCACCCATTTCAGGTTCAGTAAGGCTCAAGGTTGCCCACTAATATCAAATTCCCTTTTAGTTCAAACCCAGGAGCCTTGTTTAAAGGTCTCAGCCAGCACATCTGTATGAGAGAGAAAAATGCTTTTCTTCAGGAGTGCTTCGGTGATTACATATCTCACTGTAACTCTTTAGAGCAATCACGGAAACCATTCTGAAGAATAATTATGATTTAATTACATACAAAATTAAAACACGGTCTGTTGAGATAAGGAACATTACCACTGTTTCTACCGAGACATATAAATATCAGCAAATGAATATCGTATCAAAATTAAATGATCTTTTCCTTGTGATAGCACTCTCGCTGCCAGTGAGCTGCTTTGAAACGTGTAATCAGTGCCTTGGGACGTCCTCCCGACGTGAAAGGCGCTATACAAATGTAATTTTGTTGTTGTAATGGATTTTTCTGAATTTGTCCTTGAGTGAAGAGAGGTGGGAAATGGTGTACCATCAAATTACAGAGAAGAAAAGCTAATCCATGAGAATAACAAGAGCCCTTTAAGTCCATTAAGGTCCAAATCGTTGGATACTGGACCCTGCAAGGTGACAACACACAAGTCACCAGTGGTAAAGCTATTTACAATAGATTTTAATATCAGTGAACATTATTGCAAGTCCCACTAATTCTTGTGCTTGGGTACATGTGAGACTTTTGTGAATGAAGGCATGTGTCAATTGAAACATTGATTCTCAAAACAGACCTGCTCCTCATTTGCAAACTGCACCCTTAAAGCTGTGGCCTGTGCTATTAGGAGTCAGGCTAAAGGTTTTTATCCTTTATTTTATTAATCTGAGGCGCATTGCTATGAGCAGAGGATGGGTGGAGGTTAAGAGACTCCCCACCCAGAGTATTATCTTTACGCATCTCCTTGTGGCCACTCAGAATGGCAAATACCAGGGAGTAGGCATCTTTCCTGCCTCCTTCACAGTGGGTGCCATGTGGGATGAGGAGAGCAATTAAATTCAAAGTAACAAGCAACATTAATGGTATGTAGTTATCTGTATTTAGGCCTTTTCAGTGATTTGTGGCTTTAAGACAATCCCAGTGAATAATGAAAAAGAAATCACAGACAGCTTAGTCTTGAAAACAGGCTGATCTCACTGACACTTGTGCTACGGAGAGAATCCTCTCTTGGTAAACTGTGTCTGCAGAACAGAATGAATCGGGTGCTGTATGAATATCAATACTTAAACTTCCTTGTGGTAAGTTTTCCATGGAACTAGTGTATGAGTAAGTGCCTTTCTCCTTGAAGAAAATGGGTTTGTGGGTGAGAATCTTAACTCTATTATTTTATCATACAACAACAGCAGCAGCATTCTTTAAAGCTACAATGGCAATGAAAGAGATGTTAAAAAGTTGGAAAGGCAAAAGGGCACAAAATATTTCAGAAGAGTGTTATGGAATTTTAAAGTCAATTACAATGGAAATGATTGATGGAAGGACAGGTGACAATGGGAACCAACAAAGGAGCATGATTCTCAGATTAGCATTGTCGACCCCTGCCCTTACCCTAATTGAAATAATAATCTTTACTAATATTACAATGAATTGAGACCATTTAGCGCCCTTTCTGCATGAAATGACAATATTCAAGCTTACAGCTTACTAGGATTCATGTTTAAGGTTCAGAAAAAGAATGGCACATTTATGGGTTCCAAACATTGCCTTTTGTACTTTAATCCCTGATTCTTGTTTCTGCACATCTGATTTTATTCAGTACAGTATTTTGTAGCTCTCATATATTTATAGTGTTTAGGGTTGGTGCAGTGGCTCTAGTCTAGATCTGCAAAGTGATTCTCCACTTATAGAACAGCCATCCAAGGTCATCAGAACCATGTTGATGCAAAACACACAATAGCCAGCAATCTACAAAAATATAAATTAAATGTAGGTGGCTGTCATCAAGTTGATTCTAATTAAAGATTATTTACAAACCATGTCAGAATTATTTCACAGACTCTCTTAGGCAGAACTGCATGTTTATAGCAGCTGCACTATAACCAGGCAACAGATATTAACCTCATGAGGTACAGTTACTGAACTGTTTAAATAATCCTAACATATTCTGCTCATATTATTGCCATTTAGATCTATTCGGGTTTGCAATTCAGCAGCCTTCATTTGACATTCACCAGGGAAGTTAGAACTTTCAGTCTTGTAAACACTGGAAAGGTCTCTCGCTTTCTACCACAGACGGAATTTTGTTTCTCTCTATGCATTCAGGATCTGCACAATTTGGGTCATGGACTCAGGCACAGAAAAAGATAGTTGAACAGATGGTGTGAGATTGAATTATTGTATGCAAAGAGTGGTGAATACAGAATGTGTAATGGGCTACCCAGGGATTTGGTGGAGGCAGATTGTGTCAATAAATTCAAGAGGGAATAGAATAGCTATTGGGTGACGATAAACAAGAGAGATAGAATAATGTAGGATATTTTTAATTCTTTGGGGACGTTCAGGTGACCTGGAATGGTCTTTGTCAGTCCTATAGATTTTTATTATTGAAGTATCTGAATCCACCTCTTGTCCACTTACAGGAAAAATCTCTGTTTTGCACCACCATATAAATCACTATCAGCCTCATTTAAATGTGTTGCATACAAGGCAAGGTTCTAGCTGACAACACTGCTTAAGATTGAAGTTTGCAACCAAGAGAAGCAGTGCCTCATGTTTTCCGTTGGTAACATGTAAACTGTTTAGTTTACCTACAGGTTATTTGGTTGCTGGAGCACTGCGCTTCTCATTTTATTCACCGGTGACCATCAGCTGTTCTGTTCTCAATCTCGTACAAGTCTGAGCCCAGCCACATTCTTGCAACATTGAAGAAAGACTATGACATCTAGTAAGTCAGCTTCACCCAGTCCGGTGGTTTGTACTGAGAGCCCACTAAAAATTGAGTGCATCTTAGGCTTTGGAGATGATCAATGTTGCTGACTGTGAGAAACAAAGCTGAACGTTATTGAGAATTTACTCTCCTGCCACCAGCCCTTCCAGTTATTCTCTCTACCAATTCACTCAGTGTAGCTTGGATGTTATTATCAAGTCAAGGTGCTGATTCCCCCCCTGTGAAGACAGCCTTTAAAGGAGGTTGGTGGGCAATCACTGTCAATCTTCCTGTCAGAATTATTGACTTGATCTTCTCAATGTTGAAGATAAGACACAATTTGTCAGCCTATTGTTCAATTCTGTCCAGCCCCTTCTACAGTGATTCAGTTCCTGCTTATCCTTTCGGATCGGGAAACACTGTGCACAAAACCTTTTAACATCAAGTTCTTGGGAGACAAGGCATGGGGTAGGGCAAACATGAGGAAGGGCAAAGCATGATGCAGGGCCAAGGATAGGGCAGGCCTGCGTATTAGGTGAGACTGTGACAAAATCTGTATTTCTACTGGAACACAGAGCAGCCAATGCCACCATACCATTTAAAACATGGTTAAATGTCTAGACTATGAAAAGTCACACTCTAAAACCCTTTTATACTGTTTCATTGGTCGTAATATGATGTGGTTTATGTATCACATTGATGGTAAGAGTTCAGTATTAATCCAATTTTCAGGGCCCTCAATTAGATCCTCAGTCTCAATTAGATGCTAATCCCTGCTCTCAAATCCACCTCCACCAGCTGTTTTGAGAATGCACAGTTGACATTGGCTGCAGTATACTGTAACTCCAATTCATCTAATTCCAAAACAACTGTCAAACTTGTTTAGAAAAATGTGTGAGTGTACTTGGACAATCCTTTCTTTGTCTTTTAAATATTCATAGAATAATCGGTTATGATTATTCTATCTTAACCTGATAGGACAGTGGACCTCTTCTAAACTCCACAGAAAGTGTGTGAGATTAAAAAAAACTTCTGAATTGCTTTGCCACTGAAAAATGTCAAACTATAGTAGTCTAAGAGGGATATAGCAATAATGGACACAAAGAAGATCAGAATTTGTCTCTCACATCAACAGTATGTAATCGACACTAACTCAAGTGCTGACATGTAAACAAAGGAAGCAGCTTCTAGCAGCAGAACAAGACTTGAAGCAATTCAAATGTTGAAGTCAGACAAAAGCTGCAGTACCACATGATTATCTCTGCTAAGGTTATGTATTAATTTACTACTTTGTGGTGCAGAGAAAGAGTCATGCCTCAGGTCGTGCTGGAGCTTATCAATCAAAACATATCCAGATAGCACAGCTCATGCATCATTCCTCCCCCCTCTTGCCTCCCAGCCTTTGGTTCCATTATAGTAGTTCTGGAATTGGCCCATTGAGTATTCCACAAGTTGGGCTAAAAATCACACATACTTGGCAGCAGGTATTCATTCCCCCTGCTCTCTTCACCATGGAGACTGGTTGAGTGGATTGGTTGAGGTTAATGGTGGAAATCAATACACATTTTCATGCTGAATCTGAAAAATAAACATGTAATTCCTGTTTTTTGAATAAAACGTTGAACCAAGGTTGAGTCCTCCAGCTCTGGTGGATGTTAAAGATCCCATGACAATATTCGAAAAGAAGAGTTTCTCCCAGTGACCTTGCCAACAATGCCCCATATAAAATTGATCATTCACTTTGTGACTGTTCGCTGGACAGACACTGCTGTGCACAAATTGGTTGCCACGTTCACCCACAACAAATACAGGCATTACGTTTTACTGTAATTTACTTTGAAATGTTTCAATGACATGATATGGCGCTATATCAAATACAGGATTATTATTATTTTATTTTATGCTATAGTGCAATCTTACACTACTCATATTCAATACTCACTGTTCATCAGTTAGTATTTATGCAGTTTTAACTAAACAGAAAGTGGTGTGAAATACGTGGGGTTTCATATTTAACACATTTCACAGGGAAGTGAAATTCTGCAAATATAGGTTATTTAAATGAGAATGTGGTAAAAAAAATCATGAAAACAGTAAAGATCCAATGTAACAATCGCCACTGATACAAGTATAAAGCTTTCAATGCCAGATTTCACTGCAATACGATCTAAACAAAATTACAATCTACATCTGCCAATCTGAGGTCTGCACACAGAAAACTTTATTTTGCAGAACAAATTCTGCTGAAAACCATTACAAAGCTCACCATAGAAGTGGCAAATATGTACAGGTTTTACACTCCATTAGCAGCAGCGAAAACTCTTTTTTTCTCTAGCACAGTACTGCAAACACTATGCTGGGAGCTCGGCAGTTGCCTGGAAACTGTGCAGATTTAGTTATCTGCGAAACCTCAAAAGAATGGTATTCTCATTATCTGTGTGTCCCACTGTGACTGCAGTGTAAATAGGGCTGTGCAGACTCCTGCTTCTGCAATACCCGAAGTAAATGTACCAGAGGTGTTCTGAGTACCATAGCAAACAGGACTTACGGCTCTTGACAGATGTATCTGTTACTGTAATCTTGTATATATAATATTTGGCTACAGCAGGGGAAATTAGCCATTTATACAATTCTTGTATGGTGTTCCCCTTCAGCAATACATGAATAACATACAGAGAAAATACCAGTCAATCAGCATTCGAAGAAGATGGATAGGTTATCATTTCATGCGACCCTTCATCAGAAAGCAACCCTTCATCAGAGCTCTCAGGCAAAAGCAAATTGGGGGCATAAGGTACATACAGAATCTGGTTTCCTACTCTGAGTCGATGTCTACTGAATGAATATCATGTCTTTCTTGTTGCTTATGCCTCACTGAAAGCGGAATTCACCTTTATAAGAAAGCAGTCGGGCAAATGCAGCATATTGTTCTTGTGTGCATTGCGAGTCACTGCCAAGCAATCATCAATAATGCTCAGGAAAGGCAGATACATTTTCTTCAATCACACAAGGGACCTGCAGCCCATCATTTAGCAGGACCAATACTTTTAGTTTTCATTTTCTGTGCATATTTATTTGTATCGGGAGGAGCAGAGGTGTGCATCAGAGGGGAGGTTGCTTACCCACTCTTTGCAGCACATTGCCAGTGAAATCTGGCAATCTGCAAGCAAATTAGGGAAATGAGTAAAAGACATAGAGTAATAATCATGGGGGATTTCAACTACCCCCAAAAAATTGGCTAGAAGAGGTAGGTAAAGGGGATAAGGAATGGAGTTCCTTCAATGTGTACAGGACTCCTTTCTTACCCAGTATGCAAGAGGCCCTGCTGGATTTAGTAATGGGAAATGAATCAGAGCAGATAAGAAAAGTAGGAGTAGGGGAACATCGAGGCAATAGCAATCATATCTTAATAAGGTTGATAAAGATTGAGAAGGACATAAGTATGACAAAGACCAGGGTAATATATTGGAAAAAAGCTGATTTTGAGGGGATCTTGGGAAAATAAAATGGAAAACAATATTAGCAAACGAAGAGACAGAGCAGCAGTGGGAAACATTTATAACAACAACAACAAGATTTCATTTATAGACAGTGATCAACAGAGTCCAGGAGAAATATATTCCGCTAAAAAGCAAGACAAAGCTAAATAATAATGAGACACCATGGATGAATAAAGACATAAGGGCAAAGTTGAAACTCAGAAAAGAGGCGTTCACTAAGTACGTAAGCAACAAGGGAGACGACGAGAAAAAAGAATATGAAGAGGTCAGGAAAACAGTCAAAAAAACAATTAGGAAGACAAAGAGAAATTATGAAATTAAATTATCAAGGAATATAAAAAGAAATAGTAAAATATTCTACAGACATAAATAACAAAAGAAAAATCAAAATAGGAATACGGCCACGAAGGGATGGGCAAGATAAACTCACACCCGTGACAGCGAAATAGCAGAAATATGAAATAATTACTTTGCCTCAGTATTCACCAGGGAGACGGATCAGGTGGACATGACAGTAGAAGAGATCGAAAATAATATAAATACATTTAAGATGCAAAGGGGAGATATAATCGAAAAACTAACGAAACTCAGAGAGGATAAAACCCCTGGTCCAGATGGATCGCATCTGCGTATATTAAAGAATCGAGGGAAGAGATAGCAGAGGCGCTATTACACATATAATAACTCATTAGAAAAGGGAATAGTGCCAGAGAACTGGAGGATAGCTAATGTTATACCTATATTGTGAACAACAACCACTGTTGTTCACAATATACATTAATGATTTGGATTCGGGAATCAGCAGTACAATTTCAAAATTTGCGGACTACACCAAATTGGGGCGAGTAGTTAATACAGAGGAGGACTGCAACAAATTACAGCAAGACATTAATAAACTTACTGAGTGGGCATTTAAGTGGCAAATAGCAATGTAGAAAAGTGTTAGGTGGTATATTTTGGTAGAAGGAATAAGAAAGTCACATACATCCTGGAAAATAAAAACCTAAATGGGGTGAGGAGCAAAGGGACCTATGGGTACACATATACAATTCACTAAAAGTAGCAACCCAGGTTAATCAGGCTATAAAAACAAACAAACCAGGCATTGGGGTTCATTTCTAGGGGGATAGAAATGAAAAGCAAGGAAGTTCCGGTAAACTCTATAGAACCTTGGTTAGACCACACTTAGAATACTGTGTGCAGTTCTGGTCCCAACATTATAGAAGGATGTAGAGGCACTGGAGAGGGTGCAAAGGAGATTCACAAGGATAATCCCAGAACTGAGAGGTTATACCTATCAGGAAAGACTGAACAAACTTTGACTCTTTCCTCTTGAAAAAAGGAGGGTAAGGGGTGACCTGATAGAGGTCTTTAAAATGATGAAAGGTGTTGATATGGTAGACAGAGGGAAGATATTCCCATTTGTGGGGGAGACCAAAACCAGGGACCATCAATTTAAAATAGTCACAAATAGATCAAATAGGGAAGTTAAAAGAAATTTCTTCACACAGAGAGTAGTGGGAATGTGGAACAAGGAGTTGTTGAGGCAAATAGCATAGATGTATTTAAGGGAAAACTAGATAGGTACATGAGGGAGAAAGGAACAGAAGGTTATGCTTGTAGGCTTAGTTGAGGAAGGGCAGGCTCATGTGGGGGATAAACACCGGCATGAACCAGTTGGGCCGAATGGCCTGTTGCTGTGCTGTATATTCTTATGTATTCTAATACATTAAGATGTAAAATACTGGTGGATTTAAAGCTGCAGAATTCAGATGTCTCCAAATTCTCTCATCTGCTGAACCATCTCACCTCTATCCCATGCAACACCCAGACTTAAAGTGTAACTATCAGAAAATTCCCTAGGTTTCCAGCCATCTCCTCACTGACCATTGCACATTTGTTCCTGATTTTTAAAGGGGAACATAGGAGCTATTACAGTACAGCCGTTGATCAGCTAGCATTAGGTCACTAGTAAAATGATTTCAGGGGGTTGTGAGTTGCGATTGAAGCAATTTGAAGCCTCAATACACTGATCTGTAACCTTGGATTTGCACTTAGTCATTGAAAGAATCATAGAAATTGCAACACTAAAAGAGGCCCATCAAACTGGGACTATTTACTCCAATCCCAACGCCATGCTCCTTCTCTACACCCTTTCTCTTAAAATATGTATCCAATCCATTTTTAAAGTTATTGCATTAACCTCAATAACTAACCTAGTTATTCCAGCTGTTAGTGGATTTCATGGTTACTTTCAGTTTCGTTCTGTTGAATACAAATCTTACAGAGCTTTAGAAAATAATTCAGTTCATGTTATTGTAAAAAAAATATTTGTACTACCCTTTAAGAGATTATCTCTCAGTAAAAGTGGCCATCTCCGTCTGTAGAAACAAACCTTTGGCACGTTTTGTGTATGTTGGGGAACACGCGTTTTCCACAAAAAGAATAACATTTTACAAAACCGCTCTATTCCCCTGTCCATTTGAATTTGCTTCATTTGTACACAATGGCTTTTTAAGTTGAATCAAATAGTATAGATGCATCTAAGAGGAAATTAGATATACGAGAGGGAGAAAGGAATACAAAGATGTGGAAGGAAGCAAAGAATAAGTGGAGACACACATGGAGTATAAACACCGCTGTCGCAAAAGTATGAATGGCTCATTGTTATTAGGTGATATTTTTTCATCCGTGCTAATAAAAGTACATTTCTTGCATGAAGCATTCATTCATACTTTATAAATAATATTTTAATATTTTATAAAATCAACTTGTAAAAACGGGCATTTCTCCTTCATTTGGACAATAAAAGGAATGTCAGGTCCCTTGCTTTTAAATCAACTACAAGAACATTGCCACGACACAGACAAAATACAGTTTATAAGTTGCATCCTTTGTGAGTTCACCACAAAAAAACACTAACAGGTTAGATCTATGGAATGAAGTATTTATATCTGAAGGTAATGGCCAATAAAGGATGTGCTTCAGTATCACACTGTACCTCTTCAACTGTTCTTTTGGGAGGAGGGGCTGCTGCTGAGTAATGATTTGGCTATAAAATCCCATGAAGCAGGACAATTAAATGCTATTGCTCAACAGCCTTGACGGCTTTCATAAAGAAATCCTGCTTTGGTACTGAGCCCCAAATATGTGGCAGAATGGATCTGCGATAGAGGATAAATGAATGACACATGTGGCAGCGGTGCAAATCCAAAAAATATTCTGTTCACAATGATATTGCATCTAGTAATTCATTTTTTTAAAAAAAAGACACAAACAAACTCAATTGGAAATGTAACCTTGACATTAGGACTTTATCCTATAAGGCATATGAAATATTTCACAAAACTTTGGATATAAACTTTGTTTAACCATTGTTGTGGTCCACCCTTCGTGATTGAAGTTCTCAGATGAGCAGTGGGCCTGAAACTTCTTGTGGGCATTTCGCTCTTCCTTTGCCAGAACTGTCATTCTTAGAAAGGAACAAGAGGCTCAGAGACTCTGTAGCTGGGAGACAGTGCAGTTTTGGGCTGCGATTTTTTGGAATATTAATAGTCAGCCTTTCTTCAATTACTAACAAAGGAAACCTGCTCGCCCCTTTACCACCAAACTATGGCCAGAGGAATTAAAAACGAATACCAGAGGCAAGATCATTACATTGTTACGCTGTGTGCCAAGTGAATAAAAATAATATATTATATTAGAAGGTATAACTATACTTTATATGCAGCAGCGCTGAGCAGATAATTATGCTGAGGTATTTTTCTGGCTGCCTTGGTTCATAGATCTCATATTCATTGACAGGATTGGAATATGCAGCACCACTTAGACAAAGAAATTCCACCTGTTTTAGATTTAATGTATTTTCTTAGCATTTCAGAGATTGTGGAAATTAACAAATTGTTGAGGCCAGTCTCAACTTTGAACCCGATTTCCAGCAATGTAGTTCTTAAAAGAATTAAACAAAACCCAGCTTCAACAAGATTGTATTTAAGAATGCTTTCAGGTCCACAGAGTCAGCAGAACAAAAGGACGGACACAGGTAGCAAAGAGCAATTTCAGGACAGATACCAGGAAGCAATTATATATCCAGAGGGTAATTAATCACTTGAGTAAGATACTAGGAAGGATTGTTGAGGCCAAGATACTGGAGTCATCTAAAAAGCAGCTCAATGCTTTCATGGGAGGACAGGATGGTGAGATGAGATCAGACAGGCCAAGGGCCCTCTTCATTCAAATCTCTCTTATGTAATTTGCAAAACTCTGGATGTTCTGAAACACTAAGAAGATAGAATTAATCTCGACCTGTGTGAAACTTCTATTGGTTTTAACTGGAAAACCTTACTAAAACACCCCCGTTAGAAAAAACATGAAATTGGTGGTTTATTGGATAAACACTGAAAAACTTTTACTCCACAAATATATGTAATGCTAAACACATTTTGTAGTTCACATAATAGATTATGGAATGTCTTTCTTTTCAAACAATAATAATAAAAAAAGCTCACATCACCTCCCTGGGCACAAGAATGAGACTTGCAGTCAACTAATGTACACTCATTTTGCAATTTACATTTAATGGGACTCCATTCAGAGCAGATGTACAGATTTAAGCACTGCTGACTTTTGGTTTCCTGCCATATTGCATGAAACTTATTTTTTATTGCCCACATCAAAGAGTATGGTACTAAGCATGCTAGCAAATTCATAGCACTGTGGGTAGTCAATAGCACCCAAGATATTAAGAAAGACAGCAGTTACAAATAAAGCACCATTATTCTGTACACCAAGGTATATCTTGCATGGTGGTGCATTGTGCACTCATCTAATGGAGTCACACTGCTATATTATGTGCTGATGTTGATATTCTTTTAGTGAATTGAGAAGGATAATGACCAATTCTCTGTGCCATCATTCCTATTACTGTACAATCAGCATTCCGAGGAAAGAAGGTTGGCTTTCAAACGTATATACTGGATGCAGTTTGCTTTGATTAACTTGATACTATTTTAAGAGGATCTAGATTTAACAAGTGGACACTTGGGTTTAATAAGATTTCAATTGTCATGCTATGAATTGCTTCCAATGGAGTGAGCTCATTTTCTGTACCAGACCTGGAGCAGCTCTGTCTATAAACTGGTCAGCAATATGCAAAGTTATTTCTGAAGTCATTGCTTCTTGGCTCAAGATGATACTCTGCTATATCAAATCACTGATATCCTCTCAGCAGCAAATTCACATTACAGAACATCACAAACAATGCCATTTATCTGCTGGTAGCCACATCAGTGCCCAAACTACAAATAGCGTGAAGCTGATTTTGTACAATTTGGTAGATAAATAAGAAGCATATATAACACAAATTGAAGAAATGGTATGGGGTACGTTGGGGCTGTATGGAGCAGAGGATTTAAGAACCGAAAGATAGAAATTGTGCCAGGGCCTAAATTTATATTGCCATTTTCATAGAATTTCACAGTGTCTAGAATTTGAAAAATTCTTAAATAGTGCCTTGATTTTGAAGCAGGTTTTCTGTAAGTTCTTTTAAGAAATGAATGATATGTGACTGCAAAAGAACCTAGATTAGGGCTTGATCTTTGTCAATCGTGAATGTGCTCCCAAACTATCTTGCAGCACTTTGCAATGTAAAGCCCAAATAATCAATGTTCAATGAGTTACTTCCTGCAATAAAATATCTCCAGAACCTCATTCAGTGGTACCACTCAGGCAGTTGTAGCAATGGCCAGAGATCTTTCTTCGATTGCTCAGTCACTCCCATCCTCTGATTTCACTCACCACACAGCAACAGCTGCTAACATCATTCTCCACAGACAAAAGGCTGCTGACATCAATTGGTAGATACTAGTCAAAGTCAATCATAATTGCCATTTAAATAAAAGGACATAATAAATAGAAGCACTGTATTTTGCTTTTGTCTGGAGCACCTGCTGTTTATCGGTTTGATAGAAAGTCCATGCTACAGTATTATGTTTAGCTACTAGTTTAGATATCTTACGAAGTGTGAACATTTAGTTGTGTTAATCAAATAGGAAATAAAAGTAAGAATACCTATTTCCTGCTATGCGCTATAAGATAACCTCCTGTTGTGACAGCTGAAAGTGAACTGGTTTCTCTCACCCAAGGGAAGCAAACTTCAGAAATCTCAGGCAGCACGACCCCAGTGCAACCCAGTTCTACTGAAATGCAAATAAGGCAATGTTATGATTGATATCGCTATTTAAGCCATGCAAATTTCAGCTAACAGGAAAAAATATACTGGTGAAAGCCTTTTGGATGGTTAACATATTCACAGGTCAACAGTTTCATGAAAGTCTGGAATTGTCAGTCACTTCAATAATTGCTTGGTCACTTCTCACAGACTGCAAAAAATTTCTTTGCAGTGATGCAGCTGTTCCCTTATTCAGGAGGTGTGACAGTACACAGTACTTGTATGTCTAGTTATAGGGGCTTGAAATGGTGTCTGACCCATGTTGCTGTGGGGTATTCAGAGGGGAACAACCAGTGTGCGGCACATAAGCACTCTTTGTTTGTTATCGTGATTTCAGACTCCATCCAGCTTCAATTCCCAGTCTAACATGGCTTTGCTTCAAAAGTTATATGCCCCAGAGGGTCGACATGTTACAATTATAGTATGTTTTCTCAGGGGAAAAGGGAACAAAAGATTTGCCAGCGTAAATCAGAAATTGGTTAGTTAAAGCAGAAGCAGCTGCACTGAAACAGAAACACAGTTTGACGGTGCATTGAGAAATCAATAAGGCCCACTTAGTTCCAAAAAATAATGCACATGAGGGGAAAATTAGGGACATACAGTTTCAGCTCAAGGCTATAATGATAAACACAATTGTCCTTTGAATTACTTACTTACCAGACATATCCTTCAGTCGAAGGTTACTACCACCAAATGTGTAATAAAACTGGTAGAGGCCCATGGGGTTGGCTCTGGGCACCCTGCGCACACAAATCATAACTGGTACTGATGAATGCAAATAAACATCATTTAAAGAGAACCATATCAACTAGGTAGGGAGGCTAAGGAATAGCAGATTAATTTTAATGTCGCTAAAGGTAAGGTGATGCATATTAGAACAGAACAAACAAAACTGCGTAGGTGAAGGCATGTCAAAAGGTTAGCAAAATTGGAAAAAAAAGATTTGAAATTGATCACTCACTGAAGTTTCCTGTCAATTGAAACCTTTAATCAACAAGGCTGATGATCTATTGCGATGCATTTCAAGTACATTTGACAAGTTATTTGCCCTCAAACAGGTCACAACATTGGGGATTCAATTGCCAGAGCATTGATTATGTGCAATTTGGAGCCTCTACCTTTACAAGGGTATTGATCTTTTGAAAAGATTTCAGAAAAGGGCAGTGATTCTGAATCTTAAGAGCTCTAAGTTACAAGAAAAGAGACATAAATGGACTTGTTTCCAGCTTGGGAGGAGTAAATGTGAAACAAGTCTTCAAATTATTGGCTTGCTTACATGATGTAGCCATGAGAAGATTATTCAATTTGGGCTGTGAGTGAGGAACTAACAGTAACAGGTTTAAAATGAATAAACCTCAAGCAAGACTGGAGATTAAAAGATGGCTCTTTGTCCACAGAGCAACAGCTATCTACAAGACATGCTGGTAGAAGCAACTGATGCTGCGCCAATTAATTCCTTCAAAAAAACTGGTTAAGTACTTGGTTCTGAATGGTTTGGGACAGGCTGGGGTTTTGGCGGGTGTTCTCCGAGAAAGGCAGCAGTTCAAATTTGAATGACAGAGACAGATAAAATATATCCTGGACTTTGTCTCAATCACACCGGACAAATGGATTGTTTATGCAGCTCGGTGTCTGCTTGGCTCAGCTAGCAATATTCTCACCACGAGGTCAGAGGACTATGAGATTGTAATCTAGTCTGACTCTACCGTGCAGCACTTGGTTGAGTATTATATTGTTGGGAGGGGTTGTCCAGGGAGAGGAGAAATCAGACAATGTTTCCATTGTTGATCACCATCCAATGAACTCGGCTACAAAGAGAGAATGTTGGATGAGGACAGGACTGAGCTCAGCTGTGATGTTTTCCAGTGAGGACCAGCACGCTGACTCACACAGGAAGAAAAGCTTCTTGGCCAAGCTACGCAAGGGTGACTGTGAGCCATGCAGCTGAACTTCAGTAAAAATATAACAGTGCCTTCAGGAAAAGAAGAGAAAATTGGATAGATGTCAAAACATTATCCATTAATTTTGAGAATACACAAGTTACTTCAGCTTGTAGTTATTAATGTTGATGCATTCACTTGAAGGTTTTACTATTTCAGAAAAACATTGATTGGTTTCCTTTCCGAACCCTTCAATGGAAAGTCAGAAACACTCCAGACACAATGAAGTCACTAATGGCAAGTTTGTGAAAAGAAATACAGATAACAGATGAAGTGTGAAATTGATTTCTGCTTAATGAATGACTTATAGATTCTCTCACAAGTATAAATCAATATCCTACTGTAGTTTTATTCATTAACTGGCAAGGGAGCATCATTGGCAATAGCCTCACTCTCACTCAGCTGGAACAAATCAGTGTTTAACACATAATATGCACTGTCAAAAATAGCTTGATACTACAAGTCCACCAAGTGCAATATACCTTCAGGCCACACGATGCCACGCCCACCTTCCCTCAGTTTACAATGGGTTGTGAACCTGCAGCAATGTGCGTCAGTCTGGCTCAGTGGTAGCACTCTCGCCTTTGATTCAGAAGCTTGTAAGTTCAAGGGTCACTCCAAGCTGACACTCCAATGCAGTGCTGGGGGTGTGCTACACTATTGGAGGCACTGTCCTTTGGATGAGACATTAAATCACAGTCCCATCTGCCTGTTAAAGTGGACATTAAAGATTGTATGGCATTATTTGAGAAGAGAAGGGAGTTTCCCTAAGTGCCCTAGCCAACAATCCCCCAATAAAATTGGCTGTTTGTGGGACATTGCTGTGCACACCTTGGATCCCAAATTCACCCTCTGTGAAGCACTTTGGGAACAGCTCCCAACATGAACGGTGCTACATCAAATGTAACAATTATTATTATAACATCATATCGTAGGTAAAGAAATGTCTCTCTCCTGTTTACAAGACAAAGAGCAACTGACACCTCTCAGTGAATTCATGCCAGCTACGCAATCACTGGACTCAGATGACAAGCATGAACTGCCTGAATGTCATCTCCACAGAATATGCCATTTTCTGAACCGTTTCATTAGATTATTAGAATGTTCGTGCTTTCAGCTCCCCTCTCAACTCTCTACTCCCTCCTCGCTCCCTCCCTTCCCTCCCCTCACCCTGACCATTTCCCCCCTGCTCGGGTCCCGACCCAATTGTCCAGCGCCTTGGGACGTCCTCCCGACGTGAAAGGCACTCTATAAATGAAATATTGTTGTTGTTGTATTGGCTTGCATTGAATTATTAGTTAATCAAGAGGACTTAGCTATCCTCACAGAATACACTGTGAAGTGAATTGACTGTATATTTGTGGGCGAAATAATATAGGGAGGTTGTTTATTCGGTGCTCCGTGACACAAATGATCAATAATTTTCAGGTTGAACCTTTTTTAAAAAAAACAGCATTATACCCCAAGGTTGATTGTCCACACTTCATACAAAAACATTCTTATGTGAGTAATTGAAAGCTAGAGCCAAAGCATTGGCATGTGAATACTAATTAATAACAAAACAAGCTGGTGATCGCATCCTGTTGTAACCAACACACATCTGTTTCCGAAATTTGGACTCTGGCTTTACTAATGAAAATATACCCAGAGTCAGTTTTCCCTGCTGCACAGTTGTTATCCTCCACCTTTCTTCAGTTACTCAGCATTCAGTGATCGTTTCCCTCAGCAGGTCTGGACTTGGATACACCAGTATTTTGCAGGAGACACGTTGACTTCATAAGAACAAGAGCCTTGTTTGTGTGTGCATGTTCTTTTGGCAACTTGATCCATTTTTAATCACCGACATAGTTCCATAATTATTTATAATACTTAATCCGGAAAGATTTCTGAGATCTAAAATGTACTATCATGAAAGCCTATGAAGGAGTCCTCTGGATTTGAAGACACTGGATATTGAATCCAGGGAATTATTATAAACCAAATGTAACGCACATCATATAGAGACAGAACACATTCTTAAAAAAGCTGACGAGTATAGTACAAAAGTTTTAATTTAGGTAAAGGTACTAATAGGTTGTTACACATTATGCTTCAAATACTAAGCATAGTATTTCTTTAAAAAATCTTGACTTGCAACTGTATCATATTTTAGCTTGTCTTACCCCCATCCATAGCAGCATCCACAGAGTCGTACCTTAATAAGACAGACATCACTTCTTCGAGTTTCTCCTGGTTCATTGAAGAAACAAATTGCTTTCACTGCTGGACCTGATGATATACGCCTGAAAATGAAGCGTTTTAGTACATTTCTTTGGGTATGTAGCTTGGAAAAGTCATTTATCTCATTCATCATCAAACTGACTAGGTGAGTTTGATGTTTGTATTCCAGTAAAACCCAGTTCAATTGTTTTAATGTCGAATGTACATCAAGTGTCAGGCTGTGATTGAGCTTTGTCCAGTTCCATTTCATAGAGTTGATAATTAATTGAAGGCAAGTAAAAGCAAAAAGTTTTTATGTGGCCCACATTAAATATTTAACTGTAAATACATTGAGGATAATTGGGAGTTGAAGAATGGATGCACAGATGTGGATTAACATCAGGTAGAGAATCTTTCGCGGAGCTCATCCATTACAGTAACTGACCCATCTAAAAGCTGATGGGGAGCTGGCTTTTTCTTTACAAACCAGCATTAGTTGGGTTTTGATCTGTTTGTTCTATGGTGACCAACAGCACCATTGAGTGATAAACAAATACTATACTTTCTACAATTGAACTAACGTGCTTCCTTTTCCTGGTCTCATATTCTGCTTTCACTGACATCTGAGAAAGGGAGTAAAACAATATGCACAGTGGTTTGTTCTTATGTTATTGGACTCTAGACTGAGCACCTTACCATGTTGGTACTGGACTTCCATTTATTCAGGACTGTCAAGCAGGAAATTAAGCAACATGTTTCAGCTGTATTAAAAAGCTATTGTTGGTACAAATGAATAAAGCTTTCTGTTAATAACTCCAAATGATGAACAGCTCATTGTGATAATCAATGTAATGCTAGAGAGAGTGCTACATTGTCAGCAATTTTCAGCATTGTTTTTTCTTCCCTAAACAACAGCAAGATTAAAAAAAGGAAGTAAGTGCCTGTGTCAGTCTCACCCATTTCACCTACAAGAATACACAGCCACAACACTTTACAGTAAATTCAGTGAATCTCTTTGAGACATCTCAATGATGTGAAAAGGCATTAAATCAAATGCAAGAATTTTATTATTATTATTATAAATAAAGTCCTTAGGAATTGGAGTCTGGACTAAAGGATTATATTTAACTCGACTCTCTTCCCCCTCCTCGCTCCCTCCCTTCCCTCCCCTTACCCTGACCATTTCCCCCCTCCTCGCTCCCTCCCTTCCCTCCCCTTACCCTGACCATTTCCCCCCTCGTTGCTCCCTCCCTTCCCTCCCCTCACCCTGACCATTTCCCCCCTGCTCGGGTCATGACCCAACTGTGCAGCGCCTTGGGACGTCCTCCTGACGTGAAAGGCGCTTTATAAATGGAATCTTGTTGTTGTTGTTGTTGTTAAGTTTCATGGCAGTGATTTGTCCTGAAGTAAAAAAGACCAGGAAGATAATTTAACATTTTTGTCCAGTGTAAACCTTTCAAACAACTATCTCTGATACAAACTATAAGTGAATGATGTCAGATACTGAGACTATTTTTAAGTGAACAAATATCATCTTAAATTTAGTAGGAGAATTGTGTATTTATTGTGTAATAGCAATGAGATGAATGAATGGCATCTAAGTCACCCAATAATAATCATTTTGGAAAGCACGACAAATTCTTTCAGTTGTAAAACTAAAGAGTGTGTGTCAAACAACAAAAGTGAGCAAAAGCATTGCAAAAAAAANTGTAAACTGGAAGATGAGCAGGTTATTAGTGTCAGAAATATAAAATGAATGGTAGGATAACAGGGAGTAACAAGTAAAAGTGACCTCAACTTGCTGTCAGATGGAGAAGCGAGGCATCATTTCTTTGCACATCTGCTTTGTTAAATATTGATGTTTTGAATTTACTAGCTTCAGGCGTTGGAAAGCCTGCAAGAACAGGTACGTGTAAAACATGACAATTAATGCTGGTTCTGCCTCAGGAAGCCATTTCTAAGGCAATTCTGATGAAAAAAATAGAGTGACTGGTGGGACTGGCATTTCTGAAGCATTCGTTGCTGTTTAAGTAAGCACTGCTTCCCATCTGTACTTCTTGCAATTCAGCCTAAAATATATACCCCTGCAATCACATTCTTGGGAAAACAAAATGAATCAAATCTGAAGGAAATAAAGAGCAGGAACATTGTCATTGTCAGTAACGTTTCTTAGCATTTCAAAAGGAAAAATAAATGGCAAAAACCTTAAAGATATACAGATGAACAGAGTGAAAGACATAGTCAGAATTCATAGGTATAAATGAAGGAATTGTAATTCAGAGTGCAGGAAAAAGAAGTTATTTTGTTTTCCATGGGGTATGCTTTTTAAAAATCAATAATGTTGCATTGGGCAGTTCTCTGGGATTTTGACAGCAGAGGCTAAAATGTAGTGATCTGAAACAGGATTCCTTCAGTAAGGAAACCAGAAGTGGATCATCCTTTAACATAACTACTTCTGGTCAACAGAAGGAATTCTCACTCGGATTCCTCAATTTAGGGATCCTGTATAAAATTGCAGCCCTTTAGATCCTAGAATCTCTCTGCAGTAGCAATCAGTTCAGCCTGACCCTTAGTGTCTCTCAGGCAATGCCAAAAATAAGGTGAGAAGTTCAACACTTAGAATTTTCTGTGCTATATTTTTTTTGAAAATTACTAAACATTTTATCTTTTTTACCTATTGATGTTCTTAACAGAGTTTGTGGAGGGAGACGGCCACATGAAGGACAAATTGACTTTAAATGATGTAAAATGATATTGCACCAAGCATTTGAAAACATAACTTAGATACAGGATCAGATCAAAAGTTCTACATAGGACACTTTTTTGTCCCACTAGTAGCTGAGAGAGAGGTGGGTGGAAGGGAACAATTACGGTTTCTGTAAGCAAACGTACTAGACTTCAATAGTGCAGATGCAAGTATATTGTATTATGGAATATTATGGAGATGTTTTTCGACTCTTCAGGTAGTCTCTGTGCAAAACTTTCTTCAAGACAAAAGAATGGGCTGGGTTTCATGTAGACCTAAGGTGTAATTAGTTCATAATCTCTGAATGGCTTTCCCCCTACCCAGAGAAAATATTTCTTATTTTCTTCTGATCAGTAGCAGCGTAAAGACTATAGTGAACTTTATGGTCGGCCAACAAAATACATTTTCTTGACTTACAGCATAAATCACTTCCAGCCCACAGGCCGGATGTTGGCCACCACTGCTATAGGTAGTGGGATTGAATGAACAGCTTTCTCTGAGAGTCGGTGCTGACTCAATGGGTCAAATTGCCTCCTTCTGTGCTGTGCATTTCTATGATGCTATGCATACCTGTTGTTAGATTGTGCTGATATCCTCCTTCAGAATGAAAGAATCCTTCTAAAACAATGAACCATTTGATGATTGGAATTCATTGGGAACACTGGGCATAATCTCATTGCTGAATGTACCACTTACATAGGCTTTACAACAGCACCTGTGTCTTCTGAAGTTAATATAATACACCATCAGCAGTGAGTATGTGCTCTGGCAGAAACGACATGCTGCTAAACTACATGCCCCCACAGATCCATACCAGGTTTATAATAATAATCATTCCCTTTGATATTATGGCTTTCACATCAGGAAGAGATTTTAAAGAGCTTCACAAGATTTACTGTAAAGTTTAATGAGTGAGTATGCTTTAGGTCGACGCGACAGTCTGTTATCTGTAAATTTTGAGGTGTTCGAACCTAAAGTCAAGTCAAAATGCCATATCAAACTTCAGAAGCGCGATCACAGATGCTATCAACATTTTAATCTGTTGGGGGCTAATTAGAAAGCGGAGTCACATTTTGTTGAATATTTATGTAGCAAAATGTTTAATTCTGACATTAACAAAATGAGAGATCATTTGAAAGTCTTATGTAAAGAATTTAGTGAAAACATATTAAATTATAAATGTTATATTTACGTCAGCAAATCAGCAAGATGCACATCACTTGCATGATGAAGTATATTAATTCTTTGGTTTCTTTAAACAGAAAAAACAGAGATTAGGTGGTGCATCATGTGAGCAGTAATCTGTCTTCACCACTGGGGATTGGTCTTCAATCTGGCCCAAAGATTCCCCAAGTCGGATGACGTATTTCCATTTTACTAATTGAGAAATTATAATAGAAATTACTGCATAATAATTCAAAGCCCCATAATAATTCAATTGCTAAGGAATTTCTCCACTTATTCTCATGAAAAGCATCTTTCCCTCAACCACCTCTTCTCCACCCAAAGGTGTTCCCTGTGAGGGTAATGACCCTTGCAAAGACAAAGGACAGAGTGAATGCAGCACCAGAAAGGAATTCTGCACTGGAGCAGTCTCAGCCAACAATTAAAAATAGAAATGTCATAATAAAGAGTAATAACACATAAACTAGAACCAGCAAAATGGGTCAGAGACCACAGTGTGCAGTTTATAAACCAAATTAGAAAAAAACAGTTAATGAACCAGCTAATGCCTCGATTTTAACATTGAGAAAACAGCAATGACCTAAAACCAGTTTTCAAACACAGTTTTCAAACTTAAGAAGCCAGGAACTATGTGGGCTACTGATCTTGAGGTACACATTTTGGCACATTGGTTTGTGAAATACACAAGGTACACAGACCGCAACAGCTGGAGACCAACTGGGGCTCACAATACAAGATATTAAGTATCATTTCCGAATCTGTTTCTTTGACAAGAGAGAAAAAAAGTCAAAAGAAAACAAGTGCTAGTGAACTACATACTGGTGCTGAGTTTTTGCATAATAATAATGATAATAATAATCCTTGCATTTGATTTGGCACCTCATCACGCCTTCGAGACATCCCAAAGCGTTTCACAGAATAAACTGTAAAGTGTAGTGACTGTATATTTTGTAGGCAAAACACGACAGCCAATTGAGCACAGTGGTGTCCCACAAACAATTGTGGATTTACCCCTGGCAAAGCGATCTGCCAATCGACTAACAACCGGGTTCCTACTTACTGCTAGGTAAACAGAGGCGTGTGAAGTAAGAAAACTTGCCCAACGTTTCGCCCTGTCCGGGAATCAAACCCAAGTCCTCTTGCTTGCGAGGCGAGTGTTCTAACCACTAAGATACAGGACTGAGTTGCATGCAAGGAATTTTTGTTTACTTCTTCTATGAGCTGTCAGCTGGATTACTTGGACCAACTCTAACATGATGTCAACCTTGAGCAATGGAAAAGGCAACAATATTGTGCAAGTTACTGCAGTGTGGCAGCAAACCATCCCAGTGTTGCTATTGAAAGCACAAAATAGGAGAAGTTTTCAGCAGCAATGTAACTTCCTGACACGGGCAAAGCTTCCAACACTTGCACCTAAATAAGCAAACCCAAAGGGTTTATGAGCTAACCTTGAGGTGGACTTAGACAGCAGTTCCGGTGTTAATCCATCCTTACCAACAGCAGTAAAATTGAACTTCAGTGTGGCACTTTTATTTTTTCTGAAGACCTAACTGGAAATATAGCAGCTATCAGGTAATCAGCTTATCATGTTTCTTTGTATTAATTAGTCTACTGTTGTATAAATTAATCAATCAATTCCTTACATCGAATTCCCCAAGAGCCCTCAGGAGCAGAGAGTGAAATTGGCATTTGATAAATATTGCTAGTTTGCTTTGAATCTGACATACAAAAGATTATCCATATGCCCGTTCAATGAATGCAATTGCCTACTGTAACTTGAAAGGCATTAATTCAATCCAAAGCATCAAAGGCTATCATTGATGCTCAAGAACATTAGCCCCAAATCTGTTTGCTTCTTACCAACCCTCCTGTCACAATTCATTTTGTCACAATCTTCACTTCACAGCAGCTGCCGTTTTGTTCAATATTGCCTGTGTGAACAATGAAGAGAATTAGGTGCCAGTTAGAGATTGAGTCCTTAGTCACATTACTACAGTACTAAACATAACATCTTTACCATTGGAATGTAACATTCTACTGCAGTTTCAACCTGCATGTTTTGCACAACCTGCGTGTTCAGCATTCAGTTTCTTTGGTGTACCACAACGATTCTTTGGTGATGTATCTTTTCATTATATCTGTGCCTAAAGATATCTTAATTTTTATAGTTATGTAAACACTCATTTCTTTAAGTTAGGGCAAGAGAGTTAAGTATGTGGTGTTTGCAAAGCATTTACAGGAGCTGGGATACTGCAGTGCTGGTTGTTTTGCCTTTGTATCCATAATTTTCCCCTTCATTTATCTATCACCATTTGGCCTCACCAGCTAACATGTACACAATGAAGCCTTAGCATGGACTTCCATGGACAAAAGAGTCATTTGAAAGATTTCCTTAAAAAATAAACATAACTCTTTATTTTAACTAGTTTAAAAGTGACTGAAAACTACTGCCAAATCAAATTGTAATTTTGCATTGTGGGCCCAGAGTTAATTCTTCGAACAAAACTTTCATTTGAAAGTTATCTGAAACAATTAAGACACAGATAAAAAGTTCAACAAACAGGAACAAGGGAATGGTGTGTCCATTCAGATCTTACTAAAAGTATGATACTTTGTGTATTTTGTAAACCAAATTCAATTTGAAAATATCCAAATTGTTACAGTTTTGATCAGTTGGGCTTCTCTTTATACCCTCTGTCCATACCCTTTATATCCTCCCATTACATCAGGTGGCTTCGGTTTGGAGATTGCATTCTGTGGTGGAACCAATCGAACCAGGTATTGAGAGGGTGGGTGAATGGGTGAATATTATTGTCTGACAGTCATCTGTAGCATGTGTCTATTTCCTCTGGTGTTGCATGTGGACAGTTAGGGAAATGTGTCACCACTCTGATTATTTTTGCAGACTCACAGAGTTGGATCAAATTTTTACTATTATCAGAGTACAAATGCTATAGCATTTGAAACCAGAAACAAATTTCAATTTCTCATCCCTAATATTCATATTCAGGACACATTTTCCTCAGCTAGTTTGCTGAATAGTTTTGAGATTTTTCAGATAATCTCTATGCTCAACAAGGTTTAGACTGTTGATCTGTATTTGTTTTAATGAGTAGAAAGCTTCCCTGTATTATTTTGAAGGGATTTCTATCACTGTTCAGCACATTTTCCAGCAAATTAAATTTTTTTTCTTTTGTTTTGTTTTTAGTTCCTCACTTTATATTAACCAATAAACCTAAGGAAGACTACTGATTTCTATTCAAGAGAAATACTGCAGTGCAATGTTTCTAAACCATTTTCCTTTCTTTTATTTACTCCAGCCAGAGATAAAAGACACTTTCACCCAGCTGGTTCATTTATCACTGCTTATCTTGCAGTTTTGGTCATTTCTCTGTGCTGTCAGTCTATTGGGTAATAAATAGCAGAAACCCAATTACTCTCAACCTGGTTAGGATGTGAGAAATACGTTGCAATTATATAATCTCTCCAATTCTAAACAAATACTGCAAAATATCGCTGTCCTGGGACGCACTTGGTGCAAATTAGCTGCCTACACAACAACATTTTATCTTATCCTCAATTCTATTATTTATTTATTTCGGAATGATCATTTCATTATTTAATGTGGGTGCTGCCTAGCTCGGAGACATAAAAGGTCCACCCCAGCAGTTTTAAAGAAAACATGGAATGTCTCTCCTTTAGTATTCCCCTCCCAATCCAAATGTACGCCCCAAATTCAATCTAAATGCTCACCTTATTGATGCTCATGGACATTGCTCGGATTAGTCACCATCTCTACCTTTATGTACAAGAAAAACAACCATTGCATTCATATATCGTCCCTCACACGGGGTATCGTCTCAGAACACTGATTTTATAAACCACTTCAAAACATGTAAATACACGAAAGATGCTGTATAACTGGAAGTTACTATTGCTACGTATAACATCAATACTCCTCTCTTCGATAGGGCAACATTTGAAAATGAAGCATTCTAACAATTTGATTTTCACTCTTATTGTCAAACCTTATGTGACTATGGCAGCCTGAAGCACTGAATTTAGAAAGCTAATGAAGGACTCAGGTCCCAGACTCTCTGATGGTAAAAATACAGAGGATATTTCAAAAGGCAAAGAGTAATAACAAACTGTAAAAGTTGCGGTTTAGCGGAATCTAACTACCGATCCTTGGCTCTAACGCAATAGATGGTATGTCAGACTCGTACGTTGAAGACAGACATCACACACTTAGCAAAGACAATCCGCCACAAATCCCAATTCTACCGAAGCCAAAGAGCTGAACAATTCCCTGGGGATCAACAGCAGAGTGAAGGCGATTGCTGCTGCCTGCATGGTTGCCAAGAAAGCAAATCCAGGCAGTAATAGATTTATTGTTGTTTCTAAAAAGGCAACACTTGGCAAGCATCAAATGTTTTCCCTTCACTGTATTTGCTTGACTTTTCCCACTCTTGCTTGTTATACAGCTCGTAAAAAAAAAGGAGTACGAGGGATATATCAATGTGATGCCTGCTGCAAACGGTTTCTACCTACTTTAAGATGTGTAGCTTGCAGAAAGGCAATTTAGTGGAGTGTGAAATAGCAAACCCGCCTCAGTGTGGGTCACTAATAACAGCGATGGAAGCGAGAATCTGTGTTGCCATGGCAAGAAAACAATTATATGCTGCACCTCGTAGTAGAGGACTATGTTTGGACAGTGAATATTAATCAACTTATTACATTAAAAAAAAGGATCCATTTTTTTTAAAAAAAGGTCCTTCAATTCCAGAATCCTGGGTTGAAGGACCTCTTGTGCTGAAAGAAACGGAACGGGGTCCCTCTACCCTCTTGTTTCTGGACCTTAATTTTAAAAGAATGGGAAAAATGCACGAAAAAGGCTGCTTTCGGAATATCTTTCTCATTAGAATCGTGGCTTTTTTTGTGTTTCTGTAACGCGTACAATTTTAGCTTAAAACTATAGCTGCATCAGCTCATCATCAGCAGTGCCCATCATTATGCTCATATCCGCACCAATGGAAACCTGTGCTGTAAACAATCGCAAGTACTACAATAAAGTGCTCATTTTAGAATGGCAAGAGATAGCATTTGCATCACAATTGTGGCTATATAGGGGCAGCGTGGGAGAATACAACCCAACCCTTTAATTACAATGCACTTAACTGCAATGTTTCAATCCAGGAAAAAATATTCAAATGCAAATCACTAACTAGCTTTGTTAGTAACCCTAGTCTTTGTTTGCAAAGGAATGTTAAAGGGGTCAGCTTCAGCACAGGGATTCCATGCTGAAATTAGTGTGGAGAGTTGCAGATTAATAAACATGAATCCATGGAGTGTACAGCAGCCCACACACTATCCTATCAAATCTAGCTTCCAGATAATCTATAGAAAAAGGTTACCAAGGGGACTGTTGCATTTCCATCCTTGACATAAAACTAAATTGAAAACAGAAAACAATCTGTGTGAAACTCAGGCTGCGAACGGCAGGCTAACTGAACCATAGAATCTGTAGCTGAAGAATATTCTCTTCATCCAATTGCTTTGACTGATTTTTAAAAAATACATCCTAGTAGAATACTTTCCTGTTTCTTTAGAGATTTAAATGATGGTACTTACTTTTCCTGTGAACTTATATGCAATGAGTATTTCTCCAGACAGCATCATTATTTTTCTTGGGGGTACGGTTTCACAGGATTGCAAATCACCGTAACCTAAATTCTGATAGTCTCACTGCAACCTCTAATGGAACTGAATACAAACCACAAAGGCTGACCCATGTTCAGCAATATCAGTTTTGAAGACTTTGAGGTTAATGCAGGTTTAGAACAGAGATCATGCGAAGCTCAGTCTGAATTATCAATGATCCATAGGAGCCTCCTATACAGATTCAGCACAAACGTATTTAGTGCAACACCGAAATGTCTCCATTATCTGGTAAACTAAACATTAATCTTAATGATTTCATAAAAAATATCAGCTGCTATACACAATGTGCAGAAGTTTCTTTGTAAAAGAGCTGCTTCATGAGTAATCTTTGTTCATGCTTTCCTGTAAAATTTCTTCATGAAATATTGTAGACATAATTATTATTTTCCTTCCTAAGAAATATTGTGCCTTCTTCTAAGCTTGGCAAAGCTCGAGTGTTCTGCCAAAAAGATTGTCCATCTTGGCTGTCATTTCATGACTTCATTGCTGGTTTTAGACAAAAGAATGAAATGTATAAACATAAGTTTTGTTTTGCGCTGGTGTATCTGATATACTTTGGTGATTTGAAAGTGAAAATGCGCTATGCAACTTGCTAACTTGAGGCATTTTATTGAGGTGAAGCACTTGGTAGAATACATTTTTTGCACTGTACACAATTAAGATTTAAGATAAAAGTGGAAATAATTGTTAAAAGTAGTACTATAGTTTTATCACTTAACATTTAAACAAAATGGAATTGGATGTTCATAGTTTGTATAGTATCAGATAAAATTTAAGTTATAATAATCCTTGTATTTGATATAGTGCCTTATCATGTCTTCAAGACATCTCAAAGTCCTTCACAGAATATACTGTAAAGTGAATTGACTGTATATTGTGTGGGCGAAACACAGCAGCCCATCGCACAGCAATGTCCCACAGTCATGAATTGAGTGACTAAATTATTATTTTCTTAAAATAATTTTTTTAAAAGGAATTATTAACCCCAGAAAAGCGATCCACCAATCACCTCATGACCGGGTTCCTGCTAGGTAAACATGGCATGTGGATTAAGGAAACTTGCCTACGGTTTCACCCTGCCTGGAAATCGAACCCAGGTACTCTTGCTTGCTTGGTGACTGCTCTAAACACTACACTGCAGGACTCCACAATTGCTATTTGTGAAATGAGTTATCCTTTCTCAAAGTTAATACTTGGATATTTTGAAGTTACCCAGTAAAGGTCATATCTGACAGATCAGTCCTTGAATGCTGGGAGATTTCACATAGCAAAAAAATGTGCAGCCAACTGATTTTATACAGCAGACAATAAAAACAGCAGTCACTGTGGTCTTAGCACTGACATATGGAATTGACTTTGGATAGATAAAGATTATGCTTCATAATTACAAAAAACACCACAGAAATAAAGGTTATCCTTCTTCACTATGACAAGTCTGAATGTGAGAAAATGAAAGTCTATTTTAATCTTCGATGTTTTGGTAGGATATTTTTAGGTATTATGAAACAAAAGATATGAATTGGTACCATGTTTGTTGTTCCAGCTACTGGCCAAGAATAAAAGGAGAAAGTGATGCTGTAGGTACAAGTTTACAAACCATGAAATTTGCTTAGTCAACACTGAGTTAGTGGTAATTTGACCCATCAAGTCTGCACTGACTCTCAGAGCAAGGTGTTTAATTCAATCCCACTATCCTGCCTTATCCCTACACCCTTTCAAGCCGCCATCATTCATGTATTCTTCTACTTCCTTCTTGAAACCTACAATGCACTTTGCTTCTGTCACCTTATTTGGCAGGGCATCCCACATTTCAACAACTCTGAGTGAAAAAATAACAAAAACGTATTCCTTTAAACAATAAATATTTCAAATGCTTTCATATGACCAACTGGCATCAAGTGTAGTTTTCTTTTTAATCTGCCATTAAGGGTAGTTCAGAAATTTACATTGGCTGGGAAGGTCTCACACTTAAATACCAATTGGGAAAAGGATTGAAGGGGACCAAGGCAAAACAGGTGCTGTGGAGACCTTGGACTGGAGAGGGGGATAATCTTGTATGTGGATGAGAGGGAAAAAAATAGTTGTTTCAAGCTCCTATTCCTCCAAAAAACAGCTGCCTCACTGGATACGGATCCACAGAGAAGTAACTGCTTGTATGGGACTTGAATCCAGAGAAGAACAGCTGTGTGTGGAATGTAAGTCAGAGAGAGGCAGCTGCAATAACGGGAAGCCAGTTCTCATTGGCACTTTGCAAAAATCAAATGTGTTGCATTTGCCCTTTTTTCTTAACTTGATGAAATAAGCTCTTTGAGGGTTACATGATCTCCTACCTCTTCAATTGGCATAGACATTTCCCAACCATGTCGACATTTCCAGTGATACTTCCTTTGATACCTTGGTGGTTGTCATTTCATGCTGCTTCATCTCACCCAACTCAAACACGGCATAATTCGGAATAACAAATTTCATTCGGGCATTCCCTTTGTTCTCCCACATTCTTTTGTTCATGCTTCTAGATAGATGCATAGTAATCAACAAGAATCTGGAAGTCTTAAAATCTCCTGTTCTGCACTTTTCTGAATCTTTGTTTTCCACCTTCATACTCAAGACCCATCCTCATTCCACAAACCAACAATTCTGATACAGTTTCTTAGATTTTCACCTTGCGTTGTACCATCCCAGGTTACTGGCTACATCTTCTGACACAATACAAAATTAAACTTGTGTAGTATACTTCACACCGGGAGGACATCCAAGGCACTGGACAGTCAGAGATTTGGACCCAAGCTGAGGGTCAGGATCAGGTCGGGTGGAGAGCAGGAGGATGGCCGAAGGCTTGGTCGAAAAGGAGGGCTTTGAGATGGAGGCAAGAGAGGGAGCGAGCCAAAAGAAATGTGGGATGGAGTTCCATAGGTACACGACAAAGAGCCACAACAGTGGACTTTCATACCAATATCCTATCACAGTGGGAGATTGGGTGGATAGGGGAGGGCGGGGGGGTCGGGAGATATTCAGTTACAGCATTTAGCAATATCGATAAACACAAGAACAAATAAAAACAGATTTAAAAAGAACCAAAGAATAAACACAGAAGTACAAAACGTAATTTTAAAAGATACCCCAAATCAAATTGAGCTAAAGGAATTGCAATAAAATAAAAGATAAAAACTATGAGATATCAGTACTTTAAAACACGACACCTCAGCCTAACATTGTCAAGCGTCAACATAAACTTCATCCTGCAGTAAAACCCTGTAAAACACATCCTATCAGAGCTGTTTTGTTAGTTTGTGTTTCATTTATTTTACATGATAAGACCACCTTGCTTTGTTTTGCACAACTGCAAGTAATGCCTGATGTCTCCTTGCTGCCAGCTCCCTGCTGTGACAGGGAAGAATGAGGAGGCAAACAATGAAAGGACCTGCTGGTAACTGATAAATTAATAGGACCTACCAGAGAGAGCAGAGTAGAAACCTCCAACCATGCAGACAATCCTGGATGCTGGATTGTTTTGTTTGTGCGGTGACATTCAAAAATATTCACACAAATAAGGATGCATGTATAAAAACAAACAAAATGGACATTGAAGAAATTATGTTATTTAAAAATAATATTGGGAGAGTAATAGACATACAACAACATTAGCACAAAGTAGGAGGGGAATTTTTCACTGTGGTAGATGGTCAGAAAATTGCAAAATATTACATATTAAAATGAAATAGAGGGTCAAAGAAATTCATCAAATAGTTAGATGGGCATTCAATTGTTCTCTGTGTTGACATTATACATGTTTTCCCTGTGTGGCTACCTCGCAAATTTCTCTTAGTATTTTAAAACACTGGATTAGCATAACTGAAATGATATAGTACTTCCAGTAAATACAATACAAAAATCAACTGAAAGATGGAGAAGCTCAGAGAATACCCACTGATAAAATGTAGAATATTACCATTAGTTTTGCAGGTTTCAATTTACCTGGATGCTTTTGGAGATGGAGTTGCTCAAAGTTTACTGTATCATAGATTGAAAAGGCAAGCGGACTGCAGATGCTTCCACTACTGTAATAATTTGCAATGATTTAATTCCAATTTTCATTGATTTGTAAATTGGAAGGATGTCAGTAGAGTTTACTTATAGGAGTTCTATGGTATGTTCAGTGTTAATTCATTCAATGTGCTCTGTCTCATGCACCAAAATGACTACTTTCCTTGGGAGATTCAGCAAATCCAAAATGAATGCTTAGTTAAGCCATGAAAATTGTCCCAAGTGCCCACTTTGCAAATAAGAGTCCAGGCAGATTTCTTTCATGAGGTTCCGCAGCTCAGGGGGATTGAGTTAATACTTCATTTGGTGGTTTTTAAGCAATTTTTCAGTCCCCTTTTATAAACTTCAACAGCAAATAAACTCCTTATTGATGCCTCTCTACAATGAGGGCAAAAGTGAATAAATATGAGCAAAGCTAATTAAAATATCACAATCCATAGATGCAAAGTGACCAGCAGCAAATCGATCTCCTCCATGTGTCTTTAGAACAGAAGAATTATTGAACATCAGCAGTAAAAACATTCTAAGTGCCCAATAAAATTTAGGGTTGAAAGTCTGTTAAATATTGAAAGAGGATTAGTTGACTTTTCATTGTGTCGGTTCAGTTGCTCTCGGATCTCAGATCCCAAAGGAGGTGCACATCTTCTCTAGCACTGCCAGGCAAGTGGCATGCAAATGACAGGGTAGTTGAGTAACAGTGAGTAAAACTCTATAAACATTACACACACTTTCATGGGGTTAATAAAGTTATTACACATCGTGCCAGTGGAGAGTAGCTCCTAAGCACAAAACATAACAACTATTTGCACTAGTAAAAACATCAGAAAATAAAAACATTAGTGGATTAATAGATCATTTTATACATAAACAAACTTCTTGTTGGGAAGGAAAATAAGATATCAAATATTTTAGGCCATTTCACAGAAAATAATACCAATAAAACCATTGAATTCTCTCATTTTTTCATCATTAGAAAGCATAGCAAGCAAAGATATTGCACAAATAGTAACACATACAAACATTAAGTGACCACAAATATTTAAACAATTGAAATAATGGTAGGCTTATAATAATTGGTGAGACCATCAGTGTAATATGACAGTTAAACTGAAGTAGTTCTTTGAAGCTTGAGATTTGTATTCTCTTACAATCCTTGAAAAAATTTTGCGCACAGCTGTCCACCAGAGTCATAAAGCAATGACCAAGTCTCTCTGAAGCCTGAAGTCATTGAAGTGTGAAGAGTTTGTTGTAACTCAAGTACATAAGGTAGTTTGTATTCTTGGTAGGCTTCACCTTTCTCAATATCATTACGGCTGAGAATATTGGGTTTTGGAGAAGACTGCTATGAATTCCAAAGCTTTCTCGATGCTGCCTGGAGCCCCTCGACTTGCAACACCCCGCCACTTTGACGGATGGCTGCCTGTTTTGAGTGTATTTGTTAAAAGCAGCCATGCACCTCTTGGTAGTTGACATTGGTTTGAGCACTGGGCGATGTTATAGGAGTAGTTCCAAGCACTATACATCTCGCACCCTGAGATAGTCGGTATAAGATCATTAGAAGTGAAAGGTGATTCTGGGGTAGGGTTGTCAACTGCAGATTTCCAATGTTGATCAGCCAAGAGATGCTGGGGTTTGTTAAATTTGTACAACAAGTCCAAGATATGGCAAGATAGAAAGCCACCATTGCGATCACATCTACCTGCTAATGAGATCCAAACATCCTTTCTAAAGTATCTGACAGAAACACCATCACATCCAGAATGGCATCCAGATTTTGCTAATGTTGAAGACAGCATGAGACAATCTTAACAGGTTTGCCTGAAGATCCTCAGGAAAATGAGATTCCCATATTAGAGACATCACCACATAATGGACATGTTTGAGAACCAGAATGTGCTGTTTTGAATATTTGTATGAACATCACACTGTGTTGACAGATAGGTTTTTAACCTAGATGCTGGTGGGGTAATTTTAGAAAAAAATTGAGGAACAACTGCACTCTTCATCTTAAGGGCTTTGAAGTGGAGTCCTGTAGCTCAGTGGTTAGAGCACTCGCCTCGCAAGCAAGAGGACCTGGGTTTGATTCCTGAGCAGGTTGAAACGTTGGGCAAGTTTCCTTACACCACACGCCTGTTTACCTAGCAGTAAGGTAATAATGCCTTTAAAAAAATTATTCAAACCACAACTGTTTGTGAGACACTGCTGTGCACAATTGGCTGCTGTGTTTCACCCACAAAATATACAGTCAATTCACTTTACAGTATATTCTGTGAAGCGCTTTGAGACATCTCGAAGACGTGATAAAGCGTTACATCAAATGCAAGGATTAATTTTATTAACAACTGGTGTTGCTAGGGGATTAGGGAAAGAAAGAAAGCCAAGTCATACAGAGGCCAAGTTTTCACTCTGGTCAAGTAATAAGATGCCTGTCTTTATTAATAGTTTTAAAACACATGAGCCCTGTGACCTATCCAGATATCTGGGGGATGGAAGTGTTGGAGGTGCCATCCTTTGGATGAGACATTAAACCAAGATCTCTTCTGCTTATTCAGGTGAATGTTAGAGATTTCATGCCAATATTTGAAAGGAGAAGATAGTCTATCCTGGTTTCCTGGCCAACAATCATGCAAATAAAATTGGTCTTTTTGTGTGACCTTGCAATTTGGCTGTCATGTTGAAAAACAAATACACAGTCTCTACACTTAGAGTAAAATGCTGTGAAGCCTTTTGAGATGTCTCAACACATAAGGTACTATCTCAAAAGAATTAATATATTATATAATTCAGTAATAAATAAACCTCTCATAGACTTGATAGATTTGTATTCCTACGTAAGTCTGAAATACAGTCACAGATCTGAAAGAGAAGTCCTGGTGAGAGAAATTGTATTGAGCAGACACATTCTGGTTTTGAGAATCACTTTTCAGTGATTGAATCTTTTCAACATCTTTTTCTTGAGAGATGAAGGAAATGCTTTATTCTTTGAAGTGGTGATGTGAAGCAACAAAGATACTTTTGATGAGTGCAAGTTGTTCAAAAGTCACTGTGAAAGGAGGGTCAGAACTTATGGATATGTAGCATGGTCTCATAACATTGAGGAAATAAAGGAATTTTTGAGAAGCATACCAAAAAAATGAACTGTTGGCAAGAAATGTAGATATTGATCCTGACTCTTTGACTGGTCTGAGATGAAAACAGTGGCAAAGCTACGAATTTGAATTGATTGACCAATTCCTGAAGCAGAAAAGATTTTTGAGAACTTTTCTAACCCAGGGAACAAGAATGAGGTGACTGGTGATGACAGAAAGAGTGAAATTGAGTGGCTGGTCAGGATTTGAGGCTCTTAATCAGCATCAGTGGAAGATGATCGCTTGGATATATGAGATAACAGCAGCACATGCTCTGTAATTATCATCCTCTGACAATGTGGCTTTATCCTAATACTGTTTAGAATTGGGGTTCATCATGTAGTGTTTGTGTTCAAGAAGAGAAATTCTGCTGGACTGAATAGCATAACTTACTTCAGTCTACCTGATAGAGAAGTTTCTGCTTATTTATTGGATAATAATAAATAATAATTCTTGCATTTGATATAGCGCCTTATCACATCTTCGAGACGTCTCAAAGTTCTTCACAGAATATACTGTAAAGTGAATTGTCTGTATATTTTGTGGGCTGAAAAGTTGTATGATAGGTGCTGAAAAGCAAGCTGTTTCACTTACAACGTCTTTACGCCCTAGATTATTTTGGGTAGAACATGGTAGCCCATAAAAAAAAGTGGAAAATTCAAATAATCAAATTGTCATTTTCAGATTACAAATGCTAATTGCAAACATCACATATTGTTTTGAATTAATGTTGATATCATAAAAGCCTAGGTAGCAGACAAAGAACATGGAAGGTACTGTTTCATTATTCTAATTTTCCAACAAATACAAATATCACTTCAGATCCAATTCCATAGTGGGTGGTGTGTGTATAAATTTGTCAATCCAGAACAGGAGAATGCTAACGAAGCCAAGAACAGCCACGGTTCAAATAAGCATACCAAGCTTTGCAGTACAAACAGTGTTATAGTAAAGCAGATTTACATGTTGTTACACACCAATTACAGAAGTAGAACAGTTCTCGTGGTTTTACTTTGACTGCAATGTTTAACGGAACATGACCGTAAGTAGGGTCTTGGGACCAACAACATCCAAAGTGAGGTTTGGATCTAATTATAATTCTCATTCTGTTCTCCGAGGCAGTCGTCATCTATTCGAGCAACTGTTATTAAAGTTTAGTGTGAATCCAGAGAGTAACAGATCAGGCGGGACTTGGACAGCAGTTCTTTTTAAATTAATAAGTTTGTGGGACCACGAGGGTATGGCTCAAGCAACAAGTGTGTGTGTGTACGGTTAGTTTTGCAGAACATTTCGAAAAATATTACGAATCAAGATTCCAATGTGATGCAGAATACAGATGGGGCAGAAGCAGTGGTAATAAAGCCACTAGGGGGCAGCTATGGAATAGGTTACATCTTGAGAAGCCTGAAATAGTACTGAAAATCTCCTTAAAAATACTGCAATTATAAAACAGACTGAAAATTGAAACTTTTGACCTTCATTTATTTAAAGGATTCCTTTTTGTTGTTGTTGTTGAGCCCATTGCAAAAAATCAAGGGAAATCAGCTACAATTGGGTCCTAGTTCTGAGTCTTGCTGCTATTGTCCCCATTTCACCACAATTAAAACTGTTAGACATGCATCAGCTCTTGTCTGTAATTATTCACATTTAAACTTCTGTCACTTTCATCTTGTTTGGAAACATCACCACACAGAACCTGTAATTAAACAAAGGCTGCTGCAGGCAATCTCAGGCATGTTTCGTGTGACTGTAGGAGGAGATCTCAGCATCTCGTCAGCAGTGAGCTCTCACCTTCTAATGAGGTTGTAGTTAGTTAAGGGATCTCTGCTCAAATGTCTCATCAAAAGAAAATCAGACCAGCCAGGCCAATCGCATAGCAATACGGCTCTAAATTCCATGAAAACGCTGCAATATTGTAATAGCACTTTTTTTTTGACTCCACACTAAGCATTTTCATCATCTATTTCTGAAAATGCATGAGGTTAATGTCAAGGACAAGGCGCTACGTTATATTTCACGGTCATTGTATCCATTTGTGGAGCTGATGAGGTAATCTGCAAACAATGGTTAGTTGGATATTATTTTCATGTACATAATAATACACAATAATAATAATATAAAAAATAAGCGAGCAGACACAACCTGTTCAGCAGTATTTGCACTAAGTTTTTAATTTGCAGGATTAAGAAAAAAATAATAAACTTGCATTTGTATAGTGCCCTTGACATAGGGTAGACGGCTGAATGCTTTACACAGATGGGATTGGACACTGAGCAAAGGAAATAGAGGAGGGAGGGGTGACCGTAGACATATTCAAAGAGGTATAATTTGAGGCAGGACTTAAAGACAGAAATATAGGGGGGGAGACAGTGGAAGAGGAGGGAGTTCTGGAGGTTAGGGATGTAGGAACTGAAGGCTCGGACACTGCTGGTGGCATAGAGAGGGCAGAGGACATGTAGCAAACCCGATTCAGCTGAACGGAGGAATAGGGTAAGAGGAGATTGGGGAGTTAGGGATGAATTTATAGATGAATATTTTGTGGAAACATTAAATCTGAGAAAACCTCGCAGGAACATTGATAGATTATCCTCCTATAGCATTTTATAATCTGCTTCCACATAAGAATTAAAGTAGGAGAACCATATTCACACACAATATCTGGGGCTGAGAGACTGACCCATGTTCTGATATCAATGTTAAAATGGGATAGCGTTTACAGACTGCGTTAACATAGAGAGAATGAGATGCTATTGACCTCATGGGCAAGGCTTGAGTGGCTTTATCAGTGTCATGCTGACACATAGATGCATCACTTCTTTGTAAGATACTCCAGAGCTTTATTTTGTGTAATAGCTATATAAAAAAACACATTACGTAATGACTTACTCAACATGCGAGATTCTGTTTTCATCAGAAGTCCAATTTTATTTTTAATTCAGAATAGGCTGGATGGTGTCAGAATGGTTATATAAATCAGAGTTTATGTGCTGCATTTAATATATATATATTTAAGCACATACACGTATATATTTAATATATTTAAGCATATATACATATATATGCCGAGAATCTCTCGTTCAAAGAGGTTCATTCCACATTTATAGTATAAAAACTGTTTGATGTTATTTGAAATAATGTACGTGATTTAAAAAAATGTATAACCTACACCAAATGCTGATCATCAAAACATATCCTAGCGTTCGGCAAAATTTAACAGTGACATGGGCTACATTCTGCTATATTTATAATATTTTATAACTAATTTTAGCTACAATTTCCAGTCAGCATCAAATTACTCTTCATAATATTGCACCAGGTTACAGCTACCCTAAAACTTATGAAAAGGTTATACGTGCATAAAGAAAAGCAATTTAGGAAATAGTTTTGATTTTTTAAAAAAAAATATCCTTCTTTTCTGGTAACCCACTCCTAAGTTTGCATTGATCTATTATTAATCTTTCAGCCCCAGGATGCGACAACAAAAACTGCATGGGGTGTCCATCGTAACACCTGCTACTGAAAGAAATGGCCCCACATATAATGGGCACTGCAAAGTGAATTACCCCAGGCAGTAAACTCATCCTGGCCCTCCTGTGATGGTTATAAACTGCTGGAACTTTGCTCTCATGGTTTCTAACATCATCTGATTGCCCCTCAGTGGGATGGCTGTTTGCTTATCACTCTGGAGTATCCTGTATTCCAGATTTGGAGTCACAGAAACACTGCTTTATTTAGAATATCATTGAATGCGTGTATGCAATTCTTACTTGCATTTGGTTGGAACGGTTTAGAATTTCTCTTGCACTTACTTTTCATCCTGCAGTCTTCATTTTCGCACAGAAAGCATTTAAGATCGTCACATCTGACGTGCAACAGTTTCAAATGTGATCCCTTATCACCAGAAGAAGCACCTCAGACCAACTCGTGATAAACTCCGACGTTTAAGCTCTTTGCTTTTATTTTTTTTTTAAATTCCTACTCTCTTTTTGGGTCCATATTCTGTTATTGTGTGTGTGACTTTCTCATGATCCATGACTATTTTTCATCATATGATTTTCCTTGGTGGTTAGGTGGTTGTTTTTCCCCCCTTAAACCAGCTCCTATAGTATTTTGAGCAGCTCAGCTAATTGAAAAGAATCAAGGACAGATATTGTATTGGATGATTGCTTTACTCAGTAACAGGTCCGTTCTTATTCTGTCTCTCCACGCTTCCCACACACTTCATTTTCACACAACCAGCTAAAACATATTTCAACAACCTTTTCTATTCTGCCAATTAAAGTGCTGAATAAATGATGAGAGAAGACATGTTGGGACACAGCATCACATGGAAACGAAAGCTTTTTCTTGATGCTATTAGGGGTTGGAGCATTGGAGTTTTTGTTAAAATAAAGTTGCTTAAAGTACATTTCATTTAAATTTCTATGCTTTCAGACAAACTTTATGTCGCACAGCAAGGGATCGTCATATTAGACTGCGTTCATCTTGGATTTTGCACTAAAGTTACTAATTTATTGAAATATGAAAATGTAATAGTTTAAATATAATAAAATAGAAAAGGAATAATGGCCAGTTGATCTTGTTCAATTGAATTTCAATGCTCGTTTCAAGCTGTGCATCGCTCAACTATGTAAGTTATGGAATACATTTTCTCTTGCATATATAATGTAGTATAATAAACAAAATGAATATTGGAAGGCTCTCGTGGCAGAGCTAATTTTCTGCACTCTGCGTTTGCTGGCTGAGTAGAAGAAACCTCTGTGTTTATAAAGAGGTCCCTATACTTAGTTATCACTACAAGATGCACATATACAGGTATTATGATATCTTGGAAGCAATAATACAAGCTCTCAGATATTGAACAGAGGGAATGACGTTTTCATCTTCATTGAAATAGTGACTTCTGCATTAATGGGTGACTACATACGAAAAATATATAGTTTCATTCCTATGTGAAATTCATCAGTTGGCAAACTATATAATCAGCACCATCAGAAACAATGAGGCACATTACATCCCCTCAAAATATAGATGAGTATCCACAGAGAAAAAAAGTAAGTCAGTGCACTAATATTTCTGAATTAAACAAAACCTTATAAGCTAAAATACACAGATGATTGTTGTAGATCACAGTTCATATTCCTAAAATGTTGTGTCTATCCAGCCAATGTGGTTTGAATCATTTCTGGGCAAGACGCTTCATCTTCAAAATCAATGGCTTTCAAACACTAGGCACACTGGGAGTGCAACATATTTATACATTTCTTTGCTGGAGTTTGAAAACTATCAGTGAATAAAAATTGTGATTACAACAATGAGGGTCACAGTAGGAAACTAAAGAATAAACAAATACAATCTGTTTTTAGTTTCATAGACAATGTTCTGGATCACTGCTGTAGTGGTTGGCTAGTGAAAGTGCAATCTGATCCTCCAAGACTAATCCTCAAAATTAGCAGTGCTATTGCTTAGGGATCAGCCTACATTTCAGACGTGAAAAGCGCTATATCAAATGCAAGGATTATTATTATTATTATATTATCATAAATATTCCACGGATTTAAACATGTACTTCTCAGTTTCATTCTCTGCTGGCTGTAAATATCTGATACTGTGCCGAGTAAGTTTAGTGATCTGTTATCCTGCACAATAAAGTTGAGATCTCCATGTTCTCGCTTCTCCAAGACACTGCTTCCTCTGACTTGCTTTCTGATCACTGGGAGCTCTAACATAAAATGTGGATATTTACTTGTGGCCAAAATGCAATGACCATGGCAAAACAGAACAGGCAGCTACCAATTTTAAACCAATGCCAATTTGATGCAGGATTTGCTGCATGAAATTATCTGTAAGAAACCATCGTAATTCATAATAAAAGTTTCGATATCCTTTTACTTAATAAAAAGTATCGTATTCACGTGGAACAGTAAACCCCTGGATGAGAATGAAAATGCACCTAAATGCATCTATATCAAACTCTAGTGCTAAAATAGATATCAGTGATTTTTCACCAATCTTTATTGGATAAAATAATTTTGAGTTGGAATAGAACTACTTTTGCTGATTACATATAAGGCTTGTGTTGTACTGCACTGCGTTGAAGTCTGTGCAAAACACTAACCATCCAGCGCCTTGGGACGTCCTCCTGATGTGAAAGGCCCTAAACAAATGTAACTTTGTTCTTGCTACAAAGCTGTCATGAAATCAATGGTTTTAAAATGGCATGAACCACAAACCTGGCAGGAACAAAACAGAAAATACTGAGGATGCTGGAAATCTGAAACAAAAACAGAGAGCTAGGAAAACTCAGCAGGTCAGGCAGCATCTATGGAGAAAGGAAAGTAAGTCAATGTTTCGGGTCATGCTGCCTGACTTGCTGAGTTTTTCCAGCTCTCTCTGTTTTTGTTAAAAACCTGGCAGGATTGTATTCTAGCCCATAGTTCGAACCAAACTTTATTTTTTTGGCAATATATGGTTCACCTGAATTTGTGACTTATTAGTGGATATGTTGCTGTTTACTTCACTCCAACCTATTTCAGTGATAATGTGCTGACTATTTTTTTAATGACCGATGTATGTGACAGGCTATCACAACAATTATGGAAAACATCAAGTATCTCCAAAGGGTCTTATAAAATGACAATTTATTAAGCATTAAATGTGCTTCACAGCATTATTTACTGCTACAAGTTAAACACTCAAAGCACAATATTTTGTATAATTTTACTGGCTTTCTGTGTAAATAAATTTTGATATTTAATAATCTTTACATTTGATATACTGGCTTATCACAACAGTGAGACGTCTCAAAGCCTCCACAGGATTTTACCATAAAGAGTATTGCTTGTATATCGTGCAGTGTCCTAAACAGTCAAATGAAAGAACAATTTTATTTGGGGGGATGTTGGCCATGAGACTAGAAGAAAATTGCTTCTCTTTTTGAATAGTACCATGGGATCTTCAATATTCACCTGAATACACAGAAAACACTTTAGTTTTAATGTCTCATCTGGAGGTCATACAGCAATGCAGCACACCTCCATCACTGCACTGGAGTGCCTATGTGAGTTGAAGGACCTGACATAGGGTTTGAACTATCAATCACTTTTTTTGTTTGAACCCCAATCACTCCACCTCGCCCCCTCCTTAAAGTCCCGCCTCAAGACCCTCCTCTTCGACGATGCAATCGGTCATCACCCTTCCCCTCCCCTCCCTTCTCACTCCCTGACTTCAGCCCAGGTCTGAAATGCTATACACTGTCCAGCGCATTGGGATGTCCTGCTGACATGAAAAGCAATATACAAATGTAATCTTCTTGTTGTTGAACCCACAGCCTTTTGACTCAGAGATAAGAGTGCTACCAACTGAACCACGTTGCGAATGACTTATAACTCAATGTAACTGCTCAATGACATCATCCGTTAGCCATAAAAATTAAAATATGCTACACTGAAATAGATAATTACCTATAGTATCTCTACACAATACTCTACAGAGTAAAATGATATTTTACATTTGGATGAAATACAAATTAACTTCCAGCTGTAGTCTTATTTCTTTCATTGTGTTTCATTCATGATTTAAATATCAAACTCTTTTGCCTTCTTTTCATTTATCAACTCGTTTGTCTCATAACACTAAAATACATTCACTCACTTTCTCAAATTGCACATCCTCCTGTTAAAAATATACTGAGAACTTGCTTTCAATTATTCCTGCCTTTTGTTTAGAGAAAGGAAGAACTTGCATTTTTATAGCACTTTAACTTGTTGAAACATAACTTAGGTTAAAGTCTCAATCCAAAGATGTGAACTCTGACCTTTCCTGTATTGTACTGAAATATTAGCCTGGACTATGAGCTCAATCCCTGATGTGAGCTTCAACTGACAACCTTTTGACCCAAAGGCAAGAGTGCTGTAAACTGAGCCAGACTCACTCACCAGAGAACCTGGATTCCAACCAAGATAAAAGTATCTCCATATTTACAAATGTAAAAAATATTCAGTGTTTTCTTGAACATCCAAGATACAAGTGCATCCAGTCATGTGTGTAGCATGCCCATGTCATAAATTATATTTTATTGTGTTTGCCTTATGTTTTATTCATCATTTTGGCATTTTGCCTTTCAGAGATATTTTTTGACAGCTTTCCAACCAAGCTTTATCTCGGAATACTTTCATGTTAAAATCATAATCCTGTGTAAATAATAATAACCACGCAGCTAAAGATTGATGTTTTCCTTAATTATTAATTCCTAGATGTTAATATTTGTTATAAATTATCCTTGTTTATAAGTGGGATCTCAGTTATGTAATAACTGGTCACGTCACCTCTTTAGACCAGATATAAAGAGTATGTATACATCCAAAATCAGTCCAGCCAAAAAGGGTTCTATCACTGTGAGCTTTTGAAACAATGGAAACTTAACGAAAGGCTTTTGATTGTTTTCTAGTGTTCTTACTCCAAGGTAATCACCTTCCTACAGTGTAATCAAAACCGCTCTGCACATGGATATGGGATCCCCTGAATAATGATTATTTAATGATAATAAAAAACAAAAAATGTCACAACATACAAAACACAATTTATAAAAATCATTTTCTCAGCTTGTAAGAGGTGATGATCTGATTATCCCAATAGGATCTATCACACTGCAGGATTCATTTGCTGCCCTGATTTTATTCTTTTTCTTCGATCTGCTAATCTGTTTCGTGATTAGGTTGCAGCTCTCGTAGTATTGTCACATTGCAAGAAATTGCATATCTTTTAAAAAATTATTCCCTATCCCTGAGATGGAAGAAAGACAAAAATAATCAATATACTGAACAGGGTGAGAAATATTTTAAAAGAAATGACTAAAATACTTGCTTAATAGTTATCTTACTGCAGGATGTGTTTTAGTGAAGGCAAACCAGTGAAAATATTATTCATTTTAACAGGATAGTCCCATGTTTGTCAGAGTTTTGACAGCTGAGCTTGTGCTTGTGTACAAAACAATCATCATTTATCTAATACGTTGCATGGAATAAGCTTTAAGCAAACAGACCTTGTTTTTAAAAAAATAGTTCTCTGACAGATTTAAAATCACTATTAAAGGTAATGATTTTGGGTCTGTGAATTTAACCTGCTGGTTTTACGACACATATGAATTGTTAGCAACTCCGAACAGATGTCAAATTTATATGCTAAACGTTTCCAAGTGCCAAACTCCAGGCTACCAGATACCACTGAGATTCCATTGTGACCAGGTAAACCCATGCTTACAGTATGCAGCTCACAGAAACCCAGAATCTGGAATCAGAATCTAGTGATGGTATTGATTGCAGCCCGGTTGAAAGTGATGTGAAGTGCAAAGTGTAATCCCAATTTCTTGCGCCATTTCTCTATACTGCAAGAAGAGACGAGGTTCATCTACTCACAGCAGAATAAACTCAACATAAAAAGAGTCTTACACTGCCTCAATTTGATTCCCAGTCTGTGCAGGGTTACTGCATCTTAACAAGGGCAGCAGTCAATGTACAACAACAAAATTACATTTGTATCGCGACTTTCACGTTGGGAGGACGTCCCAAGGACAGTATTACAGTTGGTTTTAGCAAGTCTAGGCTGGCCCTGATTCCAGTCCTTATTCTTGTTTAATAACCCATACTACAATGTGCACAAATGTGGACGTTGGACAAGAACTAGATCAGGGTCGACTGTGATGTTCTGCCAACACTCACAATCCAGACACACACAGAAAGAATGATCACTTTGGGTGAAGAACTGAAGAACTGCCAGCACACACGGAATCGGCCAACAAAAAGCAAGTACTGTATTGTGATAAAGAGTACTGGCAATTATGTTCATAACTGAAGTGGGACTCAACAGCTTCAGCAGTGGGGAGGAGGGGAGCGGTCACACTAAAAATGTAGTGCACGAAAACCTCGGCTATCTGGACCAATGGTGGGAGATCTGGCTGGAATTTCTGGTTGAGTGGTGAAAAATGCTGGTACTGGAAATGTAATTGTTTGAATCCCACGAGCAGAATATAACATCAATTCACTTTACAGTATATTCTGTGAAGTGCTTTGAGACATCTTGAAGATGTGATAAGGCACGCTATCTAATGCAAGGATGATTATTATTTTTATTATTATTGCATATAAGCTATTTTCTGCTTGTAGTATTCAAACTGAGTCAAAGTGGATAACCCTAGCCACTGAAGGCTACAAGCACAGTGAGGCAGGGAGGGTTGTGCTAGAAGAGTTGGGCTGGCAAGAATCTACACATATGCAGACTCACGGAACTGTTTTTAAAATTTTCGCTTTTGGGCCCAGTCCGGCTTGGTCTAAATTCCGGGTATCTCGAGTACTGTATCCACTAAGTAAACATTTCAATCTCATAAGTCTCATGGGCTGCAGAGCATTTTTTAAAAAAATATTCCTTGCACAAAACCAACAGTTTAACGTTTATATAGTGCTTTTCACATCAGGAGGGCATCGTAAAGTGCTTCGCAGAGACGATTCAAGTGTAAAGTGTAGCGACTGTGTATGTATGTAGGCAAAGTTCCACCACTACCCCATCTCGGATTCTGATTACTACAACCTTCTAACTTCATTAAGTTATTTTCTTACAACATGAAAGTTCTAAAAACACACACTAAAACAGAGATTGACGCAGATTGAAATAATTACTTTGGCGTAGGTCTTTACTAGAAAACCACTTAGCCTCCTTCCCACCACTAATGTTATCTCTGCCCCTTGTCCAAGACTAACATGATATTTGCTTATTTGCTTTGGATCAACATGGACATTAATTTGCATGCACCTATTCGAACAAACATTTGATTCAGATTTGCTCATTTTTAAAAGAAGTCACAATTCCTCAGGAGAATTGTTTGGAGGTACCATGTTTTACAGTAATATGCTTTTAACAAACAAATGGCTTAATCTTTGTATTTTACAACTCATTTTGCTGTAAACACAGAAATTACTGGCAGCTTTTATCATAGGAGCTGTTCCAACCAAGACCTGTGCAACTGATGCTGGTAAAGTAGGCTGCCAAATAAGTAAAAGGGGTTAAAATGCTGGGAGCTAGAGGGGGAAAATAAATTAATTCATAATACAGTTGCATGCGATGGAGTCAGTACTTGCTAAGCGGTGACCTTGTTACAGAAACGTCTTCTTTAATGTGTACAATTTTAGGGATTGTTTGATGTGAACGGTACTGCAACTAACCGCTAGTTTATGAATCCATTTTTTTAAAAAAAATTCATACACGCGAAAATAACACTGAGCTTTCTTTTTCTCTCTCTGGTGGTTATTTCTATATGCATATATTTCGACAGCAACTGCTCTCTTCCTCTCCACTAATGCATCCATCATTAAAGCAGGATGCAGTCACAAGTTGCACCGTCTAAATGATCAACTCATGTTAAGTAACCTCGCTGCCGAATGGATAGTTCTCTTTCACACGTTCGGTGCTCGATTTAAATATACATATATATTGCATAAAATACAAACAGAAGCGAAAACCCACAAGGACAAAGTCCAAGTAGCTTATGTGCTTCATAATCCCGATATTTGGAAATCCAGACATTGTATAATTGCAACTTTAAGCACTTCCAATTGAAAAATAACAGCCAATTAAAAATAAAACGATTCTTTGGGAAAAAGGCAAATAGACTTATTTCTAGCAATTAAAGGCATCTGTGCTGATTGTGAGCAAACCTGGAGCTCTCCCTCCCTCTCACGCCTGATTGAAACCCCTCCCTGCTCCACTCTGAGGGCACACGGCTAAAAACCAACACAGAAATGCAACCACTTCTCTGCTGCTGTTGAATGCTGAAGGGGTTGCAAATGAACGTGACTTGTGGTTGTAAATAGATCATCTTTGATCTTATTCTATTTCCCCCTCCCCTGAAAATAACGTACACGAATGAATCATCATTCATTCATTTATATATTTATTGTGTGTGTGTGTGGGTGTGTGTATAAAAATAATAAAACTCCAGGGATGCGTGTGACTGTTCACAGGCATTTCCAAAGGGAACCATACTGGTCGGTTTTCTACGGTGTCTGTCGATGTGTATGTGTGTGTGTGAAGGCTATTGTTTTTCTACAGTGCATTTTCCAAACTCAGGGTCCCCTCCCACCCCACAAGAGAGAGAGAGAGAGAAAAAAAATACGCACTTGTTACGAAAACAGGACACAAGTAACACTTGGGGACTATCACTGAATATAATTGTATGGTGTGGGCGAAACGAGAGACAGTGCTGGAGCTGAGCCTCGGAACACAGCGGCTCGTTTCTATTCACTCTTTTGTCTACTGGGAGGAAAGAAAAGCCATGTCAGACGCATTTCTCTTTCCAGACCAGTTGCTCCCGAAATCTACTCTGTGGCAAGACTCCGGGAGTGAAAACACGACTTGCCTCTTCCGAAATAATTTATAAGCCCCAGTATTTACAATGGATAAAAAAAAAAGTTGCGACGAGAGTTAATGAATAACGAGATGCTAAATTGCCTATTGATTTAACGGAAAGAAAACGCAGTGGTTTTTTTAAAAAAAAGAAAGTGCGAACCTGCACTTTCGAAGTCGGGTTTCAATAGGATTGCGACGTGACATTACGTAACTGGTTATATAAGGCAGAGAGAGAGAGAGAGAGAAAAAAAGAAGTCATTATATAACATTCCTCCTGTTATATGGTTAATATTCCAATCTCGCAGACTACAAGGGCTCTCAATCCCCAGGAGCCTCGCCAGTGTACAGCACTCTGAAATGTGCTCACACTGAGGCTGAACCGATTAGCTGCAGCATCAGAGGGAGACGCTCTCTGTAGCAGCCATTGATGTTTTACTGTGAGAAATGTTGGCTTGTTATCCTCGGGAAACTGTTGAAAACTAATCGATGTGCACTTGGGACTCAGCGCTGCGGATCGGGCTGGAGCTGATGTGGTGCAGTGTGAAGCTGCAATCGAGACACCCTGAGATCAAGACGGTTGTACACAACACCCATTCCACGAGGGGTGGAGGTCGGCACATGCTTTTACTGAGTGGAGGGGGATATCTGTGCATCTGGAATATTCACATCATCAATATGGAGGGCTTGGGGGCGATTAGGTGGAATATTTAACTCTCTCACGGGGGGAGTGCAGTAAAGAAAGTTACCTTAATATTAAATATTTACTATAATATAAAGCAACACTGAATGGGATTCTCGGTGTGATGCCAAATAATAAATATTGCTTGCATTTGATGTAGGGCGTTTTGACGTCCAACGGTGCATCGGGGTTTTTTTTGTATAGAGTAGGGGAAAGTTGCAGTCAACTTGCACACAGCGATGTGTTACAAACAGTCAAGAGGTAAATGACCAATTGCTTTTTTTAAAAAAAAATCTGGCGATTGTTTTTAAAAGCAACGTGATAAATGCCTTTCTCTTTTCAAACAGCACTATGGGATTTTTAGTTTAACAGCTCATTTGAAGGATGGCACCTGACAGGGCTTGAACACACAACCTTTGGACTTTGAGGCAGGATTATTACCAACTGAGCCACACTGATACCCAACACACTGGGGTGTGATGATATAGTGTTACATATGTACTGTTTTTGAATGGTCTTTAAGCACTCCAAGGCGCTGCCCTACTTGAAAGGCGCTATATAAATGCAAGTTGTTATCTTAATTTAACATTGAATACATACACCGTCAATTGGATAAAGGGATGGGTGTATCTTGTTTGCTTGCACTACACAACAGGTTTTTGTTTCATCAAATACTGACAGTGCAACAGGATGGGGTAGATTGCTACTAATTACTCTCTACCAAGGGGGAGAGAAGTACCTGGGCCATGATCAGTTCAAAAGAAACTAAACAGTGATGGGGAGGGAGGGGATATTCATGCATTTGCTCCCTCCTGGAATCTGACATCCCCCCCCCCCTTCCCATGTGCTACAGTGATATATGGGAGACAAATCCTGTAACTGCTTCATGGCATTAATGGGAAGCAGCAAAGGGCACTGAAGATGTAACCAGTGGATAAAGCTGCCATGCTCAGGCCCAAACATGTAGTGGAAACAATTAGTGGGCGTGCATTTGTGTTAGAGGCAATTAGCAGTGCAACTTGGTTCTGAACCTCACTAACAATGTTAACTGCAATATTCACTATTCTGACCTAGCATATATTTTGGAGGATATGAAATGTTACTTTTGTCCCCATTTATACACAGCGGTATTGCTTCCAGCAGACAATTTATATACTGCATTTATCACTTTGTTAACAATGGCTTGGGAAGATGGTCAATATGAGAGCTGATTCCAGAGTACTGGGCATGTGCACAGTTCTAAAATCAGAGGTCCTGTTAAAGTCTTAGTTAGCCTGGAAGACTTTTTGTTATCAGATTAAAGAAGTTTAAACAATTTGGCTTGTTCTTAAATTTTAAGGAAAAAAATTACCTGGCAACCGTTTCGCAAAAATGCAAGGATTTACATCCTTAGACCAGGTGCAATTTCAGATCCTAGGAGGCCGCAAGCCAATTTAAACAATGGAGGGCTCCCTAATCTTTACATGGTATTAACTTCGCCCACAAAAGATAAGGTCAATTCACTTTACAGTATTTTTGGTGAAGCGCTTTGGGATGTCTCAATGACGTGATAAGGTGCTACATCAAATGCAAGGATTATTATTAAACCTCTCTGCTCCCTAGGCCTCACCGATGCTAACAAGTGTTTCTCCAACTCACCATTCATTCCTCAAGCATATTCTTTTCACCCACATTCTAAAGGTCTATGATTTTCTATCAATTTATTAGCGAAAGGTTGATACGAATTGTTAGGGTTCATTTATATGTTCCTGAAGCCTGAGACTTCAGTATACAATAGACTGTATCAGATACACTTGCCAGTCACTCTACCACACCCCATGATTGGGATCTAACGAACTTCTTTCGATTCGGGGGGGACGGACTGAGTACTAACCCTTTTGGCAATGCGCAGTTCCTAATCTTGTTTCCAGTTCAGTGTAGGACTCCGTCTGTCCCTCTCACCATCCGATGACTTTCACAAAATCATGGTGTGATGGAGTTTCCCAGCAGTGTTGGGTGGCTGGGGTCGGTTTGCACTTCGTCCGATGGCACAACGTGCTTTTTGGGGGGAGATAAGCTGATGCGGTGCCGAACTCGGTTGGTTAGTCAGTCAGTGTAAGAACAGAGATCTCCAGAAATGAGGAACCTAAGGTCTTAACATAATACAGTATAATCCCCTCTTTTCCCAGTGCATCATGTGCTATGTGTGGCGAAGAGTCATCTCCCAACAACTGCCAAGATTCATCTAATTGGCAACAAAGGCTTTGGCTGAAATAACCAACACCGATGAGCATCGCTGTCTAATGAGTGTTCCAGGGACTGCCGAGTGCGTCAAAGCGCACAGGTGTACTGTATAGATGGGGCTGTGCCGGTTAGGGATTCGAGGGAGTGTGTGTGTGGTCCGGCTCTGGGAAATGAGATGGACAACCTTAATTGAAACCACCAGACGCCAACTCCGTGCTGCTGCTGCTACTCACTTCCTGGACGAAAAAAAGGTCAGCAGGTAACACACACAAACACACACACACCAGCCACAGAACAGGCATCGCCGAGCAGAGTGTTTGGGGCTCCCCCCCCCCGACCTCTCACTGGAGGAGAAACGCAGATGGAAAGGCCCCTCGTCTTTGATAAACAGATTCATCTTAATCCATATGTGGGAGTTACACTTTGTATTCTACTGAGATCCCCTCACACTAGAAATGCCCTCCGCATCCTCTCTCCCCAAAGACACAATCAAATCCGTTGGCATTGAGGAAGCACAGAGTTTGTTTTGTGTGTGTATATTGATAACGAGAGATCGCTTTGATGTCTACTCCCCCCCCTCCCCCCCCCCCCCCCCCCCTCCCTAAATAAGCAGTTTCACTCTTGGTCTTTTCTGTAACCTTGCATTATCATGAGATCACCATCCGGCCGGAATAAAATGCGGGGATCGATAGGGATTCTGCATTGAAATACACATTCAACCGTCCGCCTCAACTTGACTGACAGGGGCTGCCGCAGAGAGCTGTGTAGGACACAGATTTGATGCATTAAAGTCATTAGATGAACGCGGTGCGGGTGTTGGGTTAATATTCTGCCTGTTACCGAACCCGCCTGAAACGTTTGCAGGGTTTCCTGACAAAAGGACCTGACTGGGTGCTGTCCTTCACCGTGAACCCCCCCCAAAAAAAGAGAGCAGCGACTGTGATCTGCCACATCAGTGCGCGTCCACTGAACGTCCTCTTTTCTCTGAGATGCGATGGGTCTCAGTGAAACCGGTCGCATCGACTTGACTTAAAATGTGCAGCAGACGCTCGATTCCAAGAAAAAAAAACACACGATGCCGCATTTTTTTTTAACTGGAGGAAAGAAAACACATTAAGTAGCCACGCGATGAACACTCGGGGTTTAATGTTGCATTTACATGTCGCGTTGAGAGACAGACGAAGGTAGTTCAAACGGCCGCTGGTAAATAAAACTTTTTATATATATATATGTAAAAAAAATTCTCCTAAAACGCCCCCAAAATGCAGAGCTTGGATGGATTTCATCGAAGAAAAAATAGACGTGTAGGAGAAATGCCGGAGTGGCATAGGAAAGGAAATGAAGAGGTGATAAGATTAAAGCGTTTGAGAGCGATGTTCGCTGTGTCAGATCTGTCTGTGAACGCCGGAGTTGGGGGATGTCAGTCATTTCAGGAACCGCACTTCACCTCCGTCCTGACTGCACTCTTCACTGACAGAGTACCACTGTAATGTGTCGGGGGACACGCACTGGGCAACGCAATCGGATTTCATAGTCACTGCCCGCAACCCGTCAAGACCTCAAAACAACACGTATCCACCTTTACACAGGGACTGGACTCTTATTTACATTAAGACTAAGTCGTGTGTGTCTCCGATGGCTGAGTGGGTAAACTCACCTCTTGTTGAGTTGACTGAATCGCATAGACCAGGAAGGTTTCCCCAGATTCAATATTTGGTTTGCGCTCTGTGAGTTCATCTCAACTGAGGTTAGGACAGGGCTCGGGCTGATTTGTTTATATTTCCTCCCTCCTATGGTAAACACGAAAAAGGTAGGGGGGAATCGAGCCGATGCCATAATGAACTGAAATACTAATTTGTAATACCATTCTACTAGACCGGAGTGTGCAAAAAATAAATAAAGCCTTTTTTTTTTATTTGCACTGCAACCTGTCCAAGATGATCATATTTCAAATCTTAAAACCTGCTATTTCTCAACAATCTCCCAATGAATCATGTCATAAAATGTATTATCTCGAATTACATTTCTCATTTGGGTAGTTTTCTTGTCATTTCGCTCTATACGCAAGTTACAAAGGGCGTTTCAAAATATTTGCTGTATAAAAAAAATTAAATACATCATTTTACAATTATCTATTGTGTGTACATGTTATTGACTCTATTTTAAATCCTGTTCAAAATAATCATATTTAGTATTTTCACTTCAGGAGACAACACAAAGGAGTATCTTACTTGCATTCTTCCAGTGTCAGTTTCAAATTGGCTATTAAACATTGACAGGTCAATAACGAGCCTAAAATATAACGTTTCATTCTAAACCAGAATGCCATGCCAGGTATTCTTATCTGCTTAGAGCTTTCTGGCAGTCTGTTTAATTGATGGGTAAGCGATTAAACCTTTCACGTCCTTTACCAAACAACAGTGAAAGCGAAGGTGGGGTGACTTTGGCCTGGTGCTTTTCGAAACAAGTAGTTTTAAAACACCCTCACAATTACATACATTATACCTTCTCCTGTGCTTTGATTGTAGCTATAACAACGTGGTAAAAAATACTTAAATGTGATGTTGAGCAACAACACAAATTCTGAACCAGGTTTCTCTATTAAAAGAAAGACAATCTAGATCTATTTTTCATTATGCTACTTTAATTAGTTCCTTGTTTCACAGTCTGCTTGATAATACTGTCAGTTGCATAAAATGTTTACTGATATTCTTAATGACTTAAATTACCTCATGTTCAAAAGAATAGCAACGTTATAGTCACATGTGCATCGTTACAATTATTCTAAGATTTTGGCAGCAGTTCATTTAACCATGAAATAAATTAGATTGTATTAGCAATTATCAAAGCTAAGTTTTTTTGGCTATTCTTACAAATGGTAATTATGTGCAGTGATGAAATGAGGCATCTTTACCATACAACTGAACTCTTACCGTATTATATGTAGAAATCTGCACTGAACTGGAAGCCTGGTAGAAAGAGACAGACATGAAACAAGCAGCTCAAGCCCCATTCCTGGTGGGGATTAGTCTAGGAAATTGGATGCATAATTCACGAAATTGATCAAAATACAAGGTAGATCAGAGCACAGGTACGCTTACATAAAAAAGTTAACTCATTCATATAAAATTCACAGTAACCCATTATCGCGTGCTACATACTGTACCATGTAATAAACAAAACAACCATTAAAATCTGGAATCAAAGAGTCAACATGCACAAATGAATTGCTTGCAATACAACGTGTATTCAGGAGTAAGAGTTGATGTTTCTCACAAAGCTCCAAAATAACTGTTAA